>NC_136914.1:172584616-172914855 GCF_949752795.1 Hyperoodon ampullatus
GATTAGAAAGCTGCTTCCACCCCCAGGGCTACAAAGGACTAAGAAGTTGATGATATACAGTTAGGAGCTGGCCCTTAGCAGGAGCTAAAATTAAGGAAGAGATGAGACCACTGCTGAGGACATATCCTGAGGCAGAAAAGGGGAGTTGCTAACTGGCTTCTCCCTTCGTCCCACCTTGGGTCTCCCACCAGTGCCTTTCACTGATCAAGTCTCACAAAAGCCAGTTAGCAACTGAGCCCGGACTAAATGGTTCACAGGAGTCATCTCTCTGGGATACAGAGCAGAAGTGAGGAGAAGGAATGGGAAATGTGTATTAGCATATTTATATGGGTAGAAATGAGGCTGAGAGACAACATTTTTTGATGGACTAAAATATTTACCAAAACACCCTGTGAAATATACTGTTTTGTGTCTTTCATAACTAGATGGGTAAAATCTTCTCTTTCTTTGATAGCAGAACCATGGAATAGATAATGTTAGAGGGTTATTTTCACCTCTCAGATTTTAGTGCGTCATAAAAACATGGCAGTTGTGTTTAAATGCACTTTGCTGCAGTGGTTTTCACATGAAATATTTACATAATGGATTGACAGAGTCCAGACAGTTTTACTGAAAATATCTGTAGCACTTATGAATTTAGAGTATAGGATTTTTGCCTCAGAAGAAGCTTCAAAATTAATTTTCTGCATATAACAATTCTTTCAAGCTATAATATGCTTTCTGTAGAGGAAATGGTTTATAAAATTTAGTATTCAACCATAATGTCTTCTGTGGAAGAGTTATAACTATCTCTAAAACATGTTCTACATCTTTTCAATGTTACAACATATTTCTTCCTGATATTGAAGTTAGCAAAACGTATTCCCAACTTAGCTTCTTACAGGTGTTCTTTCTTTTATACAAACTCCAGACTTAAATATTAATGAACTTGTAATGCCTAAAAAATCAGAATATTTTTATTGTTTTTAGAGTTGCTTTGTTTTTATTCCCAATCTTATACCACATTTAGGGCAGAGCACAATTAATTTTAGTAGTCTTTTTTGAGAAAAAAAGAAAATATCACTTATAAAGCATATCACCTTTGCTTCTTGACATGGCTTGAATTAAACATAGCTGGGAGCTCACATTTCTATTTAAAACTTAATTTTTTTTTCATTGCAGACGTTTGGAGCAGAACTCAATCAAGGTCATCCCCCCTGGAGCTTTCTCACCATATAAAAAGCTTAGAAGGATGTGAGTGAATAATATTCTGAAATCAGTGTAATTTAAAAAAATTATACAAGTCATGACCATGACAAGACATCCATTTAAGCATGAATAAGTACTCGACAGATTAAATATTAAATGATGTGGCTATCTGTTACTAGTTCTATAATATTGTAATGTTAAAAGCTAAACTATTAATTTTTTAAGTTCTCTGTAATTTAGCATATTAATTCACACTAGTGTGAATGTACGTGGTCAATATATTATACAGTCAAATTCTTAAATGTTCTATTTTCAAAAATAACACATGCCATCTTTAATAATAATTTAGGAAAATAGACAATAATTGATTTAAAAGTGTGATTTTTTTTTTTTAATTTAGGATGCTTCAGATGTTTCATGTTGCAAATTTTATATATGTATTGATAGGTGCAAAACTGACATGCAGAGGCAATAAATAGCTTTCTCCTGCAGTAAATCTCACTGATATTTTATTTAGTTTAACCTAACCTATTTTTAATCTTAGCGACCTGAGCAATAATCAGATCTCCGAGCTAGCACCAGATGCTTTCCAAGGACTACGCTCTCTGAATTCACTGTAAGTACTGACCACATCACTGAAGGAAAGCAGCATGCACAAGGAATAGTGGCTCTAGTTTTAAATTTGGATTTAAGGGATATACTGTTTAAGTTTTTTTATTATGAATTATTAATAATAATTAGTATGAATCTTTAGTGAATTTCATCATTTTTATGGAGAACTGCTACCTGCCACTAAAATTAGCCAATTTTTAGGGGTATATATTTTAAGGTTTGACAGTTCTGCTGTTTAGAGAGCAAGAGTATGAGCCCCGGGCTTCCCTGGTGGCGCAGTGGTTGAGAGTCCGCCTGCCGAGGCAGGGGACAGGGGTTCGTGCCCCGGTCCGGGAGGATCCCACATGCCACTGAGCCTGCGCGTCCGGAGCCTGTGCTCCGCAACGGGAGAGGCCACAGCAGTGAGAGGCCCGCGTACCGCAAAAAAAAAAAAAAAAAAGATTATGAGCCCCTTTTTTGACAGTGTTTTCTTTCTGAAGTAAAGGGAAAATGTGTGTTTTGGAATGCTCTGGTCAGTGTTGTGTTGATAATCCTTAAGCCCATAGCCGCTGTCTCTTACAGTCCCCTTTAGAATGATGTTGGACGAAGTCTTGCAGAGAACAGTGGAAGATGACCATTGAGAGGGCCCCCCAACCCCTGCTTCATCACCTTAAGACTTCCCTGACAGACCAGCTTTAATCTCTCAAAGAATAAAGATAAGAAAGTATGACAGCTTTTTAATGTCAAAAGGACTTCCAGGGAGATAGCTATGTAAATTAAAGTGGTTCTGAAGTGAATTTATAAAGGCCATTATTCCTTCAAACTTGTACAGAATCTTCAGAAGTCCACCGCGTAGAGTTAGCTTTTATTTCAAATTTTAATTTTAAAGTTTGAAAATGAACTCTGGTATTTTTTTAAGAGGTGATGCTTAGAGAAGGGTTCTTATTGTTGTAAATTACTGCAGGGCTCTTAGAAACTTCAGAAGTCAATGGTAGCCAGTGAGAATTTCAGGATATACATGTGTGATACTCAGATAAACACCTTTGGTTTATATAGCAGTTTACACTCATACCAAGGGGAAGAGATGGACCAGCTCTTCTGGGCACATGGATGTTCAGATCGCTATGCTGGTCTGCTCAGAAAACTGCAGTTTTCTTCGAAGAAAAAAAGTGGAAAACTATCACTTCACCTGCAGTGTCTGCCTAGGTTCATTTCTGTTTGGTTTTTGTTTTGGATTTTTATTTTAACAGATGAAGTCCAAGACCAGGGAAACAACTATTGACAGAAAGTGTAAAGTATAGTCATGCACTGTTCTCAGGGTGGGCTGTCAGATTCTAAAATCGCAGAGCGCAATGCAAAACTCTATTAAATCACCCAAATTGTCCATAAAGTACATACCATCCTGGACAGTAATACTATCCAAAGTAAACATAGACAACCTCCCAGCCATACAAAAGGACAGAACAAAAGTCAAGTCAGTGTACAAAGTCTTGGTCCTTCAAGTATCTGTGCCTCAAAGATAACAGTTAAATGTCAAAAAAGAGAGAAATGGATGGAGAATTCTGATTTATATCTGCTTGCTTGCAGAGTTTACTGTTAAGTTCTACTGCCTTAATGATGTTGACACTTGTGGTTGTGAGAATTAAATGGTAAAAAGAAATAATAAAAGATTAATCATTTTAATTTTGTTAATTAATCATTCATCACAGTAAATTACATTATATTTTTTAAATATATATTTATTATAATTAATGATTATAACTTATGTACTAATCTACATATATAATAAACTAATGGCAAATTGGAAAAGAAATGACAACACATGTAAAAGAACTTGCTTGCTGAATTGGGATCTTAGTCTTCAAGATCATAGCTCTCATGTACATAGTTCTTTTGGAAAGCTATAGAAAAGCATTAACTTTCCTTGTAGAACTGCATTTCAGTCAGGACGCTAAGTCACTGAGAAATTTCTAGTTCAAATCATAGCAGTACATGGAAAAGTAGGAACCTTTTTCCAGAAATGGAATACACACATAATGCCTTATAACATTATAAAACAGAAAAGCGGGCTTCCCTGGTGGCGCAGTGGTTAAGAGTCCTCCTGCCAATGCAGGGGACCCGGGTTCGAGCCCTGGTACGGGAAGATCCCACATGCTGTGGAGCAACTAAGCCTGTGCGCCACAACTGCTGAGCCTGCGCTCTAGAGCCCGCGAGCCACAACTGCTGAGCCCACATGCCACAACTACTGAAGCCCACGTGCCTAGAGCCTGTGCTCTGCAACAAGAGAAGCCACTGCAGTGAGAAGCCTGCGCACCGCGATGAAGAGTAGCCCCCGCTCTCCACAGCTAGACAAAGCCCCGCACGCAGCAAAGAAGACCCAACGCAGCCATAAATAAATAAATAAATAAATAAATAAATAAATAAATAAAATTATTTAAAAAAACAGAGGGAACAGCTAAATACTGAGGCTCTGAGGTAGGAGTGTGCGGAGTGTTTCAAGACAGAGCAAGAAAAAGTCAGTATGACTTGAGGGGAGCAGATGCTTGAAATTAAAATAATGAAAAGCTTTCAGTTGTTAGTAATGGCAAGGTCTAGGGTACAGCCACGAGGATAGAGGGATAAATATGGTGAAAGACAGGTTGCTGGAAAAGAGTCATGTTGGAGACTGAAATAGTGAGCCAGGAGTTTAAGTCTTCCAGAAAGGGGTGAAGTGATTTAGGTGTATGTAGATTAACTGCAAGAGGGATGCAAATAGGCCACATTTCTTTCTTTAAATGAAGTGTTTACTTATACAAGTTTCTTTTATATGTCTTTCTGCAGCTGTACTCAGTTATATAGCCAGCTTAATTTAATCACTACATTTGCTAAAGAAGTGAAATATTTAAAGGTGGTATGTTGCCAGATACCTCTAATGCATTTTATTTAATAAATTGTTTTGTTATTCAATTACCAAAATAGTATATCTTAAGAGAAAACTGGACTTGATCTGTTGAGTGTTTTTTAAGGTCTCTCCTATTAAATTCATTAATATTTATTTATTTTTATTAACATTTATTTTGTTACATATTATTACATATCACTATTATATATATTAAACGCCACTATTATATATTAACATATTTTATTATATAACAATGTATTACATATTATTAACAAAATATCATTCAAAATACATGCATCTATGAAATCATTTTATCTTCAGGGCTTTTTTTTACGTTCACTGTGACATCAACAAAATTTCTATAATATTTAATAATCATTTCTTAAGAACTCGGCATACAAGTACATTTAGCATTGCCTCTAAACATTTTTTATTTTTCATTTACTGATTGGATTTTTATTATATTATAATTATATATATTTATATTAACAAAATAACTTTATATTGTGTTATAGCAGTGCAGCATAGTGGCTAAGCATATCTCCTTTAGAATGCTGGATGGCTTGTATTCGAATACTGGCTCTAACTCACTGGGTATACAGAGCTAGATACTAATTTCCCTGTTCTTCAGTTATCTCATCTCTAAGATAGGGATGAGATTATTCCTCTCCTGGCTTTGTTAAAAACACAGAGTAAACTTTCAAGAGATATTACAATAAGACCATGGCAAATTCTTCTCCTGGTACTTATCAATGTGTATGATTTTGGATTTTAATTATCCCAGGGAATTTTTATGCCCAAGATCCTCAGAATATGGTTTTCCCCTCTTCTTACTTTTTCATTAACCTTTTACAAGCTATTGTAGTTCACTAATTCTTATTTCTCTCTTCACTAACCAGCTCACAAATTCCACAGGGGTCTATAGTGTAAGGCTTGATCGCTGTATTTGCATTTCCTACAGGCTTTTCTTGGACTGATGTTAACTGTCCAGCACAGTACCTTGCATTTACCACTGGTTTTCAGTGAAAATGTAGCACCCTCTGCTTTCTCTTTACTGTACTCTCTTTAAATTTGCTTAGTGTTTTTTTTTTTTTTTTTTTTTTTGTGGTATGCCGGCCTCTCACTGTTGTGGCCTCTCCCGTTGCGGAGCACAGGCTCCGGATGCGCAGGCTCAGCAGCCATGGCTCACGGGCCCAGCCGCTCCGCGGCATATGGGATCCTCCCAGACCGGGGCACGAACCCGTATCCCCTGCATCGGCAGGCGGACTCTCAACCACTGCGCCACCAGGGAGGCCCTGCTTAGTGTTTTAATTCTCAAGTACACATGGTTTTTCATTTATAAGTAAGTATAGCTCTTTAACATTTATTTGGATAGTAAGTCTGCCCATTGCACCTTTTTCATGATAGCCATCATGTAGGTTTCTATTTTGGACATTTTTTCTCTTTAGTAGGAGTTCTGTCTTCTGCTTTCAGCAAGGGCAGGAGAAGTCAAAGACTGGCCAGCAGTGGTTGCTCTATCTTACTGTCCCAATATTGAAACACCAGAGTGAAACTGGGTTTAGTATTCTTAGCCTTCCTTCTTGTAGCAGGTACAAAAGCTGCCATAAGATTTCCCTGTTGTTTCAAACGACTATAAAATATTCTCTATCAGCATAACTGTACTGTATATAGAATGCCAAATATAAGCCATGTATAAGAAAACTGTAGAAAAGCTACCCAATTTGTCATTCTTGGTATTTGGAAATTGTGCATATTTATTTTCTTTTCACCTGAATTATTTTTATCTTGATTTTTAAAAATTTTCCTTCCCTCTTATGAGTGTAGCAAGATTCTCATTGGCCCTCTTGCAGTTTGTATCTTTATGTGATGATACTCCTTTCCCTCACTTTTATAGATTTTGGCCCTATTTTCTTGGCTGCCATCCAATTGTTCCGTCCTGGTCTTTGGACTTTTGATATTTTTAAATCCCTTTTTCCTTCCTACCATTTCGATCTCACTGTGTGTAAAAAAACTATTCAGCCCTAGTATTGCTATACCGTTTTGTAGAGAAATCTCATCCCCATCATATCAAGTATTTATTATAATATTTTTATGATAGTCCGTATACCCAATTATACCTACACTTACAGATTTCCTACATTCTTTTGTGATTTTCGTCTTTTTCTCCCCTGTACCCAAATTGTCTCATTAATAGTAAACATCTATTTTCTTATCATGATCTTAAAGAAAACAGAATGATTTGTAGGGGAAAGAAAATTTTCACAGTGTGAGTATGGCACGCTGTCTAGCTAGTCCTCCTTTTGTGCTATTCAAACCAACCTTTGAAACAAAAGACCCAAGTGAACAACCTACTAAATTACTCACCCTTTGATTCTAATGTGGGTCCCCCACAGTTCTTACACATCCTGTTTCCTTTTTAGATCTCGATGGGTTCAAAATGTGAAACTCCTTCAGTATTCAAAATAGCCCTTTTGGGTGTCTCTTCGAAGCCATACCTTTTATTCATCTCAGTTGTATCAGCGGCTGGCACATGGGTCAATGGTGAATATTGAACAAGTAACAGCTGGATTCAGTTTAATTGGGCATGAAGCCTAGAACCTGGCAAAGTTCCTAGCACATAATGAGTGTACGATACCTATTGCTGAGTGCATTACTTGAATGATATTCAGTTGAATATCCCAAATTGGTGCCACCTTGATCTGATCATTTGTTCCCTAAAGCCCTCTGTTCTCTTATTCTTGACCTTAAGATATATATTATTATCGCTCTACCCTTTCTTAAAGCCCTTACCTCCTTGAGCCTGACAATGTAGAATTCTCTCTTTTGTTCTTGTATTTTTAAAATTGTTTATTCTCTAATTGTGTTAAGTTTTTAAAAAAATCTATATTCTACAGAAATGAATTTTTATGTTATACTGTATAACTATACCACTGGAATCTATACAAATGAAATGACACATTGTACAGTATAGCACCCAGCTTTATTTGTTCCCTTAAGAATTTTCTTCATATTTTGTAATATATCCCACCTCTCACTGACATCTTAAAAGGGAACAGCTTTTTCCTCACTCTGATTCATCTCTCTTGCATTATTTTCCTCCTTTCCAAACAGAAATCATGTACAGTTGCCAAACATATTAATTATTTTGATTCTCATTTTGGCTTTTTCCTCCACATTTTTTTATGTCTTTATTGGAGTATAATTGCTTTACAATGGTGTGTTAGTTTCTGCTTTATAACAAAGTGAATCAGTTATACATATACATATGTTCCCATATCTCTTTCCTCTTGCGTCTCCCTCCCTCCCACCCTCCCCCACATTTTATGACATCATTTATTTCTCTTCCAAAAGATTACTTCTGACTTTTTAAAGTAATTTATGCCCATCCTAGAGAATATCTTAAAAATAAAGACAGTATATATAGATTCAAATTCAAATGACCTCTGGACAGTAAGTCACTTACCATCTAGAGATTTTCCACTTTTTTTTTATGTATATATGTATATATTCTTCTAAACAAAGTTAAAATTATACTATAATATATTATTTTGTATTATGCTCTTTTAAACTTAGTGTTGTATCATGAATACTTTCATTTCACTAAATATTCTTCAGAACATGATTTTTATCAATGTAAAATATATATTTAGCCAATCCCCTTCTTTGGAACTTGGATACACTTTATTTGCATTTAATTTTTCACTGTTATAAATTATTCCATGAACAACATTTGACAGATAAAATATTGTTTGTCTCTGAGTTTTTTCTTAAACTCTTGAGAGAAACTACTAAGTTAAAATTTATATAAACATCTTTATGACTCTTGATACATGTTGTCAAATTGTTCCTCTAAAAATATAATTTCTGTCTTTTCCTACACATAATTGTGGTCCTCTGCTTTTGGGGCCTGAGAATGGAGGGGCATCATTGCAGATCTGTGGTCAATAGCCAACAT
Organism: Hyperoodon ampullatus; assembly: GCF_949752795.1. Taxonomy (NCBI): domain Eukaryota; kingdom Metazoa; phylum Chordata; class Mammalia; order Artiodactyla; family Ziphiidae; genus Hyperoodon; species Hyperoodon ampullatus. The sequence goes on from NC_136914.1 coordinate 172,593,232, forward strand.
GATGAGTCAATCATTTTCATTTATTTGCTGTTGAAATCCCCTCATTTCACCCTTTCTGTGAATACATTAATTTATTCCTTAATTTGTTCCTGGGCTAATTTATTACTCATTTTACTCTTCAAACAATATTCACTCATCAATCCAATGTTAGAACATCACTGTGTGTCAAAACCTAGGCACCAGGTATGCTGAAGTAATTAAGTCATGGTCCCTGCACTTTGTGGCTACACTTAGTAGCTAATCAGAGGTAGGGACATGAGGATACATTCCTATTCATATTTCTTTGGGGAACATACACTTTAAAAATTCTCCTGTATCAATATTAATGATCACTGTCTTCACAAATCTTACATTTCTTATGCATATGCATTATATGTTTAAAACGGAAAGTTTACACTTATGTGGATTCCTTTCACTGTTTTCCATTAGGATAATCCTAAATCTCATCCCTTTAAAGAACAGTAGGTTCCACATTTACTGTTCTCCTTTGTTATATACTGTGTGCTCTCATTACATATGAACTGTGTGTGTGTGTGTATGTGTGTGTAGAAAAACATGACAATTTAACAGTGGACATTTCTATGAAAGGGGAATAAAATTATCAATTATGTTAATTTTTTTTGTTTTTCTATGTTTTCCAAACTCTCTACCATAAGCTATGTCTAATCTATAATCAGGGAAAAAACATTTGCAAATTGAAGTTTGTTTACTCAACTATGGCTTTTATGACGTATGGAGCTTACTAACCTCCTATATGCCTGAATACATATGTTTGGCTGAATTTGTTTTGCTGGTTGATGTCTAATTTTTTTGTTTGTTCAAATCATGTTTTTCCAGTGTCCTCTATGGAAATAAAATCACAGAACTCCCAAAAAGTTTATTTGAAGGATTGTTTTCCTTACAGCTACTGTAAGTATTTGATTGTTTCTGATCTGTTGAACCCAAATATATATTTTAGCCAGTGTACCATCTCATATTTTCATGGAGGCTTCAGAAAAATTTGACCCAAAATGACATAGTTTAATGAAATGGAAAAGATTAGTCTAGTGGAGCGAACATTGATGATGGTTATTTATTTGAAGACACAACACTTTGAAATTGTTCCCAAGCCTTTCTTTCCACATTGTCATAAATGTGGGCATCCTGGCTGTTCTGTCATTTATAGTTTGTGGAATCCTTGCCCTTTATGAAATTTCTCTGGTTTGATTTACCAATAGTTGGAAAGGAGAAAGACTTGGTAATATGTTTATCCACCTTTGTCCAAAGAATCTGCAACAGTGACAATACTAGAATAACATCCCCCAACACAAAGATGGTGTTTAGTAGCCTAGGACAGAGTGGTAACACTCAAACTAATCTTTAGTGAGAGAATTATCTGTCAGTTTCCTGGATTTTATCTTTAAAGACCACTCTGCTTACAGAATAGCTACAACTTATTTGTCTCAAAAGAAGTATTTATGATACATATTTATAAGAATAAGACTTGACCCCAGATGTCTTAATTAATGCTCATATGAAAATGAGATTGAAAAAATATGCTAATACTAAATTGTTAGTGTTGGACCATCAAAGTCTATTCAAATCACCAAACACTTATAGAGTATCTCATTTGGGGTACACTCTGACCTAGCTGCTGTGGATAAAAAGATGAATATGATATAATTTCTTCTCTCAACTGGCTCACAGTCAGTCTACTTTAAAATTCTTAAGTTTAGAATGCTATTTTCTCTTTTGGATGTGTGTATTTGTTGAGCTGGGGTTTGAACCACTTACTTGGTAAAAATTTATTCCTGATCTCACAAACAGCCCAAAAGTTGATTGTTTTCCTTACTTGATAAATGTATGTTTATAATTACATCCTATTATCCACACTTGAAACTTTTCATTATTATGCAGAAACATATTTTATATCACAACACAGTTCATACATATACACATACAGACACACAAATGAAGCAAATCATTAACAAAATTCTTTAACCTCACTATGTATAGTACTGTCAATTCTGTTCCATTCTCTCTATCTCTTCTTAATGCTACGTAACTCAATAAACTGATTTTACAACAGACCAATCAGTCATGATAAATACTGACCTTTGTGACCTAGTGACTTTATTTGGGCATCAAATTATTATTATTATTTTTTTATTTTTATTTTTTTTTTGCGGTACGCGGGCCTCTCACTGTTGTGGCCTCTCCCACCACGGAGCACAGGCTCCGGATGCGCAGGCTCAGCGGCCATGGCTCACGGGCCCAGCCGCTCCGCGGCATGTGGGATCTTCCCGGACCGGGGCACGAACCCGTGTCTGTTGCATCGGCAGGCAGACTCTCAACCACTGCACCACCAGGGAAGCCCAAATTATTTTTTAACCCTGCATTTGCAGTAAAGTTAGCAAATATTGTTTCTGATCTTGAATAGGATGACTCTATACACATTATAGCTATAGCTAGGTACTATAGCCAAGTGTTGCCTATTTGTTATTTACTTTCGTGTCATTCTTTCACATCTTCTTAGCATTATTCTCCTCACCATTCACTTACATTCTCTTGCTACCACTGTCCTGCCTAGTGCCAACACTAAAAATGGCACCTTTTTCTTTCCACACACACTTATTGGTAGTTGATGTAACAAGTGGGTTGATAAACACTAGGAATCTGTATGTAGATAAACCTTACTAAAAAAGCCAGCTTTCTCCCTCTGCCTTAAGTTCTATCTCTAGACTAAGCCTGCCAGAGCTCATGTGGCATAATTGACTCTTTATGGTTAGTTGAGAATTTGGTTAGGTTAAACATCTTAGATCTGCTTGAACAGATGAGATACTGAGGAGAAGAAGTAGGTAAATGGAAGGAACAAAAGAAAGTAGTGTTCAGTACTTTCCACCTAATTTCTGGACCACCTGAATGTAAACTAAGTACAAAGTGCTCAGAACTGCACCTTCTTTAGTTGTCTTCCAGGCTCCGCATCTTTTCCTTGTCCTTAGCATTGTGCTCTCCAGCTCCTTTCTTAGCTCACTAGTTAGGGAACATGGCCAGTGGGCCGTGTGTTGTGACCCCAAGTGGGGAGGTATAGGATTAATCAGTCCACACCTCAAACCATGCCTCTAAGCTCTAAAGAAAGTATTATATAGATCACAGAGAAAGTAAAAACTGCAGTTTCTGAAGGAAGATAAAAAAGAGTACAGCAGGGAGAACCACCACTAGAAAGTCCTGGCTTTGCATGTGTAGGGAGTTGAGGTCTTAAAAAGGCAAGTAAAACTGGAATACCCTGAATTACAGAGATTCTGGTGGGCAAATGGGAAAACAGTTTTCAGTGTGTTAGATAAGAAAGCATCATACCCAAACCACATAGCACATATTTTTTGAGCTACTAAATATTTGTTAAAATCCTAAGTATCAAAGCTCTGAACTGAATGGTGACAGAGTAAAAGAAGTATCAAAAAAAATTCTCTGCTCCTGGAGGGCTAAACTGTCTTTGGGCAAACATGAGGGCTTGTATAAAATAGTTGACAAGACTAGGTAGCACTGACTGACTTCCTAGAGGAAGGAATACATTAGTTGGGTGGCAGTTGTATTCTGGAAAAATATTGTTCTGGAGAAGGTGGGCCTTCTGTGAGACCTTGATAGGCCAGAAGGTTGAGGCAGGTGGAGAGTCGGGCAAGTATACTCCCAAAGGTGAGGGAAGCATGAACACAAGTGCAGACACAGGGACATATAACCTACGAGAATGATGTTTTCCCAAATATGATCTGTAAACCACAGTTCCACAGAATATTGATGCAGAATACCACTGGTATATATGAGAAAAAACAAGTTTGTGGGATATTATGTTAAACCAAGTGAAATGGATATATATAATGCAGAATGAGGGTCTTCGTGTGATATTGCAACTCTCTAAGAGGGTTATAAAGTAGTCGTTCAACAACAAATATTTATTGAGCACCTAGCACATGCCAGGCATGTGGGAAGCAACAGAGAACACAATAGACTAATATCCCTGTTGTCTGGACCTTATACCCTTGGGAGAGGGTTCATGCAGATGGCAGTCAGCAAGAACATAATAAATAAGCAAATCACACGTAACAGAAAGAAATGTGTATTTAAGAAAATAGAAAAAGTAGATTAAAGTAAAGGAATTGAGATGCTAAGGATAAGGGAGGGGCAAAGACAGGTTGACGGTATTGGAGGGAGTGGCCGGGGGAGGCTGAATGGAAAAGGTGACATTGCAGCCGACTCGAAGAAGCAACATAGTTAGCCAGGCAGACATCTGGGAGAAGAACCTTCCAAGCAGAGAAGAGAGTCTGGCAAGGAGACCTGTGTGGCTGGAGCTGAAACAGCCAGGAATAGAAAACTTGGAGGTTGTAAAGTTCAAAAAAGGAACCAAAGATCCCATTGGGCATTATGGGCTATTGTCAAGTCTTAGGTTTTATTCAGAGCAAACTGGGAGTTGTTGCATGGTTTTGAGAGAGGAGTGATGTATTCTGGTCTATGTTTAGAAGTCTCACTCCGGCTACCGTTTTGAGAATGGACTGAACTTCTTTTTCACAGAGCAGCTCCAGGGACTAATGTTTTTTGAGAACTTTATGGTGCCCTTGACAGGAGAAACTGGCTCTCACCCACCTTTGTCTACTGCTGTACTTCTACACATTCCAGAGAATATATTTAATAATTTTTGTTGAATAAATGTGTAAGTACCACTAGATTTAGGCAATCCAATCATTAGACATGACCCATGCTTTATCTGCCATGACCCCAAATCTTCAGCCTGTGATACCTCAATGATTACTTAATGTTGAGGGTAAAAGAAATGGATTTCTTGATTGGGTTTTCTCAAGAACAACAGAGTCTTGAAGATGGGTTAATGAGATACTACACTTTAATTCTACGACTATTTAATCAAACAGATTATTGAATGCCAACAAGATAAACTGCCTTCGGGTAGATGCTTTTCAGGATCTGCACAACCTGAACCTTCTCTCCTTATATGACAACAAGCTTCAGACCATCGCCAAGGGGACCTTTTCACCTCTCCGTGCCATTCAAACCATGTATGTATATAGGATTTGGATCAAACGTGATGACCATTGTATTCACTCTGAATTGGAGAGTTGAGTTCATTGCAAGTCATGTGTAAAAGTGTTCTGTATGTGTTTCTGAAAGGCATTTGGCCCAGAACCCCTTTATTTGTGACTGCCATCTCAAGTGGCTGGCGGATTATCTTCATACCAACCCAATCGAGACCAGTGGTGCCCGCTGCACCAGCCCCCGGCGTCTGGCAAATAAAAGAATCGGACAGATCAAAAGCAAGAAATTCCGTTGTTCAGGTAATTTCTTACTTTGTGTAACATTTCCCCAGCGTTACCCAAAACAGTAGTGAGATGTAGAGACAGCTGGCCTTGAGCTGAATCACCAAACATTGCAGAATCGTATTTCTTTTTCTTCTGTCCATGAAGGAAAAGAGCTGTAGACGCAATTCATATAGCACTCCTACATGTAACCTTTTTAACACACTATCCAGCAGAAGAAATAAAGAAAAAAAGATGCCTGGATCCTTCATACTGTAATCCCAGGGTTTGAATTTAACAGGGGCCTTTTATCTAACTCAGTGCCTTTAAAAGGCTGTAAGTCTCAAGTTTGTTGTATTGTTTTTCACTGAGCAACAGTAAAGTAATTAATCATGTTTCCATTTCTTTAAGAAAGTGAACTGAGGTTTGGTTACTTGATTTGCTCAGGCTCAGAAGTAGGGGGAAAAAAAGCTCCAGATTCCTTGCTTCTCACACCAAATGCCGTTTTCTTGTTTTGCATTCTCGCATTTTGAATAGGACTGTGAGGGTACATTCTTTTTCCAAAAGGCCATCTTTTAACACTTTGGGGATATTACATTTACTTATAAAAAGTGAAATATAGATGCATTTTATTAATATTAAAGGGAAAACTTACTTCATTGAAATTTACTGTTTGCTTAGGTATAATCTTTTCTATTTTCTCATAATAAAGTGCGTTCTATATGTTTTGGGTAGTATGCTACCTAACTATTCCAGGAGTTATTTCACATTTGGCAGTTAATTTATACTAAGAAGCTAATATCAAAACAAAGCCCTTTATTGCCCATGGTTCCAGATGCATTTCCTACTCACTGTACATGATTATACTTCAGCCACTACTGTGAATATACATTTTTCACTTAATTATCTATAGTAACTTTAGTCCATTCTTAATCTAATATAACTCATATCTCTGCTTGCTGACATTCAGGTGCATCTTCTATTTTTTTTCTCTTTTTTTATTTAGCTAAAGAACAGTATTTCATTCCAGGTAGGTTTTGCTCGGTAGTAGGACTAACTGCAGACACCTTTTCCTCACCTTATAAAATGTAGCTTCTAAAACTTTGATATGCATGCTTTGGAAAATCCAGTGGGTACTCTGTAGCTATATTTCCTTCTGCATAGATCACTTGTAGCTGTTTCCTGAAAACCTGACCTTTGCATGCAGCTTCTGATGTTAAACATATTACTATTAAACCCCACCTTTTTCTCTCTCTCTCACTTTGGCACATTATCTGAAATTTCTCACAGTAGCTAAAATGTTTCAATCTATGGCTTTCTACTTAAATAATTTTCTCTCCTTATGTTGTATATCTGCCCTTTCAACCTGTTTTTAAAATATAGCATCTTAAGCTGGTTTTAAAGACAGAGACCTTTCTGTTGTCAAAGAACTAGTTCTACATGAAATCAGTTTCAAACACACAGAACTGTGTTTTCCATCATGAGATTTACTTTTTTATAGAGATTTTTTATACTAAAAAAGTATCCCTTACTTTTTGCTTTACTTTGCTTGCTGTTGCTTCACTTTTTATAACAAAGCAACAACTTCCTGCTGATTTATGTGCAGTTGTACTTTGCTTGTGATTTAAAATTCTTACATCCCTGGAGTCACAGTATAATAACTCCATGAAAACAATATTGACATCCATCCTGAAAGCATCAGAAGTTCATGGGCACCAAGTGCCTTAGATAACTTAGGCAGATGAATGGAACGTTTCTTAGAAAAATAAATGAAATATTTTACCACTGCAGTCTTAACACTGTCAAGGCTGATGATTCTAGAACTAGCTCTTTGAAATATGTTTCTTTACTTATTTTTTCCTTGCCTGCCAATTGTGTAAAATGCCTCTTGACTTGTTTGTTTTAAACCATTATATAAAAATACATGTTAGTAATTCATTGGCTACATTTACAATATCCTGGGTATATTCTAGACTAAAATATATCTTAATAGTTATAAATTAAAAAAATATTTATAAGGTGTTAGTATGAAAACACATACTTATTTTCTTAAGAAGAATTCTGGGTTTGGTCTCTGTTTTAAGGAGATATACGTTGCTTGCCATTGTTGAATTATAATATGAATAATTGTATGCATTTAACAGATTTTGTTTCATTACATATTTTGACTTGAATGATCAGTAATATATATATTACACTGGCTGCATAAGAAGTAACATGTTGAAAAGAACAGTTGATTGGCCTTCATTGGCAATCTTTAAAATTCAGTGTTTTTACCCAATTAGTAAGTAGAAGGTCATCTGATAGCTATTACCCAGAAAAAGCCATTTTGAAAAACAGAACCCCTATAGGATAAAACATTGATATTACTTAAATCCCCAAATTAGAGAAGTGAATATAATTATCAATTTTTCAATCTGTCACATTTAAATATGCTTTATCAATAATTTAGAAATTAATATTTCAAATTCACCAAATAAGGAACAAAAGTCAGGTTGTTTTCATAAATTCTGATACAGGTTTGCTCTCTTATTAACAGCAGCCAAAATAGGTTTTGGGAAAAAAAAAAACCCAAAACTTTTATATCAGATATCATGGCTTAATTATCAATTTCTGGTCATTCAATTTACATGATTTAAACAAATAATTATAGAAGTCAGGACTCAGAAGAATTCTTTGGGTCTCTCCTCCCTTTTTTTCCCCAGATTTTAATTAAAATATGTGCTTGCCTAAAGAGCAACCATAAAATAAGCATTGCCATTGCATTGAATGCAGATTATTTTCAATGTAAAATACCTCGTGTATCTGTCACTTAAACTTTGTTCCCTGTATTTCCTTATTTCACTTTTTAAATGAAAGCTTAAACTACAATACAACAGATCCTCAATAAATGCCACAACATTAATTGGCAAATGTAATGAAACTTCTATATTCAGCTTTGCAGGCTTCTTCCGAGATCCTGATTCCATTTCAATTAAGTGACATTATTTATAAGTTGGAAAGATCATTATGAAACATGTAAGCCACAACCTAAGGTTTAATCCAAGTGTTCCGGTGATAGTCCTTGAAGATCTCACGATTAGTTTTTCAATTCATTTTACATGTCTACTTGCCTACCACCATTCTGGATAGCATCTAGAGATTACAGTGAGTGCTCAAAGAAAATTTATCTTGTGGAGACTTCATTTTTTTAGAGGAATTGACAAGAACTTAATTTGTGCTGTGCATCTTGTATGCCATTGCTTTTCCTGTAAGACCACTGTGCTTCAAAAAATGATTATGAAAGTTTACAAAGCATGACGATTCTTGTCACACCAGGCCATTCCCCGATAATTGCCACAGTAAGGGAGGAAGGAAGAGACCTGAGTGAGTTTTATATACATGTATGTGAATCTTAACTGGGTTTACTGTTTTTCTTTCCTTCTTGGTGATCTTTACTTTTGCAGGAATTCACCATTTTGGCTGTAAGTAAAGTGTCTGATCTGAAACATGATATCCTCCCTTTTCAATCCTGATGTATCTTCTTTTAGTCTCACTCTTTTGCACCCTTTTTTTTTTTTTTTTCCAAGAAGAAACCACAGATCTTTTGAGCCTCTCTGTTGTCCTTGTAGCGCACCTTCAACTTCTTCCTGGATGTTTTTCCCGAAAGCTGTTGTTTCCATTCTGCAATTCTGAGGAACGTTGGAGGCACCTTTCAGTATAGCCCCTTCTTTGTGTTTCCAGGGAATCTTCGGTAGTAATACTCTTACTATGGTCAGAAACATTCTGCGGGGAGAATGCATGTCATGTAAACAGTATTACGTTTCCAGAACGTCTGTAGCTTTTCTCCTGCTTCCCTTCATCTTTCCTCTTGGTCTTACCTTTGGCCTAGTGGATGGTGTAGTGGTTATGTAGCGAGATTTTCTGTTGTGCTTGATCTAACCATGTGGTTGCCAGGTATGAGTAAAACATGGTTCCGTCAAGCACCATGGAACGTCACGCAGCTTTCTACAGCATGACAAGCTGCTGAGGCTTAAATCAGGATTTACTTGTTTCTTTTTATAAAATCAAAATGAACAAAAGAGGGCTTTTTAAGCATTTCTGAAGATTATGTGAGAGGGAGAGAATAATAAAAGACCAAAGAAAATTTAAAAACCTGAGTCCATCTATTTGCCTTGAAAGCCCTAATTGAAAATGATATCTAGGCATATGTTTATTACTGGATACATTTTAAATTCTTGACTCAGAGAAAAAATAAACTTTTTCACGACTAGTAGCCATTGTGTGATTAGCTGTCAAATAGTCTAGAATGGCTCATAACTGGATCAGCAGAAAGTACAGCTGTGAAAAGCTCAACTCTGTTAATGTTTTCCTGTCCTGTGAATCTGGTTACTCTTTTTTCCAGCAAATTCCAAGCCCTTGTTTTAACCCTCTCCTGACATCCATTGACCAAAATTCCCCAAGTTGTCTCCCTGCTGCATAATCTATAGTTACCTTACTTTTTTCTTCCTACAAATAAACAAATATTCTAACCTTCAGACTCAGTATCTTCTTTTCTGGCTTGAATCCTCAATAGGTACAGAAGATTATCGATCAAAATTAAGTGGGGACTGCTTTGCCGATCTGGCTTGCCCTGAAAAGTGCCGCTGTGAAGGGACCACAGTAGATTGCTCCAATCAAAAACTCACCAAAGTCCCAGACCACATTCCCCAGTACACTGCAGAGCTGTAAGTTCATCTCCCAACAAAATCCGGTTTGGGAGGGAAGGAATGAAAGCATCAAAGCATTGGGATTTTTGTCTTGCCCTTTCATTCTCAATAATTACATTAATTTTAATTGACACACATTGGCATAACTCTCTTTGTACAAGTATATGTATTAGAGGTTTTCTTACTTCATCTTTCTGGCCCAAGATACAACTACAGAAATTAACTCACCTCTCAAAAATTCAGTTAGCACTTAGTAGTGCTAATAATAATACATTCATTTGATATCTATTTCTTGGATATTACTTATGTCCAAACCCATTTCTAAGCACTTAATAGATTTTTTTTTTTTTTTTTTTTTTTTTTTTTTTTTTTTTTTTTTTGGTGGTATGCGGGCCTCTCACTGTTGTGGCCTCTCCCGTTGCGGAGCACAGGCTCCGGACGCTCAGGCTCAGCGGCCATGGCTCACGGGCCCAGCCGCTCCGCGGCACGTGGGATCTTCCCGGACGGGAGCACGAACCCGTGTCCCCTGCATCGGCAGGCGGACTCTCAACCACTGCGCCACCAGGGAAGCCCTTAATAGATTTTTAATGTAGTCTTTTCAGCAACCAAATAAAATAGTTTGGAGTCACCATTTTGAATCTGTGTTAATTATGAATTCAATCAGAGTCCTTTTTTTTATCAGCTATGCTACTTCACTGACTCACAAGTGGAAGGATTCAATGTTTACCAAGTATGAAGCACAAAGGATGTTTTTTTTCTGAACAATGTATATCATAGCAGGAAAAGCTAAAAAGACAGAGTGTAATCAGATCTATATTTATAACAGTAACATAGGGCCTAGCACATACGAGGCTCTAAAATATGTTTGAATCATTTATAGATTCTGTGCCCATGTATGTTGGCCTTCACTGACTTTATTTATAAAAGTATGACATTTAATGTTAGTGTTTCTAAAAATCCAAGAAAAACCTAGTGAAACCTCATCATTTTTAGAACATCTTAGCAATGTTTATGTCTAGCACCATCTGGTATTTTTCATTAACTGCTTTGCAAAGTTGGTTGTCTTTTTGTGCATGTATAATTCTCTTGTCTTCAACTAGATTATAGCCCCTTGATGACAGAGATTGTGTTTTATAGTTTATCTCCCACAATGCCTATATTCATGCCTGTTACTTAATGGATTTTAAGCAATTTGAATCATTAAAAATAATATAATGCTTTCAAAAAGATGGCAGAAACTCACTACCTAGTGGTTATAATGATGTTTTTAAAAATTTCTGTTAGTTCATGAAGCTATTTCATAGGTCCAGGACTTTAGAAATGCATGGAGACCATGCAGTAAAAGCCATGAACTCTGTATTTACTATCATGTAGGGAGTTACATTTATTTCCAATAATACTACAAACAATAATTCAAATTTTATCTTCCAGCATGATAACACTTTAAATAAGTTTACTTGTCACTCAAGAATTTAGAAATTCATATCTAACTCATCTTTCAGCAAAGGTTGTGTGTGTTTTAAGAAATTAAGTTTTTTTTTAATTATACCTTTAAAAATCAGTACTGGGAAGAAAATATTTGTAAAACATATATCTAAAATATATATATATATCTGCTCAGGGACTCATATCCAGAATACATAAGAGCTCTTACAACCCAACAATTAAAATGTACCTTACCCAGTTAAAAAGTGGTCAAATTATTTGTATGGACATTTCTCCAAAGAGATATACAAATGAGCAATAAGCACATGAAAAAATACCCAGTATCATTAGTCATGAAGAAAACGCAAATCAAAACCATAATGAGAAAAAAAAAAACCATAATGAGGAAGCACTTCACATCCAGTGGAATGGCTTTTATAAAAGACAGTAACAGTGAGAGAAATTGGGCCCCTCATACATTGCTGGTGGGAAGGTAAAACGATGCAGCACTTTTGAGAAACAGTTAGGCTCTTCCTCAAGGAGTTAAATATAGATTTACCATGTGACACAGCAATTTCACATCAACGTACATAACCAAGAGAATTGAAAACATACAGCCATACAAATCTTGTATGCCAGTGTCTTAGTGGCATTATTTATAATGATTAAGAAGTGAAAGCAACTCAAATATCCATCAGCTGATGAATGGATAAACACATGTGGTATGTCCACACAATGGAATGTAATTTGGCCATAAAACAGAATGAGGTACTAATTTATGCTAAACGTGGAAGAACCTTGTAAATATTATGCTACGTGAAAAAAGACAGACACAAAAGGCCACATTTTGTGTGATCCCATTTATAAGAAATATTCAAAATAGGAAAATCCACAGAGACAGCAGGTAAATTAGTGGTTGCCAGGGATTGAGGCAGTGGGGGGCAGCAAAATGAGAATGACCGCTAATGGGTATGGGGTTTCTTTTTTGGATGATGAGTATGTTCTGGAATTAGGAAGCAAAGACGGTTGCACAAGCTGGTGAATATTTTAAAAACCACCGAATTGGGGCTTCCCTGGTGGCGCAGTGGTTGAGAGTCCGCCTGCCAATGCAGGGGACACGGGTTCGTGCCCCGGTCTGGGAAGATCCCACATGCTGCAGAGCGGCTGGGCCCGTGAGCCATGGCCGCTGAGCCTGCGCGTCTGGAGCCTGTGCTCCGCAACGGGAGAGGCCACAACAGTGAGAGGCCCGTGTACCGAAAAAATAAAAAATAAAAAATAAAAAAATAAAAATAAAAACCCACCGAATTGTACACTTTAAAAGGGTACATTGTGTGGTGTGTAAACTGTATATCAGTAAAGCTGTTGATACATATTTATGGAGAAGTGACTAGAAAAAAATATCCTAAAGTGCTTTTGGAGGCAGGGATAATAGTGGAAAAACAAGTGTGAGAAACTTTGTTCTACAGATTACTGAATGAGAGTTGGTTTTGAATTTCGATGAGTGGTTTTCTTCACTACATGTTTCTTAATATGTTTTATTTTGGTCATTAAAATATGGGATAAATTGGAAAAAATCTGTACTTCCCACAAATTTTCTGTGATATGTGTCCTATATTTTGCTTTAGGATATTCATTAAATAATGTTATAATTCTGTACGAGAAATAAAATTTAACCTCTTCCTGACTGTTGGGAATGAAACTTTTCTGTTTCTGTTTTCCCTAGACGCCTCAATAATAATGAATTTACAGTGTTAGAAGCTACAGGCATCTTCAAGAAACTTCCTCAATTACGTAAAATGTAAGCCATATATTAACCATCTTTTAAAATATCTGTAGTGTTGTGTTTTCTTATACCTTTGCAGTTTTATTTAGATTTCTTAGGAAATTGGAAAATATAAAATATTCAGAGACATGTCTATACAGTGACTACCTGTGACATGAATTTAGGGTAAACTCTGAGAGGAACCTAAGTAATTGGCTCTTTCCTATGTATTCCAGTGATGGCAACCATGTTTTCTGTAGCAGAACCCTAGCATCTTGCCTTAACTCAGACAGCTGGTTTGTTATGTGGCCACAGCAGGAATCCAGCAAACTAAGTGCATTAGAGATGAGTTCAGTAATGTTTTGTAACTTCCTTTACTGTTCCCCAAACCATGCTGTTATTTCTCTTTCAGCACATTCATGTCAACTGCTTGACTTTTTTCTTCATTAAACTTTCATTAGAAGATAGTCAAAATTAATGATTGGTAAACTTGCTTGATAGCTCATTTGTATTACTACATGTCCGCAACTCAATTTTAAAATAAGTTTATAAGCTCAGCAGTTTCAACAACACTCAGACAGTAACCCTCCCCCACCCAAGGTGGGTGGAAAGAGGGACAGGACAGAGGCCAAGAATGAGGGTCCGGGGAGCACCCTCCACATAACAGGAAACATCAGGAGAAGGAAAGAAGCATACTTCTGTGATATCTGTGCTTTCATATATGTAACTGGTCCACAGTCACATAGGCTATAAGTGGCAGAGCAGACTGAAAGCATTTCCTGTGCACTTGACCCACATATTATACTGCTTCCCAAAGAGTTTCTAAGTTTTTAACTGTCCTCCTTTTTCACTGACATTAACTGCTTTTTCTTTTTAGCTCTAAGATGCTTTTCAATTCAATACATATTTATTTAGCAGCTGCTATGTGCAGCGCTCTGAAAGGAATAAAATGGTACCTAAAAATGATCGTTGTTCTGTGGGCATCCCTGGTCTTGGAGTGAGCCTTGAGAAAGAGGGAGAACCTATAGGAAGATGTTACCTCAACTGGATGTTCTTGCCCTCTGGTCAAGCCTTAGTATTTTGTATGATACAAAATACTGGCAGTTAAGTTGGTTGTCTTGACATATTATTACATGAGAAGTTTAACTGGGAACAATCTCAGATTCAGATACATTTCTGATGCTATCTAAATACAAACATATTTTAGTCTTTCCTTCTTTTCTCTATCCAGTTGTCTTCTTTGAGTCACTAATTCATTCAGCAGTTTTAATTGGGCACTTCTTTGAAAAATCTCTTAGTAAGTGTGGTGGCAAACATAAAAGTTTACAGAACTCAGTACCTGACCTCAAGAGTTTTATATCCCTGGGGGCCCTGGCAGATCATTGATCGGGCTGGTACTTTTCAGCATAGATATTTCTCCTTTGTATTATTATCACTTTGGCTTGATGGAATCAGGAAGTGGTGACTTTTCAGAGCCTTGGGAATGCCAGGCAGTGAAGAGCTTAGAGTTTTTGTGGAAGATGTTCGTTCAGTAGAAGAAAATGATCAGACATGTCTCAGTGCCCTTGTTGTTAGAAAGAAATTGTTTCAAATATTTGTTTCAACCATTTTTATTTAGAAACTTTAGCAACAATAAGATCACAGACATTGAAGAGGGAGCATTTGAAGGCGCAGCTGGTGTAAACGAAATACTTCTCACGAGTAATCGTTTGGAAAATGTTCAGCATAAGATGTTCAAGGGATTGGAAAGCCTCAAAACTTTGTAAGTATTCTTATTTGCATTGTGATTCTTCTACCACAGGATTGTAATTCCCAGGTCATTATATTCCTGGGAGAGAGAATAGCTCCTGCTTTTCCTCATCCCCGCTATCCCAGCTCTGTCTCTGTCTCTCTATATCTGTCTCTGTATCTGTCTCTCTCTCTGTCTGTATCTCTCTCTCTCTCTCTCTTTCTCTCTATCACACACACACACACACACACACACACGCACATGCACATTTTGTAGAGGCAAATGTCCCTGGGGCTTCCCTGGTGGCACAGTGGTTAAGAATCTGCCTGCCAATTCAGGGGACATGGGTTTGAGCCCTGGTCCGGGAAGATCCCACAGGCCATGCACGGATCAACTAAGCCCATGCGCCACAACTACTGAGCCTGCGTGCCACAACTACAGAAGCCCACACGCCTAGAGCACAAGCTCTGAAACAAGAGAAGCCACTGCAATGAGAAGACTGCACACTGCAACCAAAAGTAGGCCCTGCTTACTGCAACCAGAGAAAGCCCGCACAGCTACAAAGACCCAACGCAGCCAAAAATAAATAAATAAAATAAATTAATTTATTAAAAAAAAAAAAAAAAACAGTCCTTGACTCTGATACCTCTGACTTCAGTATGCTGCTTGCAAATGATCAAAAGATGCTCTCCTGGCTGTTGAATCCTCAACAAAAAAGATTATCTTTGCTCAAGTGCTTGTACAGATCTGGCTCCTCTGTTCTTCCTCAGAACAATCATTCTCTTTCCTTTTCCTCAAATACCTCCACCTAATACTCTTTCTTGGCCCAAGGTTGCTAGCTTCAGAACCCACTCCAACACCTGCAGCAGAATAAGCCTAGCTGGAGACTGCCTTCATCTGCCCCTGCAAAGTCTTAGTGAATAAGAGAGAAACTGGCTGGTGGTATATCTTTTACTGTCTATTTCAAAGAAAACATGCTAAGCGTATGTATGCTTACTCAGCAGTAGGGAGGTTGGGAAAAAGAAATCCTATATGTTTCCAGAAGGTTGTTGGCCAAGGAAGATAGGGCTTGAATTGACGAGTAAGGACAACACTTTGAGTTACTTGAATTTTCTTCTATGTGTATGCGTAGTTTTCATAATCTCTAAAGCATAAAATTATGTTTGACAAAAGTGGTGGCCTAAACATTGGAAGAGACACTAACGAAACTCTGAAGCCTTTGGAAGACATGAAGGAAATTATTTGTAACCAAGACACGCCCTTGGGAATTGCAGTGGAAAGAGGCCAAGCTCTACTGTCTCCCCCAAACCCTCACCCTGCCCCGTGCAGCCACCAAGAGCCATGCGTGCCCAGGGCTTGAATTTCCCCAGCCAGCACTTCCCCAACCAGCAGCATCCCCAATTCACATCCTACTCAAAAAAGCCCCTGCCCATGAAAGGAGAAGTATGCTCTTTGAGCTTCCTGGGGTAGCCTGGAGCCGAACCATCCAACACAGTCAACCTGCCACCTGCTGACCGCTCCCATGGGCTAACTAGGAGTCCCTTCGAAATGCAAAATGTAATGCAAATATCCCTTTGATCTTTTTATGGAGGAGATCCTGGGAGTGTAGAAAGCGGACAGAGAAGATATACCACAGGTGGTTATATCTACTCCTGCCCCTATTCCCCTCCCCCAAGCTGCCTCAGGTAACTCAACAAAACATAAATCCTGCAGCAGGCAAGAGCCTCCCTTCTTAAATAGTAGCCAAGTGACTGTTGTAACTAGAACCTTCTCCTTAAGGGGGCAGTGTGTGTCAGGATGGGGAGGGGAGGATGAGGGGTGAGACTGTAACTACCTACATTAGCTAGCCTTGGGCTGCTGTAACAAGATAAGTGACTTAAGCAACAGGAATTTGTTTTGTCATTGTTCTGGAGGCTGGAAGTCCAAGATCAATGTGTTGAGAGGGTTGGTTTCTGGTGAGGACTCCTTTCTTGGCTTGTAGATGGCTACCTTCTCGCTGTGTCCTTGCATGGCCTTTCCTCTGTGTGTGGGAAAAGAGAGCTCTGGTGCCCCTTCCTCTAAGGACACCAGTCCTATCAGATTAGGGCCCCACCCTTAGGGCCTCATTTCACCTTAACTACCTCCCTAAAGGCCCTGTCTCCAAATACAGTCATATTGGGGGTTAGGGCTTAAGGATATGAATTTTAGGGGGACACAGTTCTGTCCATAGCACCACTCCAAAGAGTTTATCAAAGTATTTTTTTTCTGGCTAGGTTCAGTCACATGACTCTCTGTGAGACAAATTCTCTAAATTCAGCCTTCTCCTTTGTTATATTTCTAGCAATGTTTTTGTGCCTCTTGTGTTTTGGCACCTGAGACAGACACCCACTGACTCTCTACTTAATCCCACTGTACCTCAAGCAGCAAAACAGATCATTTAGACCAAGCTAGGAGTATTAAAAGGCCTTCTGTGGGTTTATTGGAACATAGCTATTGCTTTAAGTGGTCTCTTTCAGCTTGGAGCTATAAAGATTTTGACAAGACCCTCCTCACAGCCTATAGACTTCTCAACCCTTTAGGACTAGTAAAGCTCTTAGTTCGTACATGTACATATTTCAGTGGGTCTTTGAACCCCCGACGTTGCAGGCAAAATGTGGTACATATGTGTGCTTGTGGATTTTTCCAGTGACGGAAAGCAAAGCTTTTTTCGACTTTTCCCAGGAGTCCGTGACTCCAACAAGATTAAGACCAAATGTTCTTTACTATTTATGACAAATGATAGTACTGATAGGACTACTTTTCTGTTGTGCATTTGTTTCCTAACATAAAACGATGCCTTGATAAGAAGGTCATTATCCTTTCTTGTTATCTGCGAGTTAGCAGAATGCAACAGCTGATATTTCTTATTTATTATAGGACAATCTAGAATTTTAAAGGAATGCTTTGTTGTTCTTTTTGCAGTCTTCTATCAGGGTGCTCAACCCATGTCTATAAGCATTAAGGAAAATATTAACTTTTCAGAAATTCTGAATAAAGTTTATAGCAACTGTTCATCTTTATGTGGGAGTTTAAGAAGCTTTTCATTCCTTTTCTAAGCCCCACAAATAAACATTTTGGGAAAAGAATTGAGAAACAGCTAAAATTTTAGCACTGATGAAGAAATTACAAAAGTGTTAATCCGGGCCTCCCTGGTGGCGCAGTGGTTGAGAGTCCGCCTGCCGATGCAGGGGATACGGGTTCGTGCCCCGGTCTGGGAGGATCCCATATGCCGCGGAGCGGCTGGGCCCGTGAGCCATGGCTGCTGAGCCTGCGCGTCCGGAGCCTGTGCTCCGCAACGGGAGAGGCCACAACAGTGAGAGGCCCGCGTACCACAAAAAAAAAAAAAAAAAAAAAAAAAAAAAAGTGTTAATCCTGTTAATGGCAATGACTAAAGAAAAAATGGTCAGAATTTTTTTCAAGAGAAATTTTATTGTGAACAACTGGGATCTCTTAAAGTATTACCTCCTTTTAAGTCTAAACTCAAAACAAATAATTTGTTCAGGCTTTGTGGAAGCTCAGTCAAGTTTGCCTCCTCCAGCCCGTGTTGACATTGACTTGACTGTGAGTCCCTGAGATGTCCTCAATTCTTCATTTTCTGTGGCTATTGGTTCTTTTTTACCTCCTTTCTCTTCAGCAGCAAATGTAATGCTTCTTAGAATATATAAATCATGGGGCTTCAAGGGCTTAGAGAACTGTAGGTGAATTAGGACATTATGTAATAGTGCAAACATAATTGTATCATTAAAGGAAAACATTCTACCCTCACTAGATGGGGTTGTAAGCTGGTGCTGAGGCTCATGAGTTTTTGTAACTGAATGTTATCACTGACAACTCTAAGCATTTTATTCTAGCACAAGGTTCTTACTATAGTCGGCTCTCCATATCCACGTGTTCTGCATCTGCAGATTCAAGCATCCGCGGTTAATCTGGAACCCGTGGATATGGAGGGCCACAGATTTTGGTATACACAGGAGGTCCTGAAACGAATCTCCCAGGGATACCAAGGGATGACTTGTACATATCTACAGCAATTCCTAATGACAGGAGAACATTCAGAAAGCAGGAATGAATGCTACATTTGCAAACAGGGGTTGTTTCAGTCTTAAGATAGGCAAAATTGATTGCCTGATATTTTATCTCCATAATTATGTTGTATTTTTTTCCCTCAGGATGTTGAGAAGTAATCGTATAAGCTGCGTAGGGAACGACAGTTTCACAGGACTCAGTTCTGTGCGTTTGCTTTCTTTATATGATAATCAAATTACTACAATTGCACCAGGGGCTTTTGATACTCTCCATTCTTTATCTACTCTGTAAGTATGAAAAGTAGTCTTCATTTATGTATTAATTGAGCCAGTGTATTATATTTATTACTTTTATTGATAAGATTTTAATTCATTACTAAGCATTCCATAAAAATGAGATCAAAGACTCAGACTTTTTTTGAAAAGGACAAATTTGTTCATGTTAAACTTATTTTAATTTTTCTATAAACATTGCCTACTATCCTATACTAAAATTTAACAAAAATCATGGTATTTTTCAGTCATTTGTTTTTATAACAATGTGATGTGGCTTAATTTATAAATGGTAATCTTATAATTTGATTGAGAATTATTTTATTCTTTTACAAATAAAAGAAATGTAGATTTGTTTTTCCCAGTGCTCTCACATTGGAGTCTTCACAATATAAGTATTATAAAAACAGAGTTGTTATTGCCAACAAACTGTACTCAAAAGGATCAGTCACAATGACAGGAGATATATTAGGATGACCAGACCAACAATAAAAGGTCATCAGAGGGCATTTACTGTGATATTAAGAAGATATTAAAGAAATAGGCTGAGCCTATCAAGAGCACATTTTATGTAGACAGTTGGAGAATAAAGAGTATTTGTAGGTCTACAGATAGAACTAAGAAAGTGTCAGAAAACAAACAAACTTTCCAAGTGTTTCAGGCCCCTTGTATGTCAGTATTTAAAAAGCAGTGTTTGAAATGATAAACCTTATAACTGATATGGCTTCCTGGTAATGGTGGCATCTAAAAATACTAATTTAACTGAAAAGGTAGTTAGAAGGAAAAGAATCATGTTCAACATAGCTCAAGTCCCTGAAGAAATAATTTGAGGGAAGCATCCATCCATCAGTAAGGTACTTAATCCTCTTTCCACATAAAATGTGACATTTTCCATCAAGTGACTAATTTGTGCATATTAAAGATGGCATGTTTATAAATAATGGGATTGTCAATAGGTTTGTGCTGAAGTGGTGAGATGCCAAAAGTATTGAGATTTGTAGAAGTAAGTTCATTTTTATAACTGGCATTTAATCAACTCAGCTGTCAGTTCAGATGGGAAACCTATTCTCTGGAGCAAATAAGAGATGGAAATCTTGAAATGACAAATTAATGAAATAGCTGTTGTCAGGTTAAACTCAATAATATAAGGTAATCAGCCTTCATCTTTATATTAAATTACTGCATTATCAGTGTAGGGAAGTTTGACAGTAAGTCAGATCTCTGACAAGTTTAAATTATCTCTAAATGAGATATCTATCAGGATTCACTGCCTAAACCCTGAATTGCCACCTTCACTTTATTTTTCATATGAAATTATTTGAAGAATTCTTATATGAAAATATTGTTCTTATTTTTTAAGTTCCAAACATAGATATTTCAGTCAAAGAACGCATCCCATATGTTGTGTGTGATTGAGCATGAATTGGGGGTGGGGTGAATACAAAAACTAAGAAGGAATCATTCCAACAGATACAGTATGGGAAAATGGTAGCATGGGGTTTTCAGAAGTCAGAAAGCGAACCTCTAAACTGACCTCTGCATTGTTTGCATGTGGTGCTTAGAAACCTCTTGGCCAATCCTTTTAATTGTAACTGCTACCTGGCTTGGTTGGGAGAATGGCTCAGGAAGAAAAGAATTGTAACGGGAAATCCTCGATGTCAGAAACCCTACTTCCTCAAAGAAATCCCCATCCAGGATGTTGCCATTCAAGACTTCACTTGTGATGATGGTAAGAAAGCCTGGCCAGGTCTTTGACCACCAGACACACTCTGGTGATTGTTCTGATGCTGTGGTGCATAATTAGACAGTACGTCATAGTTCAGGCAATTAATAGTTATTATGCATTTTTTGCTTTGTTTTTGTTGTTTTGTTTTGTTTTAGCAACAGGACACTTACTTGCTCAGACTGTACTCTCACATCTAGCTCTACTTGGTTTGTGTTTCTGAATGTTTTAGAAGATTTTCTAATTTCCAACTTGTGGTTGATACTATTTAAATAGCTTCATTTTTGTTTTTCTTTACTATTCTAAACATCTCTTTTAGTAACTGCCATTTAACTACCAATGATAAAAGCAACTGACTCATAAAATAGAAATTCTAATAAACCTAACAAGAATAATAGTTTTCACTTTTTAGTACTCTCTGTATATCATCACATTTAATTCTCATAATAGCCCTGTAATGTAGGTAGAACATAGGTTCTATAATTGTTGGCAATAAATGAAGAGCTCATTTGAGCCGTATACTTTCAAATGAGGGGCCCATATACTTTTTGCTAACCATGTAAAACTAATCTGTCCCTTTATGTCTCTTCATGTCTGTCTCTTTTCAATTTCTCCATAATTCAGTTTACATATTCTAATTAAAAGTATAATTTGTATAAACAACTGAACAAAGAACACAACATTATAATCGTATTGATAATACAAACTGTGAATTGTTTTTTGGAATTCTTCCCTAGGCAGTCTGAAAAGAGACCTGCACAGAATGTATGGTGTCGATTTGTAAATACTTAATGTCCTATACATAAGTCATCATATGGCTGAAGACTCTTGTGTTTGTTAAGCTAAAGGCATAAAATCCCTTCTAGCATCTTCAAAGCCACAAATGTGGGTTTTCCTGTATTTCTTTTGGCAATTTAGGAAATGATGACAATAGTTGTTCCCCACTCTCTCGCTGTCCTACGGAGTGTACCTGCTTGGATACGGTGGTGCGATGTAGCAACAAAGCCTTGAAGGTCTTGCCCAAAGGTATTCCAAGAGATGTCACTGAATTGTAAGTAGAGCTTGTCTTTCCCTTTCCTGAAGGATTAATATTTCACACACCAAGGGAAATGGAGACCAAACAAAAATCTTTTGAGTCTTGTTTGCAAATTACATTAATTCTGTGGGCCATTAATTAGTATCATGGAAAACCCTAAGCAAATAATATAAAAGCTAGTTCAGGTCCGCTTGAGAAAGGCTGGTTGTGTGTTTCTCTTTGTTTTTCACTGTAAGATTTCTCAGAGCCTTTATTATGCTAGTGTGCAGTGTGAGCTCCAAGAGAGGATGTAAACTCTAAGGTAGTTCCCATACTTAGTTGTCTCCATAGCCCTTTTCTCATGGAGTATCTTGCAATGCTCATGTTCCATCAAATGCACCTTGAGAAATGCTATGTATTTAGTTTATCTATGGTGGCTGGGATATTTCATATGATTGATTATTCTTTACCATGTGTCCCCTTGGAGAATATCTCACACAGGGGATACATAAATACGTGGGGTGTGGAAGGAGCTGACATAATCTTTACCCTTAAAAGGAGATACTGCCCTTTGGACTTGAATTAGAGTCCCTTAGATCATAAAGGGCGTGGGGCCAATTATCCCTAACATTTTCAGAACTGATATTTACAAATTACATAGCCAATATAGACATATAAAGATACTAAGCACCAAGCACACTTCCTTAGCTGCCTTATGCTTTATATGTGGAATGGAATAAACCTCAGCATTAGCTGCTTTAACAATGGTGCATGCAGGCTCCATTTCATTCCTTTATCTGTATACGAAGAACCATGGACAAATGCTTGATAGGTGATTGACATGCGATTGAGTCATTTTGCCTCTGTTTATTTTTTTCTGTGTGAAACCATGTATCAGAAATGTAATTCATGCAGATGTTTACCTGTAATTCATGCACAAATGTACAAGTATTGCAAACGAGCAGATTTGATAAACCTTTGGCAACCTGGAACATAGGCAATGAGGTTCAAGAAAATGTCACTTCAGTTATCAAGGAACTTATATTCAAATCATGTGCAGTTCTATGAATTCTAATTTGGTCCTGAATGGATACTTTGAGAAAAAGTGTGTGACCTTCCCTCTTGAAGCTGAACTGTTGTATAGGGCTCAGTTTCTCTCTTTTGTTACCAATCACAGTTGTTAGTTAACTGTAAGCACTGCTTTATGTGTGTGTGTGATTAAATTCTTAATTCTTATTTTGATATGTATTTATTTCAGAAGATTACTCTCCATCCAGTGTTGGGAAGATAGATGCCTATAGAGTATTCTATATGCAAAATACTGATTATAGCAACACCTCAGCCAAGGGCATAATACCCAGCATAACATTTAGATCACCTTTGATGCTAAATCCCTCCTTCTACCATTTTAACTGACCCATGCCTTTGTCTTTTTACCTGATTCCCATCAAATAATTTTAAATGTCTTTTAATTTCCTTGTTAAATTACCTCTGAGAACCTGCTTGATTCATTTGTCTATGCCATCTATGTGTTTCTTCTGTCAGATAATTGAGTCTTCAATCTATTCCTCTACAAATTATTAAAAAGTAATTCTTTTTTTAAAGAAAATACATTTTAGAGATGAGAAAGACATTAACTCATCTCCTGTGAATTCTAGCTTTACCTCCCCAAGAGCTTATTCTTAGAAGCATACCAAGTCAGCAGGATCCCTCTCTCCAGTAACATATATGCATGTATTAGAAAATTTCCATGTGCATATTATATTAAATTATTAAAGAATTTGGCAAATATAAGTATGTCATGGTGGACAGTTTTGAACAAATGGTATCCATTATTTTTAATCAGTTCCATATAGTTTCTCTCTTAGATTGTTTTACTTGTAAGCATTCATAGTGCACATTCTGAACCTTTTTAGCTTTGTGTTAAGATGCTTTTTAGAGTAAAGGAAAAGTGCTGAAGTACATGGGATTATGCTTCCCTCTAGTGGTACCAAGAAATGCTTAGCTAGAGAAAAGAGGAGAGAGAAGTTGAAACATGAAGTCAGAAAATTTGAATAGGCATAAGAAGTCATAAAAAGCCTGACTCTTAATCACATATTCATTACATATTTTGATAACTTGTGCCTTTTATGTAATTTTTTTTCATTTTGAAGTATTTGAAATAGATAGCTATCTTAGGCAGTTTCTCAGCTACTTCTATATCCAGCAAAAATACAAACCTCAACCTCGGATATGGAGATAGGCCACAGCCCTGGGGCAGGGTGGGCAACATGCCCAATGTGGCAGAATTGTTTGTGGGCACATCTATAACCAGATGGCCCAAGTTGCTGAAAGACATTTTTGCCCATCACCGTCTACATTCTGGGAAAGAACAGCCTTGGGAGGAGATGAAATTATTTTTCTTTTTGTGACATCATGGATATACCTTTAAGCATTCATTTACTTCTGTGTCTTGACTGTTAGCCCAAAGACTTTTTATTTTCTGATCATTCTGCTGACTCTAATCAGAAAGGGAAATTTTACTTACATGTGGTTATTTGCTTATCACTGTATTGTTACTGTGCTGTACTTGTGCACCTGATAAACGTTGTGATTTTCTATGAAACCTTCTAAAATTAATATCACCAAGCAGATGTACAAGGGTGGAACTGTTTCTAAGATTTTTTTTAACTGAAATCTAATTAATTCAAATTCCCAAATATATCCTTTGAATCATCCGTTGTTACTTACTAAGTGTGTTGATACAAAGTAAGGCAGCAAAGATTGGTCTTGCTGGTGGTAGCAACTTCCTGCCAGTAGTGAATGCATTTCATGATGTTGTTTCCACATAAACACAAGTGAACTGAAGACTGACTTAAAATACAGGCGATTGAATAACCCTTCTTGCTGACACACAAATAGTTGGATACATGCCTTGCCTTCTTAGATAAACCACAAAGAACCGGACTCACCAGTCTCTCCTTGGTTTTATAATTTAGCCTAAGTAATCCACAAAAAAATTCTACTGGATTGGACAACTGTGGTTTTTTTACTTCTCTTAAATAGCAGTCCTAGCTGGGAACATGACATCTTAAAGCTGAAATTTCCAAGTGTTTCCTTGCTTCAATTGAGAGTGAAATATTGTTCAACTATTTGAGGATTCACTATTGTTACTTTTTAAAAAAATAATATTGTTTCTTTGTTTTCAGGTATCTGGATGGAAACCAGTTTACACTGGTTCCTAAGGAACTCTCTAACTACAAGCATTTAACACTTATGTGAGTAATGTATTTTTCTGTCTTTGACTTCTTATTTTATTTCATGAAAGTGGGGATAGCAAGGGACAGAAGATTTAGTGAACCTTTCAGATAATATAAATCATCTTCAGTTAGATGCTTCCCTTCTTGCTCACTGTGGTTCTGGATCACTAGCCACATTTTCATTGAATATCAATCAGGCAATGGTGTATCTTAGAAAAAGGTCCTCCTCTATTCAAAGTACAAATACAATGAAGTCTAAGTATCAGAGAATTATAGAAAGGCAGTAAGTTGCATACTTCTACTGAAGATGAATATGAGCTATTTTATGACAATCCAAGGGAAAAAAAATGGAAAACAATGTTTTTATTCTCGACTTTAAATAAAACATAGTAGATAGTAATAGCTTTACTGAGAATATATTATAAATATAGTTTATTAGGCTTGATTTTCTTATTTAATACACTATGAATTAACAAATGGGCTTCCAGTATTAAAATTTATTTTATAAAATCCATATTTACTCATATAGTATTTAAGTAAATTTGACAAAGATACTGACATTCTGAGTATAAACGTCAAAACATTGAATTGTTTTTACCAGTTTGATGTCCTCCTAAAGTAGCATCTCTCTTTCATTATGTAAACAATTTTTTACAATCTTTAAGTTGTAAATACAAGGTTATAGGTAAACATACAAACATTTCATTTCAATCTAGTTATGCACACTATATTTTTAAAAAGATATAATCTTACTATATATAATGTCACACTTAGAGTAGCCTTGTTGGTAATTTATAAAACTTGTCACAAAACAAAAAAGTCAGCAACGATAATGGATATAAAGGGAAATACTTTATCTTTACATCTATCTGATTTTAGAGTAAATATGCTGTCTTATATTTCCAATGTTCCTAGAAAAAAGGGGGTTTGTTCCTAATTAGTGAATTCTAGAAACCTAGGTAGCAGAAAATGTTATGTTTCTCATTGTGAACTTTACCCTAAGCACGTGGAGGCTGTTGATCCTTTTCAGCTTTCCTTAAATGTATGTGAAAACCAAACACTTTGTAGGAAGTGTATAGAACTGCTTAAATGACAAATGATTAAATTAAGCAAAAAGAACATCCTCTAAGATATCTTGTTCTGCCTCTAGTTATTTATTTAATAGCAGCAAGAACTGATTACATACATTTGTTCTGTTAAATAAACCATTAAATTGTTGCCATTTCCAAAGGGTCACTTCAGCAGAATTGGGTCATTTGTGAGACAGCATGTGATTATTTAAAACCAGTTTGGAAATGATAAATGAGAATTTATAGATCCAGAAATGGTTTTACCAGTGACTTATTATACAACTCTAGGCAAGTAACTTCTGTTAGTATCGATGTACTTATTTTTTAAAATTTAGCCATAGTACTTCAGCAACTAAGAAGATGGATTATAAAGCTCCTATAACATTCCTACCATTTTCACAATTTCATTGGTCCATTTTACTGATACTTTGGTATTTTAATAAGGGAATGTGGATAATCTTCAGCAGCTTTTCTGAACCTTGCATTTCTTCATATATTTTGCTTCAGAAAAATATAGTGAACATAAATACACACAGAGACATAGATGAACATAAATTATGACCCATAATCTTCCATTTATTCATGAATCTTCCTTTAGTCATATATTTGGCATTTTGCTTTAGATAAAAATTAGTGAATATTCACTAATATGTGTATCACGTTGTCGTATATATGTGAGTGAATGTATGTATATATTTACTAATTTTTTCTAAAGCAAAATGCAAAACATATATAATATGTCATTATATAGATGTTATTATATATTAAAATACATTATACATTACAGTATTATATTTATAATATGTATTATATATCATTATATTATATATATCATGTATATATTATATGTAATAAAAATAATATCAAGTTCACTAAACATAAATTACAACCTGTAGTACAAATTACACTTATAAATACCCATTTAGCATTGATAAAAAATCCACATCTCTCTCATTTACTTATCATTTATTAAACAGACATTTACTAAGGACCATCTAGGTGCCAGTGACTTTGCCACCGGCAAAGTTTTTAATTATGGTGTTGTTTTTAAAGAAGACATTGTAATGTAACTAAATGAGGGATTCTTTCAGTTATCCAGTTTGAATATTTGTATGTGACAGTGAAAATAAAGTATGTGTAACTGATGGAACTTTCAAGAACAAAGGTTTATTTCTCACCTATCAAATGTGTCTGCTGTGAATGGCCTCCACGTGTCTTTGCCCTGGGACCAGGCAATGGGTACAGCCTCTCTGTGGAACATAGGAGCCTTGCAGATGTGGGAGCAAAGGGATATGAGAAGAGTCTCAGCTCTAAAGCTTCTGCTCTGAAGTGAAACCAGCGCTGGTGCCCACACTTCACTGGCCAAAGCAAGGCACATGGTCACTTCTAATTTCAGCAGGCTTGGGCATGAATAATTATGAATAACATTACAGTCTACCCCAGAGGATTACCCAATGTTTTGTTATTTTCAGATAAAAGCTGAGTCCTAACAATGCTGCTATAACTGTGAGCAAGAAGAACCTTTTCTTTCTAAGAATCTCTAATATGTCAATTTCTATGGTAACAGTAGACTCCATTTCTTTCTTTTTCTCTTTTAGAGACTTAAGTAACAACCGAATAAGCACCCTTTCTAATCAGAGCTTCAGCAACATGACTCAGCTCCTCACCTTGTGAGTAGGAAGTATGGTACTAAGTTAATTCCTTAACTCACTGGACATTCCTGGTAAACAAGACAGAGTTTCTGCCCTCAAGGAATGTTAATATTGTTGGGAGAAACAGACAAATAAAAACCTCAGTAAACAAATCAGATAGTATAAAAAGTGTTGGGGGGCTTCCCTGGTGGCTCAGTGGTTGAGAGTCCACCTGCCGATGCAGGGGATGCGGGTTCGTGCCCCGGTCCAGGAAGATCCCACATGCCGCGGAGCGGTTGGGCCTGTGAGCTATGGTCGCTGAGCCTGCGCGTCCGGAGCCTGTGCTCCGCAACGGGAGAGGCCACAACAGTGAGAGACCCGCGTACCGCAAAAGAAAAAAAAAAAGTGTTGGGTTCTATAAAAGAAACAAAGAATAATTTGTATTGGTGGCAGGTTTGGGAGAGATCCTTAAGACAGACTTTCAGAGGAAGTCACCTTAGGAAGGACACAGTTGAAGCAACAGCAACAGCAGTGGTAGGAAGCATTCTAGACTATATTTTAGAAATAAATGTGTTGGCGAAGCGGCACAAAGATTGAAAGGATACTATGCGTCAATATTCTCAATTTATAAGATGCTAAAGTAACACTTTTCTTAACTGCTTTATTTTTTAAAATGACATTTGGCCATTTGGGGATACTTGAGTAAAACAAATTGGCTTACGTGTGCTTTCAGAATTCTTAGTTACAACCGTTTGAGATGCATTCCTCCTCGAACCTTCGATGGATTGAAGTCTCTTCGATTACTGTAAGCATCTTATGTTTAACAAAATACTTCTTTTCTCAGGCATCTGGATTTTGGGTTGTCTCTTTAATGATTTAACTGCTTTGTTTATTTTGGGGTATTTTGGGTTATATAAATTCGGATTTACTAAAAATTTGGAAATGGGAAAATTCTATCTTACGGTATCAATTCTCAACAGCTTTTACTTGGACAACATAATTTTCTCTTTTGTAACATGTTGTCGCTGGGGTGACTTATTTGATAATATATGATATTAAGATGTAGTTTTATATAGATCTAACTAATTTTGCAAGAAATTTAGGAAATTTTAATTTCATTAAAAGTTATATAATGCAACACAACATATTTTTACTATACAAAATTTATCTTAAAGTACATGAAATAAAATGTGGTCCTCAATCCCAATCCTCTCCCCAGAATTGACAGTTAAACAGTTCAATGTTCTCTTCTGGTCCTTTTTTATGTTTGTTTTAATGTATTGATATATGTATGCCTACAGCTGTATAACTTAAAAACCATAAATAGGGTTTTTCTTAGTCTGTCATCGACTATTTTTATTTAACAATATGCTTTAGACTTTAGACTTTCCATTCCATCATATGTAATATTCCTTAACTCTTTAACTGGTAAAGAGGGTTCCATAGAATGAAGGGACCATAAATTATTTAAGCATCCTCATCTTTACTATCATTTGGTTTGATTCCAAATTTTCATTATTCTATACAGTGCTGGAATGAACATTCTATACATCCATCTTACTGTCAAGCATATTAGGAGAATACCAAAAGTAGTCATCTTGTTGTGCCCCAAAACAATTTACAATTTATTTTCCACCAATGCTATTTTAACAGAGTACTTATTTCAAAGCACTCTTGTAAATATTAAGTATTATTAATCCTTTCATTTTCGTCATATGACAGATGGAACATTATTTTCCATTCCTCTTTTAATTTGCAATTCCAATTACTAGAACATTTGAGTATATTTTGTTTATTGAGCATTTGTATTTCTTATTCTATGAGCCTGATTGTATCAATTCCCATTTTCTGTGGTTTCTTTGTCTTTTCCTTATTAACATAGCTGCCTTCATGCACTTGACTCTAAGTTTGCAGGTCTTTTTATAGCTTACATATGTTGCAGATATTTCCCATTCTGTTTTTTATATGTAATCTTTTTTTAAATTGAAATATAGTTGATTTACAATGTTGTGTTAGTTTCTGGTTGCAGCAAAGTGATTTGGTTATATATGTGTGTATGTGTATACATATATATATATGTATACACATACACACATATATACATATATGTATATATTTTTTCAGACTCTTTTCCCTTATAGTTTATTACAAGATATTGAATATAGTTCCGTGTGCTATGCAGTAGGACCTTATTGTTTTGTAATCTTTTATATTATGGATATATTTTACATTGTCAAAAATTTATCACTCTTTTCCATTATGATTTCTGAGTTTTAGAATATAGTGCTTTAAAAAGCCTTCCATATTCCATATTTATAAAACGGAGCTCGTCTATATTTTAATACACTTTCAGTTTTATTTTTACATTTAACTCTTCGATCTAGAATTTACTTTATGCATATGATGTGAAGAAGGAACTAACATTTTGCTTCCCCAAATAGATACCCAGTTGTGTAAAGACTATTTATTGAATACACCATATTTTCTACACTAATTTTAAAAGCTTGTTATAAACTAAAGTCTCATATATGCATGGGGATTTTCCTGAACTCCCTGAAATAATAGGAAATTTAATTTTGCTTTTTCTTGCTTTTAGTTCTTTACATGGAAATGACATTTCAGTTGTGCCTGAAGGTGCTTTCAACGATCTTTCTGCATTATCACACCTGTGAGTATCTAGTTCATGAATGTGGGTTTAGGGTCACACTCTCCCTGGCAAGTGAGTTTGGAACAAATGATCCTCTGCCACCATTTTTATTGTCACATCATAAAATGTGATTGGTTCCATCTTTAAAGAAGATGTAAAGATTTTCAATCTAGATATGGTGCCTTCTACAAAATAGCCTTAATTTATCCTTTTGGCCCTAACTCCCCATTAGTTGAGCTCTCTTTACTTTCAAAAATGTCTCTTCTTACAAACATGGCTCCCCAACTTCCTAGCCTATGCCTTTTCTTTAATGTTCTTTGATTCTAAATATCAGCTCCCCTTCAATTCAGTCTGCCCAAACCCTGCTTCTCCAAGTCATATCCCAAATATCACCTCCTCAAGGAAGCCTATCCTGATTTGCTCAAACTGGATTCATTTATTTAGCAAATATTACTCAGCAGTGACTATGGCACCATGCAGAAATAAATTAGACAAAGTTTAAGACATTATGGTGTGGGAGAGGGAAACAGCCAAATCCTCATATTGGCTGAAATTTTTTTCCTTTGCATTCTCTCTCATAGCAGGCTGTTTGTACCTCCATATTTCTTGGAAGTACAATAAAACAATTTAATAATGAGGTCCAAAGCACACAACTGGGTTAAATTCCATTGTTCCATTATTTTTAGCTGTAGTGTTAAGGCCTTGGCAAATTGGAAGGAAGTTCAGAGAACAGCCCTAGAATCCAAAGCCTTCTTAGGTCAGGCTGAGTTTGGCATCACCTGGTGACAGTTATCTGCTTCAGCTTAAATATCAATATCAGTTGGCCCTTGGTGGTTCTCCAGAAGAGGTTACTTGCCATATTTTTTCTTGGATTTGCCCTCCTGTTCAAGTCTACCAAACCCCAAGAAGATAAGAAGTTTAGAAAATTGAGAGAAGGGGATGGGCAGAGAATAGGAGCCATTAGTCAATCATGCTACATCTGAATTTCCCTTATAGGGGCTGTGTTATCAGTGTAGGTTTTTGTCAGTGGGACTGCTGCTGTCAATATCCCTTCCATTACATTAAACTACTAGGTACCTGGAGGCAAGACCTCCATTTTTTCATGTGTGAGCCCCTGCTCCAACCTCAAAGTTGACATCAGGTCCACTTCTCTACAAACTCCATGGAAATCACTTGCCTGAGATCCCATGTAAATGAGACCCCTGGCTCAGGGGTGCAGGACTGTGGCACTGTGGCAGGGAATGCCGCCTAGAGAAGGAAGTGGCTGTTCAACTAGTGTTAGGGTGATGAATCAGAAAAGTCTACGTGGGAAAGGTGCTGCTTGAGCTAAGTAGGATTGTCTTTTATATGACCATCCTCCCCAACAGGGAGAGCAATTTGGATCTTCTTTGTCATGCATCCTATTTGTCATGTATTTCATTTTATGCAATTGTCTTTTACACCCCAGACCAGAGAGAGCTATGCTCCATTCACAGTTTTTACTGTTTCTCCTGGCATAGTAAGGACTTAGCAAATGTCAGTAGAGATGAGATCAAATGACTCAAAAACATCATTTTCCTCATTTTTAATTTAAAAGAAAGGTTTGAATCTGACATACATATGAGCATAACATTTACTTCACTCCAATTCTTGGCTAGAGTTTGGCATTAAAACAGCTGCAATATAAAGTATTACGGTTTTGTAAGTATATTTTGAAAGTCTCTTCATAAGAGAATAATTTTGCTTAGACTATATACCTAGAAACATTACTAATCTGAAGTTAATTATAAATCAGAATTAAATTCTACTTTATGCACACACTGCTTGTGCCCAAGTTTGGCAAATTTGTGAATCCATTGGTTAACGTCTCTGGCCTCAGTTTTTTAATCTGTAAAATGGGTTGTTACTAATGTTGATCTCATGGAGTTTCTATTTAGGATAAAATGAGGTGATTCATATAAATGGCTTAGCACAATTCCTGTATATCATAATGATACAATAAATAGCTAGCATTTATAATCAAGCATTATCTTGATTACTTTTCCTATCACTACAACTGCTTATGTGAGTAGGAACCAAAGTTCTAAAATGAAAAACTTTAAAGGGACAAACGTCCAATGGAATTCTAAACCAGCTCTGGGGAACTAGCTTTATGCGTCTCTATTATTTTATGCCCTTCCTTATCTTCTTGCGTTTTACTGGTTCTTTACCCTGAAACATCCTTTCCAACCTTTTCCACATACTTAAAACTAAATATCTACAAGCTCAGACTTCTTAAACCACAGTCTCCTAGAAGAGTTACCCTCTGTTCATAGTTATCTTGTAAATTCTTCTGCTATACTACTTCTAATGAAAATTACTTGTATGTATGAGTCTATGTTAATCACCTTTGCAGAAGGAGTTTTTTGGGGTTAAAAATAATGTATTATTTATATTTGGGTCCCCAGAACCTGGCATAATGATTGGGTTCTAAGTAAATCATTGGTGAATGAAGGAAGTGTTAATGTGCATTTGGGGTGTGCTTGCACGCAGTATAAAATTGTCTGAAAATACAAGGAGAATTTGTAAAGCCAGGTAAGTGTTAACACTGGTGACAACTCACTAAATCGCAGTTGCACATAATTCAGGAAAATGGGGAATCCCCAATGCCTCCATTTTCTTCTAAATTTTTATCAATAAATGTATAGGGATTTTCTACTGAGTATCACCATAAATTATGGTCCCTTAGGAAATAATAACGGTGCTTCCATACTTGTGTGTGTGTGCTTTTGTTGTGTTGTTTTACAGAGCAATTGGAGCCAACCCTCTTTACTGTGATTGTAACATGCAGTGGTTATCCGACTGGGTAAAGTCGGAATACAAAGAACCAGGAATTGCTCGCTGTGCTGGTCCTGGAGAAATGGCAGATAAACTATTACTCACAACTCCCTCCAAAAAATTTACATGTCAAGGTATAGTTCTTAACCAGTTGTACTTCTGTAAATAAAACTTCACCATATTAATTTAAAAGAAAAAAGAAAACCATGGGCTGCTAGATTTCATGGGTATAGCTGAAAAACTCCAATAAATAATTACTGTTTCTTCCCATACTTGGAGAAGACAGAGCAGTTACATGAGGAGCCTAAGGAAAGAATTTATTTTGAAATAAATCATAGAAATAATCCATTGGAAATGACTAAGTTTTCTTTAAAATGTATGGAGAAATGAAGAGTACACAATTTCTGGAAATTCCTCTCATAGCGTCTAACAAGTGAAATATTTTGCTTTTGCTTTGTCTGAATGTGTACCCTGCTCCTAGGGCTTCCAGGGCCCTGTGGCTTCCTGATTCCAGGTAAGGAGAAACGAGCCCTCCCCAGTGTTCAGGCCAGACCTTCCGACTCACCTCCTGTGCTTCACTCTTCCTATGTTGATGGTGCTGTTTCTTGCTTGTTTGGATCCTTTTCTATTCCCTTTGTTTTATGTACTTGTGAATTCTATACAGTGGCTTAGTAACTAATATTTTCTTCTCTTATTACGGAAGTAATCTATGCCCAACATAGAAAATCTAAAGAATAAGAAAATGTAAACAATAAGAAACTAAAGATCTAAATCTAACAATTAATGACAATACCAAAAGATAATCACTATT
The DNA here is from genome assembly GCF_949752795.1 of Hyperoodon ampullatus. Lineage (NCBI taxonomy): Eukaryota > Metazoa > Chordata > Mammalia > Artiodactyla > Ziphiidae > Hyperoodon > Hyperoodon ampullatus. The sequence goes on from NC_136914.1 coordinate 172,627,366, forward strand.
AAACTTGTTTTGTATATCTTTCCACTTTTTCTAGTCAAATATATGGATTTAAGTTTCTTACCAAAAATAAGGTAGAAGGTTACTATAATCCTTAATTTTTGATGTTTCAAGAGGGCCACTTTTAATTATTAGATGGAGGGGAGAAATTCTTAAAAATTCTAAATGTGTAAGCAGCAAATGCTTATTAAACTTGTTTTATGGGTAAAACTAAACCTTGGGTATTGTGGAGCATAGAGAAAGTTGCAGACCTACCTGAAAAGATAAGATTTCAACACTTGATCATGTAGATGGGAAAACATATCTAAGTAGGTAATAGTGTGCAGTGTATCACAGAATGAAGACCAGCCTGGTTTCACCTGGGCTAAATCCCAGCTTCAATTTTCAATAGCTATGTAAGTTTAGTTTACTAGCTTAACCAGCCTGTGGCTCAGATTCCTCGTCTGTAGGCAGAGGTGATGATAATACATACCAGAAAGGGTTTTTTTTAAGATTAGATGAGATATTATAAGTGGAATCTTAAAAAAAAAAGAAAAGAAAATGTCGTTTTCACAGAAACAGAGAATAGAAGAGTAGTTTCCAGGGGCCAGGGGAGAGGGAAAATGGGGAGATGTTGGTGAAAGGATACAACCTTTCAGTTATAAGGACAATAAGTTCTGAGGATCTAATGTACAGCATGGTGACAATAGTTAATAATATGGTACTGGATGCTTAAAAGTTTCTGAGAGTAAATCTTAAGCATTCTCCCCACACACACACAGAAGTTAACTATGTTAGGTGATGGATGTATATTATCTTGCTCTTGTTAATCACTACACAGTGTATATGTATATCAAATCATCAGGTTATACATTTTAAGTACATACAATTATATTTGTCAAATATTTTTCAATAAAGTTGGGGGGAAATGATTCATTTATTTAATATATATAAAACATGCTTACTGCCTTACACACAATAAGCTCTCAGTATAGGTTAGCTGCCATTTTTATTATTATAACATTTCAAAACACCAGCAAAAATATGATGTGGGACGGCATGCCATGTTCTGTTGGTGAAAGAAGGAATTTTCAAAAACTATATTCCCTCCTCCAAACATTTTTAAGTGGTCATCTGATGTTATTTCATAGTTATAAATGGTTACAGGAGATGTAATCCACAGTGCATTGTAAATATTGATATCTTAAAACAACACTCTTCCATTATTCTTTTAAATGTATTTGGTGGAATCTAAATATCACGGCCAATTTTAAAAGAAACAAAAACAAGATCCTCAATATTTTATGTTGCTCTTTTTCCTCGAACTTCGATTTTTCTCCTTGAATTTCTATTTCCAGTACCTCAGGGAACTGTGTCATTCTTCACTACCAAAAATATGTATATAATTTGAATATTTAAAATTTCCTACCACTAAATATCTATGAGTTTTTAAATTTTTATTAGAATTGTCAATAATGCTTAAAGCAACACTGATTGCGACAGCATGATTATTTATCACTATGCTAATATATTCAAAATTGAAATTAAAATTTTATTGGAAATGCCTCTCTGGGATTATGTGCATTGATTGCAAGAGCTTTTGCAAATAACCAGTGTTTTTAATTATTCTTTTGTAACCTCAGATGCTTCCTTGGGGCAGTGCCCCATGGTAAATTTCTGGTGGGCTGAGAAGTATATCATTTTTTTGTAAGGTGGAGATGATTGTCAAAGGGGAGATAGGGGAGGAGAAACTGGCATAAAAACTTACTTGTAGGCATATTATTGGGCAGATTGATTCTGGAAAGAGTATATAGACAAGTTGAGCAACTGCAGACTGATTCTGTTACACTCTCTGTACCCAGGGATACTCACACTCCACTTTGAAAAATGCTGGTGTTTATCTTCAATTCTTAAAGCTTAGAGTTCCGTGAAGATATTTCTTTTTTTTTTTAATTTTTTTGAAATTTATTTATTTATTTATTTATTTTGGGCTGTGTTGGGTCTTCATTGCTGTGCAGGGGCTTTTCTCTAGTTGCAGCGAGTGGGGGCTACTCTTAGGTGCAGTGCTTCTCACTGGGGTGGCTTCTCTTGTTGTGGAGCACGGACTCTAGGTGCACAGGCTTCAGTAGTTGTGACACGTGGGCTCAGTAGTTGTGGCTCATGGGCTCTAGAGCTCAGGCTCAGTAGTTGTGGCACACAGGCTTAGCTGCTCTGCGGCATATGGGATCTCCCCAGACCAGGGCTTGAACCCGTGTCCCCTGCATTGGCAGGTGAATTCTTAACCACTGTGCTACCAGGGAAGTCCCCACATTAATTTGTTAAATGTTCCCAGAAGGCCAGTGAATACAACATACATACATATATGCATAAATGTCTGTTTAACTCAAGATTTGTCTAATTGATTTGACATTTTCTTCATTAATAGTATCTTTTGTTCTTAGTATAGCATGAATGGAAATATGCTTTGGTCTGGATAAGTGTAGCCTGATATATCTTTCTGCAGTGATAGAAATGTTCCATACCTGTGCTATCCAATATGGTAGCCACTAGCCACATGTGGTTCTTGAAATGTAGCTAAGGCAACTGCAGAAATGATTTTTTTAAATTGTATTTAAATTTAAACTTAAATAGACATATTTAGCTAGTGGCTACCATATTGCATAGCGCTGTTGCTACAGGGCTCAGATGAAGAAATCCTGTCAGAGAGAGGCTGTGAAAGGTTTCTTACAAGAGTGTCTAAGCCAGTTGTTTGGATAAGCAGGCAAGTGTGAGGACTTGAGCTACAGGCGGGTGGAACTGCAGGAGCCCAGCCAGCTGTGATATAGGAAAATGCTGGAACAGTGACAGTTTATTTAATATTCACTGACTCAGCAAATTAACAAATCACACATACTTCAAGGTACATCCTAAACTACATAGCAGACAGCATAGGTGTAAGCCAGCTGGCAAGAATTGTAGACATTCAGAACTCAACAAATTTAGTGTAATTGCACTTAGCAAACTTTAAGATTTACTCAGTTCTTCTATAACTTAACATAATTTTAGAGAGATAGCAAACTTTGAAACTCATAATGTTCTTTGCCAACATTTCTCGATATTTTTCAGAATATTGTGAACCACTCTCATATTCTTTGCTAGAAATATTTACTCATAATAAATGGATTGGTAAAGACAAAGTATTCTAATACATTCATTAAAATAATTACTTCTGGGAAATCTACTGAGTACTGTGTTTTTGAGTTTACATGCTTTATGAGCTTGAAAGCAGTAAAATTATGCTTCTTTAAATATTTTATAATTTGAGGGTTTTATATTTTAATTTAACTTTTGTGCCAGTTTTAACGTGTTTTATTTATTCATGAAAATCATGTAAGTACATACTCCTAATATTAAAGTTTGTAAATATGTAATTTCAAATTACAGCAGGAAGATGAATATTCTTTATTTGAAAACATGTTTATGTAGCTATATTTAAATATAACTTAAATATTTTCTCTGCTAGAAAAGAAAATAATATTATTTTGACTAATTAATTCTTTCAATACAATATTTATCTTACATTTTTCAGAGTATTTTCTTTGTAGTATAATCTCATAGTTACAGACAGTGCACAACAGAAATAAATGAACTGAATGAAATAGATTATCAGAGTTTATTTAATTAATACCCAGATTAGGGCATTCTTGAATGGGAAGCAGATGGTCATGACTTGTTGTTATAACCCAAATGTCCTGTCTTCATTTTTTAAATATCAGATGATATTAGAATGCTCAAGCAGAAAATGAAGGGTTTTGTCCTCTCCAGGTTTTCATTGAAAACGTGAGCATGGAATGTAGAATATTGTTAATTTCTAATATTCCCTATATTGGTTCAGGAAGCTTTAGCTATGCAGGCTACTAAATTGTTCACTTTTAATTTTACAGACATTTATTAAACACTTAAATGTGCTAAGGAGTGAGCAGTCTAAAGGAAACAAGTGGTATATTGCCTCTTTCATTCAACAAATATTATGTGAGTTCCTGTTAGGCACCAGGCACAGCTCCAAGGTATTAAGAATATAATAATAAATAGGACAGAAAAACCCCTGCCTTTATGAAGCTTATATTCTACTGATAGATAACATTTAAATGGATAATTGCAAAACAATATGGAAGTTTGGTGATAGAAATATATATACAATATTAATGTATATCCAAACCAAACAATTGTGGAATTGTAACCAATACCACCAGGTCCATCAGGGCATCAGGAGACTCTTATAGTGAGTCAAGTGGAACTGAGAATGGAGCACGAATCAGGGAAAACAGCCCCAGTGGTCAGGTGTCTAGTAGCCAGGAACCCAATGAAGAGGCAGGGGTATGGTGCTCAACATACCTCATTAGTTATCTATAAAGATCAGCTAAGGGGTTGGGAAACCTGGGACCTTTTCATATCCCAGAATGATCAACATTCCACCACCACATGGTTGATCTCTTCTGCTATTTTTATAGGTGAAGAATCCTCTAGATTCTGGAATTTCTGGGAGAAATTCCACATCTCTCAGTAATAATATTGTAATATTGTCAGTTTTGTTTTTTTTTCCAGTGAGATCAACATTTCCTTTTGGGGGGTGTTCTTGACAAGTTCAAGGTCTTTTGGGTTTTTTTTTCCTCAAAATTATTAGTTAATATTGTCCTTAATCATTTAATTAAAGTATGAAGGTGATTAAATAATTTAACCTAAAGTAATGAAAAATTTACTAGTTAGATCTGTTTTGAAATAGTATTGAAAACTTGGTCAAATCCTTTTTACATTTTCAGATTTAGTATCACTAGAACATAGTTATACATTTGAAATAACCTTAGCTTTGGGGGATTATGATTTGCTCGCTGACTAAAGAAAATATTCAGGTTTCTACATAGTTATTTGCTAAAAGCACCATCTTTAAAAAACAAACAAGGGCTGTTTTTCATTCCACTTTTTAAAAAACTTAAAACACTGGGAAATTTTTAACAGACATTTATTTTAATAGGTGATGAGAATTAATGATTTGTATTCTGTTCTTAAATATCATACATCTATATCATCTCTGATACAATAATTCCATGAAGTAATTATTGCTTTTTTTTTTTTTAAGTGTGCTTCAAGAAGTTTATTTACTGGCTTAAGATCATATGTGTGTGTAGCAAATGGCCAAGCCAGGGAATCCCAGAGATGTAATACCCATCTTGGTGTTTTTTGTTTGTTTGTTTTTGCGGTACGTGGGCCTCTCACTGTTGTGGCCTCTCCCGTTGCGGAGCACAGGCTCCGGACGCGCAGGCTCAGCAGCCATGGCTCACGGGCCCAGCCACTCCGTGACATGTGGGATCTTCCCGGACCGGGGCATGAACCCGTGTCCCCTGCATCGGCAGGCGAACTCTCAACCACTGAGCAACCAGGGAAGCCCCATCTTCGTGTTTTTGTTTAACCATTTATAAAATGCAAATTTTTAGGATTTTAACCCCTTATCATCTAGGGACCATCTCTACCCCTCCACTGAAACTATAGGGATACCAGTAACTTCCCTCTTGCCCATTTCAATAGCTTCTTTTTAGCTTCTTTATTTGCCCTCTTTTCATCTTAGACAGTGGTGGCCACTGCTCCCTCTTGTACATTCCCATTGCCTTTTCATTCCTTTTCTGACATCTCTTTCTTACCCACTCTTTAATATTCACATATGTGGGGTTCTCTCCTTAGCCCTGTTAATTTAATTGATTTTGGTCCTGTGGCTTCAAGTATCTAGCCATGACTTTTCTTATGAACTTCAGATTCATATTTCCATTCACCTAGTGAATTCCTCCCCCTTGCTGGCTTACAGAAACTTAAAACACATATTCCAAAATATGCCTTCCCATTTTCCACATTCTCTTGCAACTGTGTCCGGTAGTTGATCCATAGATGCCTCTATTACTGAACTACTAGTTAGCTATGCCCAATATCAAATATCCCTCTTTGTTTTTTCTGAGTTGTCTTTGATCTATGTCTGACTTTATACAAGGGCAGGACTAGCGGGTTCTACTATTTGACTCATGTGTCCAAGGGACACCAGAATGAAGGCAGACTCTGGGATATAGTTAGAAATTTGTGTTTGGAGCTTTTAGTCATAAGTCAAAGTGAGATACAATTCTCAGAGGGTGGCAATATTAGTGTCAGGTGCATAGCTAGTGATTTGAGTCAAGTAAGCAAGTCTGCCTACAGCTTTAATGGATTTGCAGTCCAGCAGTTCTTCCATCAAAGTTAAAGTAACTGACAAAGACAAATTGTTAACCAAACTTTCTGCTCATTTTCCCTTTGAATTATTAAGCTAAACACAACTCCACTCCATATAGCTGATGCTAGAGAACTCTCTTAAGTCAAGACCTAATTTTAAATCAATCTAGATATCCTAGACTGGCCTTCATTTCAGTGACATTAGTAAACATTTGCATTCAGGAAGCTAGATTTGTTTTCTCCTCTGCAGCATCTTTCTCCTCTATGGCACACATCTTCCGAGGGCTAATGTGTTGGCAATAATTTAACACTTCTTGGAACCAGCTTTTGGAAGAAAGAAAGTTTGAAGATTGGTGAAGTTGTATCAGCAAGCAAGTTGTAGTTCCTTGCCAAGCATCAATGCAAGAACAAAAAGAACCTCTCTTTCTTAATTGTGTGCTGTTATTTCTCATAGTTATCCACGCCAGATTTACAAATCACAGTTGCAGTCCTTAAAAACATAAAATCATTAACTCTAGGTGTCGTTACCCAATGGGAAATTATTTCTCGGTGCCCATTTCCACTCTCCCTTGTTTTAGTTAATAATAGCCCCTACAGTTTTTCCAGATTTCAAAAGCTCCTGGCATAGACCGAAGGTACTCAGTGAACTTGCAATGAATGAATAAACAGCAAGCTCTAATTTGCCTTTGTGCTAAAATTTGAACAAACATACAGAGGAAGATTTACTCTCTTTTCTCCTTTTAAGTAAACCACTTATGTCCCTCCCAGCCCCTGCCTTCTTTGGATGTCTAGGCTTTAAAGAGTGTCAGAACTTTCTGTGGCTTCTGTGCTTGTTCTCACTGTATTCTGTGCTCAGAATTCATTAACATCTCATTTAAAGCTTAAAGCAACCCATTGAGATGACTGCCTTTACTCTCCTAATTCCATGCAGTTAAGTAACACATCTAGATCACTAACTTGGCCTGGTTGACTTCTGATTCTCTCCCTAAGATTACTAAGCATTATGATAAGAGCTTGTCTATTTCTTGTTCCTGGACGTCTTTTCATCTGGGACCAGTCAAGTGTGCAAGATTCTATGTGTTGGTTTGCTCTTAGAGAACTATGCTAACCCTTCTACCATTTTATTTTGACTTTAGCATATCCCTTTGGCTCTGATATTATCTCCTTGTTATAGAAACACATTAAAGATGTGATTACCCTTGAATAAGAACTTTGCAAGAAAGGGTCTCAGAGTAGTTGTCCCGGATGGAAAATGAACCACAAATTGAAGGCAAAGACAAGATAGAAGGTAGACTTAGAAGAGAAGCAAAATATGGGTGGGAAGATGAATGAGAGAAGAGAACCAGATACAAAGGATATAGTTCCAAGGGGTTAGAATATAAAAATAAATGGATTTAGATAAACCAAGTGGATGTAAAAATCACATTATAAGAAGAACATTTAGTTAGGTGGAATTATAATCTAAATAGGAAAAGGAATCATACCATTTTAAGACATTTGGACATATCAGAGGATGCTGCTATTTGGAATTTCTATAATTCATAAACATCTTTTGAACTACCTTTCACTCAAACTCAAGTGCTAGAAATAAGAAATTATCTTTGAAAAATTGATTTTAAAAGAGGGATTTGAAAAAAGGACAATAGAATGGTAGCTATAGTAGTCAACTTTACCAAGCTAAAGAAATTAGAATTCAATATTTTATATATTCCTCAACCTGATGCTGCCAAAACAGTTTGTGGGTTTAGGAAATTATCAGAATAAGCCTGTGCACATGAGAAATCTTGTTATTTTGATTCTTGTAGCTAACTGAATATGTATGGGAGAGCAACAGTCTCCCTTCATATACCCATAAGAAACTGCAGATACTAAAAATAGTTGAGCAGACGTGCTATATTAAAAATGAAACTTGGTCCTGGAAAAAAAGTGGAGAAATTAGATAGTGCTTATTAATCAAATATGGTTCTGTGGATATTTATTCAATAAATCTCGACTGTGCTAAAAACTGGACAGAGGCTGCTTCAGCCTGGAAATTTCATTATCTGCATACTCTATTAAAATAATTCTTCAAAACATACTCAGTTTTTTTTTCTAAAACAATCTCGAGCTTCTCATATAAATAATCAAATATAATTTTTAAAAAATGTCACATTCCACAGAATAAACCTAGAAACTGCCAACCCTGAACCCCTCCATTCAAACTACAGTCTTTTGAAGTTGAAAGCACAGAATTAGACTAAAAGACAATTTTCCTCAAGGTCTTGGGAAGTAGCCAGATGAATGTTTACAGTCCTTGCATTTGCTGACGTGCTGTTTTGATGGCGTACATTCTTAGCTGCTTCACCCTATGCCTTTGTTCTAAGAGTCTTCTTTCTTCTAGCCTAGCTCAAGAATCCATTACCATTTAGATATTTCCTTTCCTAGTGCTGATTCTAAGTGTGATCATTTTAGCAAACACAAAGCCATTTATTGTGGAGTATGACATTAATTTAACATACTGCTCTAATTAACTGCTGCATTTACGTCCCCAATGTACTGAATAGCTAAATTTATTTGATAAATACATTGGAGGAGGGTGAGAAATTAAATTTCTACATGGCTCACTTCAGTATTAATTCCAGCAATTTCCCAACTGTAATTTGATACAACAACTGCATTCGTTTTTCTGGTACCAAGAAAAAGCAGAGGAGATACAGGCAAGGCCTCCCCTAGTGATTGAGGTGTCACTGGGAGCAAACACCAACCCTTCCCATTAATAGTGATACCCAGGGCTTCCCTGGTGGCGCAGTGGTTGAGAGTCCGCCTGCTGATGCAGGGGACATGGGTTCATGCCCCGGTCCGGGAAGATCCCACATGCTGCGGAGCGGCTGGGCCCGTGAGTCATGGCCGCTGAGCCTGCGCGTCCGGAGCCTGTGCTCCGCAACGGGAGAGACCACAACAGTGAGAGGCCAGCGTACCGAAAAAAAAAAAAAAAAGTGATCCCCAGAACTGTCATTTATTTCCAAATAGTTGAAAAAGAAACAGGAATCTCTATGCAAACATATTTCAGGGTTTTTGTTAATAGAAAAACTGAACAGTATAGAATGCTGTCCTTTTTAGGATTGTACTCCAAAACCATTATATGAATATGTATTTCCTAGGGTAAGGGAATATTTAGGTATGAAGAGTTTTAATGGCCACCATGTTACTTCACATTTTCTTTCATATATGCATTTCTGTAAGTAGACCAACAGTAAGCTGTTGGTCTCTAATCTGTAGAAAAATTTGATTAAAGAAAGTTTATATTAGCAGAAGTCATACAGCTTTTTGGGTGGAGGTACCTTGAAGCTTAGAGCAGTGGTAGAAGAGTAAAGGCAGGGGAGAGATACTATACAGCTGCCTCAGATAACCTTGCTAGGAATTATGTGTGGTGAGACATACACTTAGAATTATCACTGCTAATTCCATTGAGGATAAAGAACTACAGAGAGGTTGATGGTGAAAGCAAAAATATAATTAATGTTTACGTTATAAAATATTTGTATTTTAAATATAAAAGTGTCACTCTGACAGAGTGTACTCATCAGACAGTTGCCAAAATGCAATCTAGTGAGCTCTCACAAACAGTGCAAAAAGTAACTTTAATGGAACATAATTTTATTGAGGATGGTACAATATCTACATTTTTAGACACTTGTAGAACAAATATGTGTGGCCAAAGGAATGTATCTTCAACTGAATCTGCATTTAATCTAGACCTTTCATGGATTATGACATTTTTTTAATGTGTATCCCAAAAGGTGAGATTGCAAGTAGAGACCACTTCAGCAGTATTTTTCTCTCGGCAAGGAAGACACAGAAATCTCACTCATCTTGTGCCTGTGCTAATGTGCTAACAAACTGAACTGAAGGGACATGAGGGAGGATATAATGAAGATTTCATTTTTGGTTTCTTGTCCTAAACATAAAAGTGGCAGTGTTTTGTATCTCCTGTATAAAAATAACAGTACTGGACTAATATTATCAGGGCAGGTGCATATTATTGCATTTTTATTTGCACTGATAAATTTCTTTGCTTTTCCTTTTTTTAATTTGTTTTATTTTTTTAACATCTTTATTGCAGTATAATTGCTTTACAATGGTGAGTTAGTTTCTGCTTTATAACAAAGTGAATCAGCTATACATATACATATATCCCCATATCTCCTCCCTCTTGCATCTCCCTCCCTCCCACCCTCCCTATCCCACCCCTCTAGGTGGTCAAAAAGCACTGAGCTGATCTCCCTATGCTATATGGCTGCTTCTCACTAGCTATCTCTTTTACATTTGGTAGTGTGTATATGTCCATGCCACTCTCACTTCATCCCAGCTTCCCCTTCCCCTCCCTGTGTCCTCAAGTCCATTCTCTACATCTGCGTCTTTATTCCGGTCCTGCCCCTAGGTTCTTCAGAACCTTTTTTTTTTTTTTTTTTTTTTTTTTAGATTCCATATATATGTGTTAGCATACGGTATTTGTTTTTCTCTTTCTGACTTAACTTCACTCTGTATGACAAAGCCTAGGTCCATCCACCTCACTACAAATAACTCAATTTCATTTCTTTTTATGACTGAGTAATATTCCATTGTATATATGTGCCACATCTTCTTTATCCATTCATCTATCGATGGACACTTAGGTTGCTTCCATGTCCTGGATATTGTAAATAGAACTGCAATGAACATTGTAGTACATGACTCTTTTTGAATTATGGTTTTCTCAGGGTATAAGCCCAGTAGTGAGATTGCTGGATCATATGCTAGTTCTATTTTTAGTTTTTTAAGGAACCTCCATACTGTTCTCCATAGTGCCTGTATCAATTTACATTCCAACCAACAGTGCACAAGGGTTCTGTTTTCTCCACACCTTCTCCAGCATTTATTGTTTCTAGATTTTTTGATGATGGCCATTCTGACTGGTATGAGGTGATACCTCACTGTAGTTTTGATTTGCATTTCTCTAATGATTACTGATGTTGAGCATCCTGTCATGTGTTTCTTGGCAATCTGTATATCTTCTTTGGAGAAATGTCTATTTAGGTCTTCTGCCTGTTTTTGGATTGGGTTGTTTGTTGTTTTGATATTGAGCTACATGTGCTTCTTGTAAATTTTGGAGATTAATCCTTTGTCAGTTGCTTCATTTGCAAATATTTTCTCCCATTCTGAGGGTTGTCTTTTTGTCTTGTTTATGATTTCCTTTGCTGTGCAAAAGCTTTTAAGTTTCATTAGGTCCCATTTGCTTATTTTTGTTTTTATTTCCATTTCTCTAGGAGATGGGTCCAAAAGGATCTTGCTGTGATTTATGTCATAGAGTGTTCTGCCTATGTTTTCCTCTAAGAGTTTAATAGTGTCTGGCCTTACATTTAGGTATTTCATCCATTTTGAGTTTATTTTTGTGTGTAGTGTTAGGAGTGTTCTAATTTCATTCTTTTACATGTAGCTGTCCCATTTTCCCAGCACCACTTCCTGAAGAGGCTGTCTTTTCTCCATTCTATATTCTTACCTCCTTTATCAAAGATAAGGTGACCATAGGAGTGTGGGTTTATCTCTGGGATTTCTATCCTGTTCCACTGATCTATATTTCTGTTTTTGTGTCAGTACCATACTGTCTTGATTACTGTAGTTTTGTAATATACCCTGAAGTCAGGGAGCCTGATTCCTCTAGCTCCATTTTTCTTTCTCAAGATTGCTTTGGCTATTTGGGTCTTTGTGTTTCCATGCATATTGTGAAATTTTTTGTTCTAGTTCTGTGAAAAATGCCATTGGTAGTTTGATCAGGATTGCACTGAATCTGTAAATTGCTTTGAATAGTAGTCATTCTCACAATGTTGATTCTTCCAATCCAAGAGCATGGTATATCTCTCCATCTACTTGTATTATCTTTAACTTCTTTCATCAGTGTCTTATCATTTTCTGCATACAGGTCTTTTCTCTCCTTAGGTAGGTTTATTCCTAGGTATCTTATTCTTTTCGTGGCAATGGTAAATGGGAGTGTTCCCTTAATTTCTCTTTCAGATATTTCATCATTAGTGTATAGGAAAGCAAGAGATTTCTGTACATTAATGTTGTATCCTGCTACTTTATCAAATTCATTTATAAGCTCTAGTAGTTTTCTGGTAGTATCTTTAGGATTCTCTACGTATAGTATCATGCCATCTGCAAACAGTGACAGTTTTACTTCTTTTCCGATTTGGATTCCTTTTATTTCTTTTTCTTCTCTGATTGCTGTGGCTAAAACTTCCAAAACTATGTTGAATAAGAGTGGTGAGAGTGGACAACCTTGTCTTGTTCCTGATCTTAGAGGAAATGGTTTCAGTTTTTCACCATTGAGAATGATGTTGGCTGTGGGTTTGTCATATATGGCCTTTATTATGTTGAGGTAAGTTCCCTCTATGCCTACTTTCTGGAGGGTTTTTATCATAAATGGGTGTTGAATATGTCGAAAGCTTTTTCTGCATCTATTGAGATGATCATATGGTTTTTCTCCTTCAGTTGGTTAATATGGTGTATCACATTGATTGATTTGCGTAGATTGAAGAATCCTTGCATTCCTGGGATAAACCCCACTTGATCATGGTGTATGATCCTTTTAATGTGCTGTTGGATTCTGTTTGCTAGTATTTTGTTGAGGATTTTTGCATCAGTGTTAATCAGTGATATTGGCCTGTAGTTTTCTTTCATTGTGACATCCTTGCCTGGTTTTGGTATCAAGGTGATGGTGGCCTCGTAGAATGAGTTTGGGAGTGCTCCTCCCTCTGCTATATTTTGGAAGAGTTTGAGAAGGGTAGGTGTTAGCTCTTGTCTAAATGTTTGATAGAATTTGCCTGTGAAGCCATCTGGTCCTGGGCTTTTGTTTGTTGGAAGATTTTTAATCGCAGTTTCAATTTCAGTGCTTGTGATTGGTCTGTTTATATTTTCTATTTCTTCCTGGTTGAGTCTCACAAGGTTGTGTTTTTCTAAGAATTTGTCCATTTCTTCCAGGTTGTCCATTATATTGGCATATAGTTGCTTGCAGTAATCTCTCATGATCCTTTGTATCTCTGCAGTGTCAGTTATTACTTCTCCTTTTTCATTTGTAACTCTATTGATTTGACTTTTCTCCCTTTTTTTCTTGATGGGTCTGGCTAATGGTTTATCAATTTTGTTTATCTTCTCAAAGAAACAGTGTTTAATTTTATTGATCTTTACTATCATTTCCTTCATTTCTTTTTCATTTATTTCTGATCTGATCTTTATGATTTCTTTCCTTCTGCTAACTCTGGGGTTTTTTTGTTCTTCTTTCTCTAATTGCTTTAGGGGTAAGGTTAGGTTGTTTATTTGAGATGTTTCTTGTTTCTTGAGGTAGGATTGTATTGCTATAAACTTCCCTCTTAGAACTGCTTTTGCTGCATCCCACAGGTTTTGGGTTGTTGTGTTTTCATTGTCATTTGTTACTAGGTATTTTTTGATTTCCTCTTTGATTTCTTCAATGATCTCTTGGTTATTTAGTAGTGTATTGTTTAGCCTCCATGTGTTTGTATTTTTTACAGATTTTTTTCCTGTAATTGATATCTAGTCTCATAGCATTGTGGTCAGAACAGATACTTGATACGATTTCAATTTTCTTAAATTTACCAAGGCTTGATTTGTGACCCAAGATATGATCTATCCTGGAGAATGTTCCATAAGCACTTGAGAAGAAAGTGTATTCTGTTGTTTTTGGATGGAATGTCCTATAAATATCAATTAAATTTATCTGGTCTATTGTGTCATTTAAAGCTTGTGTTTCCTTATTTATTTTCATTTTGGATGATCTGTGCATTGGTGTAAGTGAGGTGTTAAAGTCCCCCACTATTTTTGTGTTACTGTAGATTTCCTGTTTTATAACTATTAGCATTTGCCTTAAGGATTGAGGTGTTCCTATGTTGGGTGCATGTATATTTACAATTGTTATATCTTCTTCTTGGATTGATCCCTTGATCATTATGTAGTGTCCTTCTTTGTCTCTTGTAATAGTCTTTATTTTAAAGTCTATTTTGTCTGATATGAGAATTGCTACTTCAGCTTCTTTTGATTTCCATTTGCATGGAATATCTTTTTCTATCCCCTCACTTTCAGTCTGTATGTGTCCCTAGGTCTGAAGTGGGTGTCTTGTAGACAGCCTGTATATGGGTCTTGTTTTTTTATCCATTGATCCAGTCTATGTCTTTTTGTTGGAGCATTTAATCCATTTACATTGAAGGTAGTTATCAATATGTATGTTCCTATTACCATTTTCTTAATTGTTTTGGGTTTGTTATTGTAGGTCTTTTCTTTCTCTTCTCTTTCCTGTCTAGAGAAGTTCCTTTAGCATTTGTTGTAAAGCTGTTTTGGTGGTGCTGAATTCTATTAACTTTTGCTCGTCTGTAAAGGTTTTAATTTCTCCATTGAATCTGAATGAGAGCCTTGCTGGTATAGAGTAATCTTGATTGTAGGTTTTTCCCCTTCATCACTTTAAATATGTCCTGCCATACTCTTCTGGTTTGCAGAGTTTCTGCTGAAAGGTCAGCTGTTAACCTTATGTGGATTCCCTTGTATGTTATTTGTTGCTTTTCCCTTGCTGCTTTTAATATTTTTTCTTTGTGTTTAATTTTTATTAGTTTGATTAATATGTGTCTTCATGTGTTTCTCCTTGGATTTATCCTGTACAGGACTCTCTGCTCTTCCTGAACTTGATTGAGTATTTCCTTTCCCATATTAGGGAAATTTTTAAGTATAATCTCTTCAAATATTTTCTCAGTCCCTTTCTTTTTCTCTTCTTCTTCTGGGACCCCTATAATTCGAATGTTGGTGTATTTAATGTTGTCCCAGATGTCTCTGAGACTGTCCTCAATTATTTTCATTCTTTTTTCTTTATTCTCCTCTGTGGTAGTTATATCCCCTATTTTATCTTCCAGGTCAGTTTTCTGTTCTTCTGCCTCAGTTATTCTGCCATTGATTCCTTCTAGAGAATTTTTAATTTCATTTATTGTGTTGTTCATCATTGTTTGTTTGCCCTTTCGTTCTTCTCAGTCCTTGTTAAATGTTTCTTGCATTTTTTCCTTCTATTTCCAACATTTTGGACCATCTTTAGTATCATTACTCTGAATTCTTTTTCAGGTAGACTGCCTATTTCCCCTTCATTTGTTTGGTCTGGTGGGTTTTAACCTTGCTCTTTCATCTGCTGTGTGTTTCTCTATCTTCTTATTTTGCTTAACTTGCTGTGTTTGGGGTCTCCTTTTTGCAGGGTGCAGATTCGTAGTTCCCATTGTTTTTGGTGTCTTCCCCCCAGTGGCTAAGGTTGGTTCAGTGGGTTGTGTAGGCTTCCTGGTGGAGGGGACTATTGCCTGTTTTCTGGTGGATGAGTCTGGATCTTGTCTTTCTGGTGGGCAGGACTGTGTCCGGTGGTGTGTTTTGTGGTGTCTGTGACATTATTATTTTAGGCAGCCTCTCTGGTAATGGGTGGGGTTGTGTCCCTGTCTTGCTAGTTGTTTGGCATGCGGTGTCCAGCACTGTAGCTTGCTGGTCATTGAGTGGAACTGGGTCTTTCCATTGAGATGGAGATCTCTGGGAGAGCTTTTGCCATTTGATATTACATGGAGCCGGGAGGTCTCTGGTGGACCAGTGTCCTGAACTTGGCTCTCCCACCTCAGAGGCATAAGGCTGACACCCGCCCAGAGCACCAAAACCCTGTCAGCCACATGGCTCAGAAGATAAGGGAGAAAAAATGATGGATGGATGGTGGATGGATGAATGGAAGAAGGAAGGAAGGAGGGAAGGAAGGAAGGAAGGAAGGAAGGAAATAGTTATTAAAATAAAAAATGAAGAAATTGTTAAAAATAAAAGAAATTAAAAATAATAAAAGAAAGAAAGGAAGAAGAGAGCAACCAAACCAAATAACAAATCCACCAATGGTAACAAGCTCTATACAGTATACTAAAAAAAAAAAAATGGACAGACAGAACACTAGGACAAATGGTAAAAGCAAATCTATACAGACTTAATCACACAAAGAAGCATACACATACACACTCACAAAAAGTAAAAAGGAAGAAAATATATATATCTTTTGGGAAGTCTGTGGTCTTCTGCCAGCGTTCAGTAGGTTTTGTAGGAGTTGTTCCACATGTAGATGTATTTCTGATGTATTTGTGAGGAGGAAGGTGAGCTCCACGTCTTACTCCTCCACCATCTTGAAGGTCTCCTGAATTTGTACTTATTCAAAACCTTGCCCACCCATCCCCCAGTGCACACACCCACAGTCCTCTTTGGGATCCATGGCTTTCCATACCAGCCGCCCGAGTTAATTTGCAGACACTGGCCATGGAAAGCATCCACATAAGCTAGTCAGCTAATGAAGGGACTGACCCTTTGATGCTGGCATCACTAATGTCAGATCTTAACTACCTAAGCTCACAGCTCAGAGCCCTACTGTGACATCAGAGAGTTTCACTATTAACTCCCAATGAGACGGCATCCTGTTGCGTTCTTAAAGATAATTATGATGATGCTGATTTCTGGTTTTGTCATGGAAGAGAAACACATATAGATATGTGACCAATAATAATTTTATACAAAATTTACTGTTATATTAATGGATTGAAATAATTTTAAGTGAACTGAAAACAGAAAGCATCCACTTCTTATATTTTTCAATCAATTTTTAGGTCCTGTAGATGTCAATATTCTAGCTAAATGTAATCCCTGCTTATCAAATCCATGTAAAAATGATGGCACCTGTAACAATGATCCAGTTGACTTTTATCGCTGCACCTGTCCATATGGTTTCAAGGTAAGTAGAAGCTGTCGTGGGAACCAAGATCTGAAAACATAGCTTTCCTTGGTGGGTCTTTATTATTCTGTTGTGCTTTCTCTATGTGCTGAGGACTACTTTATTTACACTCAACTTGACCATTCCTTGTCCAGGGGCAGGACTGTGATGTTCCAATTCATGCATGCATCAGTAACCCATGTAAACATGGAGGAACTTGCCACTTAAAAGAAGGAGAAAAAGATGGCTTCTGGTAGGTCATTGGTCTGTGATCTTCTGTGTCTGACGTATTGGAGCAAGAATAAGCAAAGATTCATTTTTCCTTTTTAAATCCAAGGGCTTTATTTTAAAAAGAATACCAGAAATTCTGTTCATAAGGAAGCAAAGATGCAATTTCCTTTTTAAATCCAAGGGCTTTATTTTAAAAAGAATACCAGAAATTCTGTTCATAAGGAAAATATGTATTAGTCCTTTGTAGAGATATTTCAATATAAAAACAAATTGAGACATTACAGTGTTCTCAGCTCAGGATGCTACAAAGACAAGCAATTTAAAAACACTCTCATGCGTACATTGGAACTAATTAAGTCAGATTAGGTCAAGACAAATTAGTGGCTCTGTTAAGCTAATTAATAGTCAAATAGTCCCCTACTGCAATGCATATATCCATCTGTTGTTTTGCATGTTGCTTTAACAGACTGTGTGTAATGATAAGATGTAGGTCCCACTGAAACAGAAAAGTAATGACTCACTTCCAAGCCACAATATGTGTAGACAAACATCTGTGAACATTTTTAATCGGGAATTATTTAATCATACAGTACAGTTACTTCAGATCTACTTCATGAATCATGAAACAGAGTTCTTATAATGAAAACTAATAACTTCGCATAAGAATGCTAATCTACTACTAAAGCTTGTTAGAAATACCACTTTTTATAATACATATACTTCATTTCTGCATTCTGTTATGAAGTTGTATCTTTTTCATCAAGCCTTTACTGAAAGATTATTCTGATGCATAGCAAAATGAAAGGTACAATGTATTATGCCAGTGAAAAATTGTATTTGTTGAGAGTTAAAGAGAATATTCATATTTTATAATTGCAAGGAAGATAAAGTTTTATTTTCAGATTTCTTTTTTGCTTTGAGACATCAAGAACATTACACATAGGTTAGTAAGTGTAATTTTTAAAAAATCAGAATCATTCCTCCTCATTTATGGACAAAGAAGCATGAATTATTTTATTAGAACACAGCTAGAGATTAAGATATCTAGGGCTGTAGAGTAAACTTTTCTCATTTTTTAGACCTGCAAATGTATTGGATTTATTGACTTATAGGACCATGGAGCCATTTGCCATCTTGCAGCCAGCATAAATTTTCTTTCTCAAATTGTTTCTGATTTGGGGGATATTACCTTAAATTGATGCTTACAACGTGTCATTTAAAAGCATTTTAAAAATCAATTTCTTGTCATTAAAAGCTCTGTAATTGATGAGTGTATTTAGTTTTTTTCAATATTTAGACCATATGGTTTGGAAATATAGGAAGCTGTCTTTTGTCTTTTCTTCCCCTGGCGTTCAGGTGTATTTGTGCTGATGGGTTTGAAGGAGAAAATTGTGAAATCAATGTTGATGACTGTGAAGATAATGACTGTGAAAATAACTCTACATGCGTTGATGGAATTAATAACTACACGTGCCTTTGCCCATCTGAGTACACAGGTAGGAAGACTAGGAAATGCTATTCCATCAATCTGTGTATCTGTTTGAAAGCCCCACTGGCACTATGCTGCATGTGTTTAGTAGACCATTGTATTATTCAATAACTGATAGGTGTTTGGGAAATTAGGTGTAATGTAATAACAGACGGAGTTAAAGATGGTTTCAGCCAACCAAATAAAAGTCCTGGGGAGCTCAGTTAGAACATAAGCATCCATCATAAAGTAATACTTTCCAGCACAAAGGAAGTTATCATACTGAAGCTTTTAGTCCCACAACTGAATGACATTTTCATGCAAAGCACTTTTCCTGTGCAGACCAACTGACCGAAACATATGTGAAAAGGGAGCATTTCTTTACATAGGCAAAAAATAACCAAGCATTTGAGATCCTTTGTGTCCATACTTGTTTATTCATCAGTGAGTGTTTGCATGTAGCAACTCATGTCCTTCAAAATAGATCGCATTAGGAAGATATTGATCACTTTGGATAATCTTATCAGACCATTCTCCCCCCACCCCACCTTTTTTTTTCTATCTTGATACAAAATGTCAGGAATAAAGGTGGTAACTCTCATGAGACTATCCAAACTGCTAAACTTCTGCCCTGGATAAACCAATTTGCTATAAAGTCAACACCAAGTTTACAACTTATTATGTCAGAATATCTATTTTGATCGATTTTTGTGGCTATGAATAAGAAACCTCATAGTTACATTCTTAATAAACCATTTAGTTTTAAAATTGGTAGAGAAAAGGAGAATGTTCCATATTTTATTTGTAAGAAAAAATGGAGAAGTAGATTCTGTCACTCTATTCAAAGTTACCATTTTCATTTGGCTGGCTATTTTTCATTAACTGTATTTATTTCCATATACATAGTTAAGAATATCAGAGGGTAAAATAGCTACTTGGATGACTGAGGTTAACATCTCTAGATATGAAAAATGGAAGCACATCTGTATGATTAATTTTCCCAGGGATTTGTTAGAAAAGCGCTGAAATTTAAGCTTTTATGGAATACTCAAACTTTGCATTTTAAGAGGGACTTTCTTGATGGGAAGATGCTAAATAGAATAATGAGTTTTTATTTTGATATCCCGGGTCTGTTTGAGAGATTCTGCAGCTGCCTTTTCTATGGTATGATCTTTTTATTCACACCAGTGCAGTGCCTGATGCCATATGAAGTAATATACTAAGTTTACAGTAGAAATTTTAACATGTATCAACAGTTACTCTATTATATATATATAGCACTTGGACTCCTTAGTGGCCAGAATTTGAATTCTTTGTTATTTTGCATTAATTAAGGATAACAAGTATGTCTAATATGCACCCATTCTAACATAGCTAGGAAGAGTTTAGGTGTCACGTAGCTTTGACATTCACATGAGTTTTACTTGTGTCACACCTCAGATACATGCCATTAGCCTGAGTGCACAGATTCTCGAGCCCTTGGAGCTACCCCGAGAATCTGAGTTTTTCTGGATGGGCTAATTTAGACTTACACAAGCAGCCCAATGCTTGTACCAAAATCTGTAGCTAGTACCTTCTTAGAGATAGTTCTCTATCCTGTAATTGTTCTGATCATTATAGGAAGAATTTAATTCACTTAATGTCAGAGACCTCTTTAAACTAACCTACTCTGACCAGGACAAATTGGATCCCAGTATTTCCAGCACAGTTTGGTTAGCCAATGTGTTCCTGAGCACAGAAACCAGGAATTTTTCTATATCCCCTTACCAATGAAAACCTAGACCTGATGGCACTGCTGTATTCAGATTCTTAATACCTTTTCCATGATAATTTATATAAAGTGGCAGTCTCTACTGAGTTGGTTTGGTTGGGTCCGCCTTTGGCTTTAGATTTGCTCTACTTTATTCCTTATCCATTTCTTTGAGTCTTTGTTTTACCTTCTCTCCCTTTGTTTTCCAAGCTCCCTTCCTACACCTGATCTTCTTAAACACATGTTTTCTGCATCCTAAAGTGATTCAGTTTAGTGCAACTTCCTCTGAAAAGTATTATGAAGCTTCATTTCCCTGTGTCAGATCTCTTTCTTTGAAACACATCCAAAAAACTCCAAAGCTTATTAGCACAACCACTTTAGAGCCAAATTGTGACATCTATAAAAGCTATCATGTGGGAACCTGCCATGACTATTTGTCAAGAGCCATTTGGTGCTCAACAAGAACTGAGACTCTTCTGGTTTTTTCAGTCATATCTATTGCAGGTATCAGTTTGCCTTAATTCGGGCTAAGGATAAACATTGCACTCTATAGAAAGTTCATAGCATACAAAACATGAAGATACTATCACTATAACTTTGGTTTGGGTTTTGTGGGAATGAAGAGTTTTGTAAATTGGCATTAGAGCAGATACCTAAATCAGACATATTTGTAAATCATCTATTAGCTGTAGCATTTTTGTCCATATGTGAAATGAGATCATTTACAAAATATCAAACAACCATCTGCAGATTTTGAAATCAGTGGCACATAAATGGCCTTTAATTATAGGAAGGTATAAATTGTACTCCAGAGCTTTATATCCTGCTTCATCCAAGTCTGCAGTTAGGGAGGCATTTTCTTATATCATGGCTGTATTGTTTTTGATTTAAGTTTGGAATCTGATTAATGAGCATGAGATCTTGGAACAGAACCCCTACTGTGCTCAGGGAATATAATAATGTTGTCATTGCTTAAAAATCATTCAAGTTACAAGTTGCTTTTCTGTTTGGAGATTTTTTTTTTACTCTATCTCTGAGGCATTCAGTGAGAAAATGAATTCTTTAGTAGGAACAAATAAGACTTCATAGGAAAATCGTGTAAATTACTATGGTGAAAGTTTTTACATTTGGCACCCATGTTAAGAATCAGAATGGATATGATATGTTAACAGAGAAAATTCAAATATCTGAAAGCAGTCTGACAGAGAGGTCATGATATGACGGGCAGGCTGTAAAACATGGCTACATGTGTTCAAAATAAAATGAACCACTGTTGGGAAATTTATTAAATTTATTTAAGCCCATGTAACCAGAACTTCACAGTAAATAGTTATTGATTTATTATAGGACAAAATTCTGTCCTTTCCTGCTGCAGGGATTGACAACATAAATTTTAAGGGTTAGTATTGTTTTTCTGTTATGTAACCATTACTATCCCCTCCCCACCGAAAGCATCCAAACTGTTATTTTCTACCTAATTCAATCCATCATCTGTCCTATGTATAACATATGACTGTTGATTGCTAGTATTCTTCAGACAAGATTAATTTTTGAGAAGTTTAATTCACTATGATTCTAAATTAAAATCACTACGCTAAGGATTAATAAGACACTGAAATTGCTAAACAAATAATTTAAAAATTCACTCCAGGGTTTTAATAGTAGCTTGAGAGATTGTGTTTTTGGTGATGGTTGGTCATTCTTTTAAAATCAATATTATATCCTTTTTAAAAATAGGCATTTCTTGAAAGTAAAGTTTTAAAAAATTCCTCAAATTGCACTAGCCCAAAACTTATAAAAGTGAACATTGTAAGTATGGCACCCCTGCGATGTTGAAAAACTTGACACCTTTTCTTAAGCTCTGGTATGAATTCAGGTATTGCACTGAAAAATGTGGTTTTGAATGTTTCCTAAGAGCCAGAACCCTGGATCTGCTGTGTCAAGACTATGTTTCTTAATTAACCCTCTTCTCACAGGACCACATACAAAGATGATACAAAATTGATCACATTTTAATCATGGGGTATTGCTTAATGGGATGGCATACATTCAGTAAATGAAAGTTTCCATACAAGTTGGGTGTGTAAAGGCTTAGAATGTATTTTGCGGAAAAAAATTCAGAACATTTTAATTTTTCCATTTTGTACCATTATCTCTTTGTTTTCCAAATCTCCAATGCCCACACACAAACCATTATGTACACATCTTACAAAGTAAAGTCGCCTGTTGTTAAATCACCGGTTTAGCCACAGATCTCTTGCTGCCTGTGATGGCGTCTGCCTTTTACCTCATTTTCTCCTTGTTTGTGCGTTTGGCCCGGCTGTAGGTAAGAAATCTAAGCCTTGCTTCAGTTTGCTCTCTCACCCTGGGCTTCTCTGTTGTTAATGCTGTGCTTTGGCTTCCTGTGCTCCGCTGTGTACTGCAATGTAAAACGTCTTTTGTCTCTTCTGTCTTTGTGCTGCCAGCTGCTAATCTGAATGAGGTGGAAAAAGGTTAGTTGCCTTTTAAGTCTATTATTTTATTTTAGTTTCCCTCTTTCTTTCAGAGCTACATAGATTTCATGGTGTGGACATGGTAAAAGGAATGTTGACAAAAATGAAATCTGAGATCAATATGTCAAATCAGTCATTCAGATCCTTGATATGTAGATAGCTATGCCAAATAGTATAAAGAGGGTATCTGAAATGCACTTTACCAATTTCTGGAAGACTGTGAAAGAAATTCTCTGAGTGGGCAGAAGAAGTGGCTAAAAATAAAGACAAATGCTTTCTAGTTTCTACTTGTCTGTATGCTTTTCCTTTTTTAAAGATATCCCAAACATGTATTATTTTTATCATGAAAAACGTAAGTCATTTAATACAGTACATAGGCTGTAGCTAGAAAAAATTTTAAATAGTGAGAATTTTCCCATAATTTTAAATTAATATCTTTAGTCATTTGAAACATGAAAAATATTAAAAGATATATACATTTATTAAAACATTTTATAAAATAAAAATTCAAAGCCCAAGAGGTTGATTTATAAAATGACATTGTCAAGCTCATAGAATGTCATGAGTACTAGGCAGTGTATTTAAAGCATAAAAAGAGCCATATCTAATCATTGACACTTTACGGTCTGCATGGCTTTCCAAATACATCAAAGCCCAGGAAAGGAAGTCCTGTAGTGCTCAGGGTGATCAGCATGTCTGGGGAATCATCATGAAATCTTTGTTAAATTTTTATCTCAAAGATTCAGAATTATACCTAATAACATTGTATTTTCACTCAGCTTACCAAGAGTCTTTAAGTGCCAAGTACAGGCACAGCATCCTAAAAGTGTGCTTGTCTTGACAGTTCCAGTTGTATGTAAGGCATTAGCAGTATGATTATAGGGCTAACATGGACTATATTGTATAGCAGCTCTGTCTCCTCTTGCTAAGGACTTCATTTTTTTTTTTCTGTTGCATTGTTCAGATGATTTACTGTGTTTAGTCACTTACTATGTGCAGAGTTAAGTTAAAAAACATGAAAAAAAATTTGTTTCCTATTTGGGAATGTAAAAAATATAGCCTGTACATTCTCTGTGGATTAATTCATCCAATACCATCCTTGGTAAAATGTCATCTTTTCTTTTTTACAAGTACTAAAACAATTGGTGGTCTGGGGCAGAGATGTCTAAGGTCCGAGTCTATCTCAGAAAACACAATGGCAATTATTCTGTCACAGGAAAGTGTCCTTAAATAGTTATATATACTCTCGGGAGCAAGCTTGGCAGTATGATATTGTTTTACATCACCACATGTTTTCATGTGTTGACTAAATCTCATGCTTATCTTTATAAAAGATGTCTCTTATTTTCAATAATCTGCTGCTGACTGAATTTGCTTTAAAAAGCAGTCAAACCATTTTCTATTATTTGAATCCAAAACATAACTAGAAATGAAATTTCAACTTCTTTACAGTACCCAGCGTAATTTTCTTAAATAAAAAGAAACTCTGTTATTAGCTGACATATTGTTAATTTAAAAAGAACTCTGTAGATATGAGCAATAAGGACTTGAGCAATACCTTGTATAAAACAGTGACAAAGTACTTACCCAAGGATACATACCTTGTAAATAGGGGTCTAGATGCAAACCAGTGTCTAACTGGCCCCAAGGCCTGCACTGTAATTTGGAGGCCTTCCCCTGGAACCAGTCCCTTCTTATTTGCTGCCATCTTCCAGACTTGGCATGTTTTCACATCCACAGTGGCTCTGACTAATCTTTTGTGCCAAATAAGCTTTTCTTCTGCTGTCTCTTCAGCTGGCTATAAGTAATTGACCCTTAGGTGTATTTGAAAAGAAAACAAAATTCAGGTGCAGACAGGCAATCTACTTTATCTACACATGAAAAAAAGAAAGTGCCTAATCAGTGTCTGTACAATTAATTAATTAATTCCCCTGATGACTAGGCTACCTTCCATCACATAGGGCAGGTGGGATACTGATGAATTTATGAAGTTAATGGGAAAAGCTAAAATTTCTCATCTTGGAACTAAAATTTATCAACTGTGGGGCCTGTCACAGTCTACTGACATCTGTCCCACCTCATTTAGATGTTTGAGAATAACATGGAAGAATGTATAAGAAAACACTTGAAAATGTTAGATGTCTATACTCCAGAAGTATCAAGGGCTGCCAGAGAGGACAAATTTAAGTTTTGGATCATTTAGTTCCAACCATCATCACTACAGTGACATGGTGTAGATGGTTTGATGCCATTCCTAATGATGGAAGAATTCTTACGGAATTTTGATAAAGAAAATTCTACCTAAAGTAAGTTATATGTGTGAAGGAACTTCCTCCCCACCATGGTCTTCAGTCTTTTTTCAGTAAAAAGACAGTTTTACTGTCTTTTTAAAAATTATTATTTTGTCATTTTATTTGCCATGCTCACTTCCAATGGAAAGGCTTTATTCGAGAATAAGTCTTTGGTTCTCTTTACCCTCTTACTCTACATTGAAGTGTAAGGAAATACTGAAGAACTCTTGAATTGGGCTGTTTTTTTTAGGTTTTTTGTATATTTTTGGATTGTCATGATCTCTTAATAACAGTGACACCTTCTGTCATTAATTGTGCCTCAAGCTGTGTAAGGTCTTTTTTGTCAAAGTCAATATAGCTGCACTCATACTTGCAGTCTTTTTTAACTAGAGAGAGGACTTTGGCAGCCTAATTATATTTTGTGGTTTGCACTCATGTTCCAACCTTTCAAAGCCTTCTTAAATGCATTTGAATCTCAGAAAACATTTTAAAGATCCTATTTGCTCTTTAGTTAATAGGCAGGGCCCATTGAGTTCAGAACAACCATTTAGCTTAACCAAGGCTTATTCAATCTAATTTGGATTTATTTATTTTGAAATGAAGTTAAATATTTTTGTAGTTTCAGTAGCTGTTGGAATTGGCTACATTATTTAGCCATAATGTTCCAATGAGGAAGTACTGAAAAACACTTCCTTTTTTGTTTATTTATTTGGAGAGGTAAGTTTTTCCATTTTAAAAATTCAAAAGATATTTATTGAGAAAATACCTTATTCAGAATACTGTGCTCAGAATTGAAAGTGATATGAAAATACATAAAACATTACCCTTGTCTACCAGGCAGACTCTTTGGTTTGGTTCTTCATTGCAAGTTCAGATTAGGTCAGTTATTTCAGCAGTACAAAGCCATCACTTCTCATATTCCAAGAAAGTTAACAGCAAAGTATAGCTACTTGTCTAGTTTTTAAATAAAGAGAAAGAATTGTTTCTGAACACAAAGACTAATCAAACTTTCAGGCAAGCAAGCGTTATGGAGCAACCCATTTCACGTCATTTAGAACAAAAGTGAGAATATAAAATGATTTTCTTTTCTGAAACATCAATATCCACATTTATAGCATGTTTCCTTGAGCCTTCCTGTTTTGAATTATGATAAACTTTATCTCATGAGGTTATACTTTGGCTTTGTCCGCTTATGCTTGTGTCCCATTTTGCACACCCTTTGCACCAAGAGGACATTTATCAGTGGCTAATATATCTTCAAAAATTAATGGCTCCTCAAGATCAAGTCCCTATATTTCTCTACTAACAATTGGATTTAATTAAGCTTAGAGAAGTGGGTATTATCGGGATAGTGTATTGATCATATTATGAAACAATTAACTATTGCTAATTGATAGAACAAGTTTCAGGATAATAAACACAAATAAGAAAGCATCAGATTATTATGAAAAGGAACCTTTAGGAAGAGTTAGGTCTTTTATAAAAATAAGCAGAAACACACTGTTCATAAGTAATCCTTTACTTACTGATGAAATAAAGTCAATTATTACTATCACTACTGATAAGGATACTAAATATTCAGATTGGAGACTGGGCATCTGCTCACGTTGATGTGCTCTGGTGTCTGGGATTATAATGTGGAGCAGAGTAGGCAACAAATAGCACTAGCCTGGTTCAGCAAAAGAGGAGAAAACAGAAATATTTTTCCTTCAGGTCCAATTCAGTTAACCTGTTCTGGAATGACTCCCATAATCCCATCAGCTGTGTCCACCCTCTAATACAGTTCATCCATCTCCCTGCTACATTGCAAGGTCTGTGAGAGGAAACAGAATGCTATTCTTTACATGAATAAAGAACAAATGGGAAATGTACAATTTTTTTTAGGAATTGTATGGAATTTTTCAAATTATGTAATGAGAAACATTCAGGTCCATTTATCTTAATCTTTCTCAGACATGCCATTTACACTCACACTTCCTCTTGATTCCCGAGTTCATCCTATCTGTTTCTGATTGGGATAGTCATCATTTGGCAGACAAGATTGTCAAGATATCTGAGTCAATAGGCTACCCCTCAAGTTCAGCCTACAAGGCCATACGTGAGGGTGGGAACCTAAAACACAAATCTGCTACCAGTATTCCTTATTCTCTCTTCTTCCTTAAATTACCCCTTATGCCATCTGGGTCTCCTTCATTAACAATTTATAAAGAATTTTCCTTTGAAAAGCAATCAAATAAGTGTTTTCACATTTTTCAACAGCCATCGAGTATCTAATTTGTGCCAGATAATTTGCTAGCAAATGCAAGGGCAATTAAGAGATACAAAACTATAAATAAAGGTATCTATCCCTTGCCCTCAAGTAGTGTACTTTTTTTTTTTTTTTTTTTTTTTGCTGTACTTGGGCCTCTCCCGCTGTGGAGCACAGGCTCCGGACGCGCTGGCTCAGCAGCCATGACTCATGGGCCCAGCCGCTTCACGGCATGTGGGATCTTCCCGGACCGGGACACGAACCAGCGTCCCCTGCATCGGCAGGCGGACCGTCAACCACTGAGCCACCAGGGAAGCCCAAGTAGTGTACTTTTAAGAAATTAAATCTCAATTTATTTCCAATAGGTTGCTTTTTTTTGATACCTTCCCTCTCTGTACCAATTCAAATAGAGTAAAATTAGTACCATTTTTCCAGGTTTTTCTTGAGCGAAGCAAGAGCTCAAAATGCAAATATTTGAAGAATGATGCATTTGACCCTCCAAAACTCTGTGTCCTGGGGATGCTGTCAGGAATTCAACCAGACTTCCTCCCCTGTTATAAGTATATTTGAAAATGTCATAACAGATTAAATATAACACTAGAATGCTGGTTCAGTTATTCAGATTGCTGTCATGAGTTCCCTTTCCATTATTATCAATAGTAATGATCCTTTCATATTAAAAAAGAAACTAGTTTGATACAGTTTATGAATAGGAACAAGAACAGGCTTCAGTGTCAGCCCTGGAATCCTCCCCACCCCCTTCTTACATCCGTGGTCCCCAAAATGGACTCTGAGATTATTTCTGTTTCAGAGAAAAAAGAAACTAATCTGGTTACATTAGCAAAATCTAGTGAGAGTTAAGTGTTCCAACAATGCCATGAACCTATATCTAAAATTGTTTGTGTTTGTAAATATGGCCAACCTGAATTTACAGGGCTAACTTTGGGCAAAATATAGATGAGATACTTATTAATTCAAACCCACCCTTTCTTATTGCTCTATTAGTGAAAAAAGTGAATATTTTAAACAGAGTAGTTTGAGTTGGAAAATTCCTGAAATCCTGATCTAGGGACTAGATGACCAACCTTTTCTCTGCTAAGCAGGCTTTGAGAACTGAATAAGCCTCAGCAAGACATGCTGTTGCCCAAATTTCTTGGTAGATAGAAAACAACTAGCTGTCCATCCAATAACTCTTCAAAAATGTCTTCTCTCTAAATAGCACAGTTTACCTTGCCAAGAGAAGAAGTCTCTTTAAGGGTAATAATGAACTTTGTATCTGTGTAGTCTAGTTTTCAGTAATAAATAAAATAACAATAAATATCATTCAGCCAGTTTGTAGGCCATGATGCTGTCCATATTCCAGTCACTAAATGAAACTTAAGGGATACTGGAAAATTAAGCATCTACCTTATGTCTCTAATTTTTCCACATTTTAACTTCTCCAGAGTAAGGATTTTGTCATGAACATCATTTTATCATTTGCTGGGTCTAGCTCAAAATATTTTCCCCCCAACATTTTTTTATGAAAATTATTAAACTAAAGCAGGTTTGAATTTTGGTCAAATTAAAAAGTCTCACTCCAGAGTACATGTAAATTAATCCTACTATATGTGGTTAATTTCCTCTTACACTATTATTAGTTTCAGGAAACATTTATTATTAGCTCGCGGACTATATAATGTCTTCATTATTCATTTATTTGTCAAAGAATCACTATAGCTAAGAATTTTCAACAACGCCATAAGTTAAACCAGTATATTTTAAGGAAAAGCATGTTTAAAAATTTTGAGTGTCTGTGTAGAAAATGTAAATCATTTTTAGTGACAAGACTCAACTCAGGTGTCATCCACTTACCATGAGCTTTAGTGTCTTTGACATAATTTAAATTAATCACTTTCAAGGTTATTACTTTATAACTAGTGATAATAGAGATGTTGGTAGTTATTTTTACTTGCAGCTATCATTCACAGTTCAAGTCAGTCTCCAGATTTATTGTAAAGCAGGTGAAACAGACATGGGACTCACTTTTCTCCCCCTCTACAAGACACAGTAGTTTGTGATTCTCTTGCTTTTGTCACCTTCAATGCTGTAAGAGGAGGAGGATCTTCATTACTGTTTGGGTAGCCTGTCCTGCAAACCTTACCTGTTAACACCAATGCCTCTTGGAGAGAGGGCCAAGAGCTAATTGGTCCAAGTCAACCAAGACTCACAGTGCTTTGCAGAGAGGCATCCAGCCCTGACAGCAAATGTAAGGCTAAACTATGCTGATTTGCTCTGTTCAAACCTTGACTCTTTTGAAGTGCAAAGGTCATGGTTAGGGGCCACTTCCTCTCCCCGTGCATCGCTTATTAAAGACTCTGTTGGAGAAGCTTAAAGAAAATTTCAGGCATGGGTGAGGACAGTCACATGGAATGAAGTAAGAAAGGAAAGAGACCGAAGGAAGAGAGGTAAGGAGGGAGGGAAAGAAGGAAGGAGAAAAAGAGAGAGAAAAAAGAGAAGAAAAGAAATAGTAGCATAATTTGAAAGATTTATTCCCCACTATAAACCTCCAATAATTTAGAATTTACCACCTGTATGGGTTCACTAGTGTTATTATACCACAGTACCAGAAACAGAGTGGCTTAAATAACAGAAATTTATCGTCTCACAGTTCTGGAGGTTAGAAGTCCAAAATCAAGGTGTCAGCTCCTTTTGAGGGCTGTGAGAGAAGGACCTGTTGCAGACTTCTCTAGTTGGCCTATTGATGGTCATCTTCCCTCTCTGTCTCTTCATGTGGGCTGCCCTCTATGCCAGATTTCCTCATCCTGTGAGAACATTAGCCATACCAGATTAGGGCCCACCCTAAGGACCTCATTTTAACTTGATTACTTCTATAGAAACCCTATCTCCAAATAAGGTCACATTCTGAGGTACTGGAGGACTACAACATATTTTTTGAGGGGGGCGGGGTGCGTGGGAGACACAGTTCAACCCATGACACCACATCCTTATTTTTCAAACTCTTGATTTTTGCCCCAGAAAACTTGGTCTTTTCAGGGTTCTCTATGTCACTGAAACGTACTTCCAAATATTCATACCAGAAACCTAAAAGTCCTGGACAGCTTCCTCTCTCCCCTACCCTAACCCAATCCATGACAAATTCCAATTTATTTTGCTTCTAAACATCCAGGCCATCCATGTCTCCTCTACCACCACCTGAGTACAAGCTAAGTCGTGACTCATATCCATTAGTATTTGTCTCGGTGCTACCCATCCTCCTCTATAGCCCAAATGATCTTTTCAAAGTGTGCATGTCATCTGGCCATCCTCTATCCTAAAACCCTTCAATGGCACCCACTGCTCATTAAATAAAGACATTCTGCCGTGTGGCCCCTGCCAACCTCTGTGGCCTTCTCTGTCACCACGCTCTCCAGGGCTCACTCCCAGTCTCTCAGAGCTCATATTTGCCATGTCACCTCCTGCACAGAGCCACTGCCAATGCTCTTTATCGACCCCCTTCACCTGCAATCCAAGTCCTACTTCTTCAGAAAAAATTCCCTCACCATTAGTCCCCCTTCTAGAGCATCAAGACATTTTTTAGCATTCATCACTCAGGCAATTTTACAGTTACTTTTGAAATTAATGGATCAATATCTTTCTCCTCCTCCCCTCATGTATAAGCTCCATGAGAACAGGGATATCGTTTTTTGTTATTCACCATTATAGTCCTAGCATTAACGTAAGTCCTTTTACACAGTTTGCACTCAAAATATACGGCAATGTTAAAAGTCTGGTGGTTTGCTACCAGAATTATTTGAAAACATCCATAGGCAGATCTCACCATAGGTATCAGGGAAGAAGCTTGTGGATAGTTCTAAAACAATTTCAGTAAGTGCAGTAATAAGGAATGCAAACAAAAAGATAATTTTAGATACCAGAAGTACAAATGAAGATTACGGAAGGACCCCTTGTGTATAGTAAGGAAAGAACATTAAAGTTAGGCGCACGGATCTAAAATGAAGCAGGAAGCAAGGCCAACTCCAGGTACTGTTTCCCATAAGAACCATCAAGTGCACTGAGATTTCTGCCTCATTACAATAATATTCACAGTATTGGTACCTCAGTGGGGTTGGGGCACAGGCTGACACTGTTTTTACCACTGAATACAATAATGATGTTCTGTTCAGTTAAAGCATAATGCTCTCTCTACTAACTTGCTTATCTGCATTATTCATGTCTTCAGAAGCATTTTGTCTTTTAAAAAGAAAAAAAGGTTTTTATAGCCACAGTTGACCTTGCACAACTTCAATTCCAGAACCTCATTTTACTCATGAAGAATTGGGGACAAGAACAATAAAATAGTTCATTTTTCTGCAACCAGTCCACTGTTTTATATTGAATAAGTTGCGGAAGGCCATCCCAAGCAATAACTCAGCAACCCAAATGTCATTTCACCCAATTAAGAGTAGTTTCTCCCTAGGATTTCTTTATGCTGGTTCACTCTTCACTCCAAGGAGAGCATTAACTCTGTTGATCCAGCTTTTACTGCCCCACCCACAAGGTGACCGTAGCATCTGTCATCCACATCAGGGCATCTGTGTGAGTATGTGGGGACACTATTGAAAATTACCCTGGGATGGCAAGTATAAACCTGAGCAAGCCAGGGTGTATGGTCATATTACCACTACATCAGATTCTTCAGAAAGACCACATTTACAGATGTTCAGTAATAATGAATTACATCTTCTGGACTCCAAGGAATCATGCCCTTTTAGGGAAGAGGGCATCACTCCTGCCTTACTCTCTCACAGCTCTTACTAGTGTAACTGTAGAACTTGTCCATTTCCATCCCACTCTCTGCCATACGTACCTGACAGACACAATCAGGAAGAGGTGATCTGAAAACTAAACATCACTTCCTTACCAAAAAAAAAAAAAAAAAAAAAAAGATGCCTCTGTTTAGGACATGTGTTTTTTCTTCACAAGTTGTAGCCGATAATTCAATAACTTGTTTTCCTAAAGAGGTAACAGTATGCTCCCTGGCTGACCCCTCTAATTCTTCTCCAAAACACAACCAACCAACCAACCAACACACACACACACACACACACACACACACACACACGCCTTTAACTTCTCATCAACAAAATAGCTGAAAACTAGAAGCACAAGGAAAATTAATTTGCTCATCTGATCAAAAGTGAAATCTCAAATGCCAGGCAAATATTGTGTTCCAAGCTATTGCTTTATCATTGGGGACTTTTAAGGGTCCAGGCTGAAAGCAAATGAATAGGATTTCCTGGGATTTTGTGGAGTGGGTTGGAGCCAAATTATGAAGCCAATGTTTGTCTAGACTCCCATCTCTTGAGGGGCTCATGGGTGCTGAAATTTAACCTGTGTTCAACCACATTGCCCTTAACCACTCCAATGGGCTGACTTACCTTTCCTGATGCCATATGAAAAATATAAATACCTGCTTATAAGTTAATAGAGTACAGCACTATGTGTAATAGAATAAAGAACATTTCCATCTTTCCATCCATCCTGTCACATCACACGCTTTATCATTTCAGGAGGCGAAAATGAAACAAGTTGAATATAGGTCAACAAGATGGAGTTCTTGCCTTAAAAAGCATAAATTTTTCTTTCAGTAACTATTATTTTAGTATGTCACCATACCATACTCTACAGAGATATAAAGACAAATATTCTAAGCATACTGCTTTCATCATATAGTAAACCCTTATGAACTATGGTTTAGATTGTCTTGATTGGATTGGATTGGATTAGATCAAAATGAATAAGAAGTAAAGCATCCCCCCCCTTTCATATCATTTTTTAAATGATTTCTTATTTGGGTATAAAGTGAAGAATACATAGAATGATATTTAAACTGCCTTGGATATAGACTACTATAAACAGCCTTTATCCAACCAGGTAGATTTGATTAGAAAACTGAAAGTGATTTCATCATGATAGGCTGACAAATTATAACAAATACATCCTATCAAGGTGTATTACTTAAAGTAATAATAATTGAATGTAAGATGCTTTAAGTAAACCCTGTTTAAAAATAGCTCATTAGGTATAGGTATATGTTGATAAAAAATTTTTATGTCACAGATTTACAGACACAGAAATGCTTCTTATAAAAGAAATATATGAGACTTTTAGTACAATTAGTTACCTTTAAGAGACAGAAAAAAACCCTAACTTATCATGCACCACATTGACGTAATACCTAGCTTAGTACATTTATATATTTAAATCACTGAAAAAGATCCTTGAAGTGTAAATGATTTGCCACATTTAGTTGTTAAGCAACTATTTCTACCAGTTAGCAAAGTATTACCTTAAAAGGACAGTCTTATAACAAAGAGATTTGCTGCAGACTCCTGATTTTTTAACCTATGTTTCTTTAAATCCACACACTTTGAACAAAGTTCTAATAGTTTCTTGGAAATGAACAACAGCTGCATATAGATGTATCACTTTATTCATTCATTTATTACATATAAAATAATTAAAAACTAATTTAAAGGTAAGGTAGAAAAGGAGAGAACTTTTTAATTTTACATCTTTCCAGTCACCATAAAATCTCATGCAATGATTGGGAAAGTGTTCTCACCGAAAATCATATTTGGCCTAATGTACCTGAAAATAAAATACAACCATGTTATTTATAAATGAAGAAATTTCCTAACAGATAATTGGACATGCAATTCAACAAAGTGTGTCTAGAATCTTCATGGTTATGCTTGTAGCTATCATTTATGGATGACAATTATTCTTTATAAGCCAGCTGATAGAAAGAAGTGTACGCTCTTTATCTAGATTGATTCTCCTTTTGCTTTTTTCTGTCATGACGGATGTAGCTGAGGAGTATACTGTTGAGCTGTTGCAATAAGTCATAAAAAGGAAACAAAGTCTTTTTCTTCTAGACTTATAGAACCTTGGAGACCGTGAAGATTTGAGGATTATCTTTTCAAACATAAAACAACAGAATAAGCCAGACATAAAGGGGTACATGCCAAATGATTCTATTTATGTCAAGTTCAAAAACAGGTGCAAATAATCTGTGGTCCTGTCAGGGTAGTGGTTACTTACCCTTGGAGTTGGGCCTCTGGAGTGATGGTCAATGGTGTGTTTTGGGA
The DNA here is from genome assembly GCF_949752795.1 of Hyperoodon ampullatus. NCBI lineage: Eukaryota > Metazoa > Chordata > Mammalia > Artiodactyla > Ziphiidae > Hyperoodon > Hyperoodon ampullatus. The sequence continues at coordinate 172,661,966 of NC_136914.1, forward strand.
TATGGATGCTGGTTACATGACTGTGAGTTCAGTTTGTGACTATTTATTAGCTGCTCATTTATCTTATGGATATATGTTATACCCCAATAAAAAGTCCAAAATTTAAAAATAATAATAATAAAAGAATAAAAATGAAAAGCATTCAGATTTCCTTCTCCAATAGTACATTCTAAAGGGACTCCTGTTAGTCACAGATAACAATAGCTGTGTTGTCCCAAATCATAAGACTATTTAGCGCAGAACCAGCATTTCAGATCTTCTGCTTCCATGTCTTGTGATTTTTTATTTTTTTCAATCACAAGCTGTGCTTACCTCTCAGACCCATGACACATCCTACTGGCAGGAAACCTGTTAACCTTTGTCTATGACCTAACACCGTTTGCCATGTTAACAGGTGAGTTGTGTGAGGAGAAGCTGGACTTCTGTGCCCAGGACCTGAACCCCTGCCAACACGACTCCAAGTGCATCCTGACGCCAAAGGGATTCAAGTAAGTCCGAGGCTGCTTTGGGGCTCACAATCGGGGAAGGAGGGCCTTTCTTTAAGGAACACTCTTCTTTCAGGACCTAGCTTCACACCTTTGCTCAGGACTTAGAGGACATACTCTCCAGTGTCAATGGAATTTTTATAAATATTTATCTACAGCATGGGCCTTTTTTAGTACACCAAAGAAAAGAAAATGTTTCCTTTTGTTTTGTGACTTTTCCTGGAAAGTCATGTATGGAATAAAATAGCCTTTGGCTATTTTTAATTAAATTTATTTGGAGGCCAAATAAATTCATAATAACTACTAGGAACTTTATTATCTGAATGGAAGTCTGTGGTAAAATAAGGAGTTTCATTTAATGTAACTGAAAATGTTTTCTTATGGAACAGTACTTTACCCAAGAGGAGGAAGACAGAGTGACCATATGTCCCAGGTTGCCTCAGTACAATATCCGTTTATGCCTGTTGTCTCAGTGTAATTATTAATAGTGTCTCCTTCACACACATGTGTGTTGTGTGGGATGATAAAACACACAGTCACACCAGGTAGCAATCTTCCTGAAGTATATTTGGTATCAAATGAAATTATTCCTTTGCCACAATTCTGAAATATTTTAAGGGTCTATCAACAGCAACTTCTCTTCTTAGGCTGTAGATTAGAAATCATCTGGTCCAAATTCTTCACTTTAAACATGAGGAAACCACAACCAAGAGAGGTTGGTGGCTGTCCAGAGGTCTCAGTGTTGTTAAGTGGCAGAGCTGGAGCTGGTTTTTATACTTCCCATTTGGGTGATTGTTCTACTGCAGGTTACCTCTAAGAAGCTTTATACTTTATGACCATTACTGTTGATTTGTTACAGAAGGTAAGCTGGGTTCTCAGAAATGACACTGTAGGGTTCAGGTTGAGTTGTGCCTACAAGAGACAACTAGCAAATAGCATTACTGGTTTCTTTACCCAATATTTATTGAGCACCTGCCATGGGTCAGTGCATGAGTAATGTTACCGTCTTAGGTTTTTGTGGCACTTTATAGCTACTCACTCTCCCATTCTTTATCTTCTCAGTGAAATGACTCAGGCTTAGTTGCCATAGGATTCAGAGAATTAAAAATTACTCCAGTCAGGAACAGTTTTATAAGAGTATATGGGATTAGAGCTGGGACTCTAACAATTTTTTAAATTTTATTTTATATTGGAGTGTAGTTGATGAACAATGTTTTGTTAGTTTCAGGTATACAGAAAAGTGATTCAGTTATACATATAGATGTATCTATTCTTTTTCAAATTCTTTTCCCATGGGACTCTAACATATTAATACTTGTCAACAGATTATCAGACATTCTTAGTTGAATGAGAGGTGGGGTCAGTATCACCTGACCACACCTGACTTTGAAAGACCAATCAGAATAAAATATTTATTCTCAAGTTTTATTTAGAGAACAGTTTTTGATTCAATTTGATTTAAAATTCATTATTTTAGAATATACAGATTCAGTTGCAGCACCTGCTGATTCCATTTGATGCCTTTTTGGGAAAGAAAAGAATATATTTGATTCTACTTTTCATTATATTTTAGTTTACAACCCTCTGTGGAAAAAACAAAAGTCTTATTGAAATCTTTATTTTATACAAAATCCTGTATTGCATTTTGTTCATCCAAATACTGTATGTAAATTATTTTAATTCATATTGTCTTTGATCTGCGCACAATGAATTTGGCAAACTGAACGGCAGTCATTTAGGCAACAACTGTTATCATTTCTTAGAGAAATTGGCCAGTAAAGCAGATGGTTTTCCAGAACTGCCTATCTGCTGGATAAGCTTTGTGCATTGTAATTACAAGATAAAGTATTAGTAACACTTACCGGAAACCATTAAAAACTGAGTAGTTCATCTTCAAAAAGACTAACTATTAATTCAGTATCTTCTATTACTATCAATTAGATTGCACACTTTTTATAGTGCATCTTACTAGATTATGGATTAGCTGATTTGGGAACCCATTGTTTTCAGCAGTGATTTGTGAGTTTTATGTAGTTTAGCAGAAAACAGGTTAAGTCATAGCATTTGCTATGACTCCCATATTATAAATAATCACACACTGTGACAAAGGGAGTTGCAAAAAATAAATGGACTTAAAAACCAAGACTATATGAAGCTGCTAAAGAAAATTTCTACTGACAAATATTGTTTGGACAGGATGTACTGTTAACTTCAGCTACATTTTCTTACTACTAAGCTAACAGAGCTGGTTTCACTTTTCTTGCTTTATTATATACCTCATAAATATCCTAAATTGTTTTGAGATATTTTTAGGCCATGATATGCCATAAGCCGTATTTTCAAGCATGCATCTTACTTAGTCAGCTTTGGGGCTTCTAAACAGTATATTTTATATTCTTTGCTCTCTTCCTCATTCCTTGCCAGAGTTCAGGGAATGTGATACGTTTTATTGATAATACAAGCTTTAAGGAATTCTTAATTAAATATTTTCTTCCTGTTTTGAAACTCGGTTTAAGGAGCCAAAGAAAGACAAAAATGTTGGTCATAATGTAACTCCAAGTCCTAATGGGCTCGGAAAACAGTATCTGTAGAGAAAAGAATATAAAATAGCTCTTAAACAGCCACTATGGTGAATACGTGGTTCTCTTATCTTTTACTTTGATTTCTTTTCTCAGGTAAATAATTCAGAGTGTTTCAAAGCATTTCTTCTTTCTTTTAATGCTCTGTACTTGAGCAGCTCTGGTCACATTAACATTGATGGAAGCCCTTTTCTCAGGCCCCGTCCATCTTGTTGAGAATGTCTATGGCCACTTAGAATTCATTTAACTTCAGACTTGTTTGCTTTGTTATGATTTAGCATTAAAACCACTGGCTCTAGAGCAAGCATGCTGATGCAGTGAGCTCATTTTATTTCTTAATTCATACACACAGAGCTAAAAGTCTGTGTTACCCTTAGAGGGTATATACTCCCATTTATCTTATTAATTCATCGTTTCTCCAGTAACTCTTAAATCCTGATTTTGCATTTTTTAGGCAAAACCCTTGGCATTCAATAATATCCACATTCACTAGGGTGTTTTTAATTATCCTCATCCACTTAAATTCTAATGGTTTTGAAATAGGAAATTGAATAATTAGTACAGTTTAAACCATAAATACTTTATTTAGAATTATAAAAACTTACATAGAATTATTTTTTAAACCTACCATTTATTGATCATGCATTATATATTAACTACTATAGTAATTATTTTGTAGATAGTGTTTTTATTTAATCTTTTAACAAACCTATGAGATGGAAATTATTATATACATATTACAGATGAGGAAAGGAACACTTAGAGAGATGAAGTAATGTAGTCAAGATTACATACACTTAAGGATGAAACCAGAATATGAACACAGTTCTTCTGCCTAATTGCAAAGTCCAAATTCTATAAGGCTAAAACATAATTTCCTGGTTTATTTGTTTTTTTTAAAGTCAGTGAACCCTTTCTTAAACCTCAAACAGAAACACTTATGGAAGCCCAATGTGTAAAACTAATAAATCACAGCAGGAGAGTATTGTTTGGGGGGGGGCAGTGCAGAGAGAAGCTGACAGAGGCCCCCCTCCCCATCTATGGCCATATCTTTAGGGGTTCCATGGTCCCCTATTGCTCCACAAAGCATAGTTTACTAACCACTGCATGTGCCATATTGCTTTTCCTTGGGCACCCTTAAAATCCTGCATCCTCGATGTCATAGCTAGACATTCCAATGGTCAGCACTGGTAAAAGAGATTTTAAAGGGAACCCTGAGTAATTAATTACCTAACGGTACAGGGCAGTGGTTAGGAATTCAGGCTTTCTTGTCAGATTGCTTGGGTTCAGTTCCTGGCTGTAGCACTTACAAGCTGGATGTCCTTGGACAAGGCATTTAACCAATTTGTGCCTTGTTTCCTCACCTGTAGAGTGGAGTCATGGTATCACTGATGTCACAGGGCTGTGGAGAGAATTCAATGAGTCCATAATGCAAAATGATTAGAACAGGGCTTGAAACAAAGCGCTCAAAGAACATCAGCTGTATTATTATCCCTGGTTCTTCACCATCAGTGCAGCCGAGACCCCTTCTGTCCCACACCACCAGAGTGAACAGGCTGAAAAGCTGTCCAGGGATGGGCCCCAGGAATTTTGTATCAGTTCCCCTACCCCACTCAGTTAGGTCAGCCCCCATTCTGCCATAATGATAATCTGGATTCATGGTGAATTAGGGTATCCAATGCTAACATATTTCCTTTTCATAAAATTATATTTTACTGTAATGCACCCAGTCTCTGTTGGAAATTTTTAAATGTTAATTGTTCTTAAAATATGCTTAATACTCTTAATAAATTTTATAACACAGCACTTTTATCATGTCAGCAGCTCAAATGAATTAGACAGCTGAAAATAGAGGACACCACGGGCAGATAAAGTGGGAGAAGAAGGGAGGGACAAACGCTGGTGCGATTAGTCTATTCTTATTTGGATTGTGGATGCTCATTGTCATCAGAGAGGGAAAATTGCCATTCCTCTGAGAGATCACAGTGAGAAACCATGGAATACTTTGCAGATCAGTACTATTTTCTAGGCATCTGTTAATTTTTAAACTTTATGAGCCTGTTCTAAATATGTTTTTGCAAAGACAGCACCAGTTGTTTCCTAGATGAAATGCAACTCTTTTACTTATTTTGGCTCAGTTGGGTTTGAAACTATATACCTGCTTGTTCAAACAGATGTGACTGCACGCCAGGATACATAGGCGAACACTGTGACATTGACTTTGATGACTGCCAAGATAACAAGTGTAAAAACGGAGCCCACTGCTCTGATGCAGTGAACAGTTATACATGCATCTGCCCCGAAGGTTACAGGTAAAAGTGCAAGTACACATTTGTATTTAGAGTTAGGTGTTACAGGGCTCAATTCATATTGGCAATTAAGTAACATCTAATTAAGTATTTTCTCTGTTTATTCTTCAGTGGCTTGTTTTGTGAGTTTTCTCCACCCATGGTTCTCCCTCGTACCAGCCCCTGTGATAATTTTGATTGTCAGAATGGAGCTCAGTGCATCATCAGGATAAATGAGCCAATATGCCAGTGTTTGCCTGGCTACCAGGGAGAGAAGTGTGAAAAATTGGTCAGTGTGAACTTTGTAAACAAAGAGTCTTATCTTCAGATCCCTTCTGCCAAGGTTCAGCCTCAAACAAACATCACTCTTCAGGTAAGATTCCCCCACTACCAAGAGCTAATCTCATTTTAAACCAACTCAGCTGCCAAATATAAACGTACGTTGTGGTTTGTGAGTGGTATTATTTCTTAAATAGACAGTTACATACTGCATAGCACAATGACAGAAAATGATACTTGTATGAAAAGCTTCTATTATTATTCTCTCTAACATTTGTATCTTTCAAAACTAAATGGGCACTAAGTATTTTTATTCACTACTTGATCATATAAAACACACACAGAGACAAAGCAACAAAATCTCTCTCTTTGCTTTGCGCTCAGGTAATGGCATTTTATTCATTTATTTTTATGGCTCTGCAGTTCAGGTTCTGCACAGTAGCGGGGGGGGCGGGTGCTGGGGGAGCTTTCGTTAGGAAACCTGCAGCTGAGAACAGCACAGGTGAGACAGAACACACCTTGGCAGAAGTGTCAGCAAGTGTCTTTTAACTTCGATATGAAATTGACAAACTCAAGTATTATCTTAAGTCTTCCCACCAAGTCACTGTGTACCTTTTTTTTTTTTTTTTTTTTTTTTTTTGCTGTACGCGGGCCTCTCACTGTTGTGGCCTCTCCCGTTGCGGAGCACAGGCTCCGGACGCGCAGGCACAGCAGCTATGGCTCACGGGCCCAGCCGCTCCGCGGCATGTGGGATCTTCCCGGACCAGGGCACAAACCCGTGTTCCCTGCATCGGCAGGCAGACTCTCAACCACTGCGCCACCAGGGAAGCCCCACTGTGTACCTTTGAGCAAGTCATTCAAACCCCTATAGACAAGATTAGGGTAGATTAAGGTGATAAATTTAGGGTACCTGGGGCAAATTGGGGCTGCATATTTGTTTTGTTTTGAATTCAAAGAAGTGTAACCAATTTCCTATAAAACCCATTCCATATTTGGTTTACCCTAGCACTTCAGTGAGGGGCAGGGGTTTCTTGAGAAGTCGTGAGGAATGGGACCCTGGAAGGCAGACCAGCCTTCTTTAAAAAAGCCTGGCCCCCTAACTTCCAGCGTTTGCCACCCATCTTGTTATGAGAAGTACCCAGTGGTGTTCGGGCTTAAGTCCTAACTTTTACTGAGCTGGTCCTTCAAAAGCCTGGAAAAGTCAGAAAGAAGGATAAAAACAGAGATTTTCCCCTGGTCACACCATAATTTAACATGTAATATGAAAATCCATCTTGCTCAATGCAGTCACATTTCACATATGCCATAAATAAAGCCCATGACAGGAGCAAAAAGCAGGTAAGTGAAAATCTCCAGCAAAAGAAATTCTAAGCACGTTCAGTGATGTTAACTTAAGTACTTCTTATTGTTCTTTTTAACAGAACGGAAATGTGATCACTTTGTTCCTGATTAGATTTTATCATTCTCTGCTTAGACAATATAGTTTGATATCTAAGGGGGAAAGCTTGATTTACTTTAAACACTGTGAACTCTAATGGTATGGAAAATATCTTTCAATTTTAATTTGCTGAAGTATAAATTATGTGATGTCCTTGTTTTTGCATATTTCGTAGGACATGAATCTTTAAGCTTTATCATTGCCAATATGCAGAAAGAGAATAAATATATAAGTTCATGAATGTAAAAAGAGCTTTTTGAAGTTCTTTATGAATTTATTTGCAACAGAGTAATCCAGGAATAGGTCATCTTTCAAGTAATCATTTCAATGTGCATTAGTATTTTATCAGAGCCATAAAGAAGAAATAAACCATAGTAAAAAACGCATTACTAGGAAGTCTTGTTTCTTCTTAATGAAATATGTCTGGATGACTGTTTGTCCTACTAATGTCAAGGTTACTTCCCACTAGATTGCCACAGATGAAGATAGTGGAATCCTCTTGTATAAGGGTGACAAAGACCATATCGCTGTAGAGCTCTACCGGGGACGTGTTCGTGCCAGCTATGACACCGGCTCCCACCCAGCTTCTGCCATTTACAGGTGAAGATCTGTCAGTTACTGGTAAAGGTGAAAATAATTGCTTAATGCAGAACTGTTTCTCCTCTCTTATTGTGTCATGGGGACGGGAGGGAATAATTTGGCTACAGCAGACTTTATGATATGTGTGTTAGAGGCCTGGCAGTAACACACAGCATACTCAAGTTGGATAATTCAGGAGAGATTTATAAGAGGACTGTACAAAGATTGGTTGGGACAGTATAGTAATCTGGAGCTAGTAACTAGGTATACTGCTAGTGTCCATGGGCTTGAAGGAGAGAGGGGAGGCAGCAGTTATGGAAATCGATGCTCAGAAAAGGAATTGTGGAGAGGACTGCATGACAGGAGCTCAGGAAGGAACCAGGGTTTTAAATACCTGATCCCAAAAATCAGCTGTACCCCTGCTTCCCTCTGGCCAAATCAGATGCCAGAAAACAAGGAACCCACTGATCTCAGTAATATAGCTCACACATGAGCCTCCCAGGGCTCAGAACAGGCTGAAGACAGGTGGAGAGTAGCCCTAGAGAAACAGCTGCAGGATACCCAGCACAGGGACAAATTTAAAGTTACTATTCATTCAACACATAATTATCGAGCACCTACTATGCTCCAGGTACTGTTCTAAGCTTTCAGCAACAGAGCTCCTGCCTTTAGGAAGCTTACACGTAATAAGCCAATGGACAGCTACAAGATGTGTATTATCTGATCATTCTGTTGGAAGTTTTATGATAATATTATGGTAGTGATGATATATTGAAGACGTGAATGGGGTGGGATTCACGGGGTGGGATTTTCCTGAAAGTGTGCTTTTTGCATAAGACTAACATTCAGAGCCCCTCTGTTGCATCTCAACACCAGTTGCCCTGCAGACAATTTACCTAGTTGATTTCTTCACATGTACAAATAACTGCTACCATTTAGAGAAAGGTCACAAAGTTATAGGCAGTCCGTTTATCCAGGCAGATATCTTAAATGAACTGAACTGACTAATTGCAAGAAAAGAATATTCTCTCATCCTTTTATTCTTGAAAAGATTTTAAGCTTTTAGAGAAGCACTCCCCTGTTACAGATAGCCTTGGTGTTGACAATATAATAGGAGTGGTTATGACCAGAGTGAACTAAAAGCAAATCTTTGTCAAAACAGGACTAGACCACATCTGCTCAGGTCTCCCTGAATGCTTCCATGTGAAAATGTGTGCCCAGGTTTTGCCAGAACTTGTGATTTTTCAAGAAAAGACAGAAATTTGGCTTTTTTAAATATAAAGTTTTCCCTCCTTCAGTATGGATTCACACCTTTTTTAAATCCATATGTGGCAAACAAAACACATTTGTAGCCCAAACATGCTGGGTAAATGTTTGTGGCCATTGATAGAGACATAAAATGGAGATACTGGCCTTTAAGATCTTGATATTATACTTATATATTTTCAGTGTGCTTCACATGTTATTTAACCTTTCATAACGGTTCTGGGAAATTGGATGCCCATTGTAGCCATGAATGGAATTCAGTAAGTCCTTTTGGTGGTAAGCTAACTCACTTGGGAATATTTAGAGCATGGAAACAAACACATAATTATTGGTTTCCAAGCAGAATATAATAGTTACTTCATCTCTAAATGGTGATGAATTAGTGCCAATATTTTAAATGTTGCTAGGCCTTAAATGTTATAGCCTCAATTTGTTTCAGCTCATAAAAAGATTTCAGAATATTGATCTTATGGTTCATTTTTGGTATTTTGTGTGTTTGTTTTGTTTTATGCAATGAAACAGCATAGAACTGTCAGGAACCATAGTGAAAGTTCTTGGAGTTGACTTACTAAAGCTAGTGTTCACATAAAATGTACTTAAAATATTTCTAGATAAGTTGTAAAAACCCAAGTGATTATATCCAAATGAGGATTTACTCTAAAGAGTTTATTTTGAGTTTATGTTCATCACCATTTTTGCCTAACAATAGAGGATACCCTGTAACATCTGTAAAAAAGGATAATATCACATCACACACTTTTTGTTATGAACCAGAAGTAGATGTTTCTGCTTGCAGACCATCTAATGGAGACATCTGTTTTGAGGTCCAGAGCAAACATAACTTTTATTTATTTCTTGCTTTTTAGTTTATGGCACAACAATCAACAAAAGTTAGTGCATTATTTCTATTTTTTTAAAGAAATTTATTTTTGGCTGCGTTGGGTCGTTACTGCATGCGGGCTTTCTCTAGTTGCAGTGAGTGGAGGCTACTCTTCATTGCGGTGCACGGGCTTCTCATTGTAGTGGCTTCTCTTGTTGTGGAGCACGGGCTCTAGGCACACGGGCTTCAGTAGTAGTGGCTCATGGGCTCAGTAATTGTGGCTTGCGGGCTTAGTTGCTCCGCGGCATGTGAGATCTTCCCGGAGCAGGGATCAAACCCGTGTCCCCTGCATTGGCAGGTAGATTCTTAACCACTGTGCCAGCAGGGAATTCCCAGTGCATTATTTTTAAGTTAAAGAAAAGAAGCAACAACCACTGAGAATTCAGATAGAGAGATGATTGATTAATTGATTGATGTGAATACAATATATGAATACTATATATATATATGTATATATATAAAATATATGAATATAGTAGTATTCCAACTGGCATTTTAAAATGCTTTTGTGAAATAGAGGCTACTGAGAACATTAAATTATTTCAACACACCAGGAGAATCTAGTTTTTAACAAGTAATAATCATAGTGGCTGAGATGTATGTGCAAATCTAGGCTTGGCAATTACTATATATAAACTTTAGCAAGGTCTTTAATTTTTATGTGTTTCAGAATCCATATCTGTAAATGATAATGTAACACCTGCCCCATCAATCCACTACAAGGATTTAATTCTACACTCAGCTCTCCTCACTCACTTTGTCTTCATTCCCGTCTCCCTTCTAGCAATAGAGGAAAATCTTCTTGGTGTCTCTTTCTGGAGTGTAGCAAGAGTTGAAAGTGAATCCTCTCTTCTCATACATTGACACTGGAAGTACATGTTGTTTACAATTTCTATGGAGAGCAATTTGGAAACATCTTTCCCACTACTGGGAATTTACCCTAAAGTTATACCTGTGACATAAAAATGACATATGCACAAGGTAATTCACTGTGGCAGTGGTTGTAAAAACAAAAGTTAGGAAATAACCCAAGTTTCTAACTAAATAACTCCGGGGCAGCCACACAATGGAATGTGCTGTTAAAAAGAAAGAAGGAGTGAGAGAGGGAAAGAGGGAACAAGAAAGTTCTCTATCTATGATATTGAAAGATTTCCAAGGTCTATTGCTCAGTATACAAAAAAAATAAAAGTGGGCTTCCCTGGTGGTGCAGTGGTTGGGAGTCCGCCTGCCGATTCAGGGGACGCGGGTTTGTGCCCCGGTCCGGGAGGATCCCACGTGCCGTGGAGCAGCTGGGCCCATGAGCCATGGCCGCTGGGTCTGCGCATCTGGAGCCTGTGCTCCACAACGGGAGAGGCCACATCAGTGAGAGGCCCGCATACCGCAAAAAAAAAAAAGGAAGGCAGAACAGTGTCAAAGGTGGGTAAATAAGTATATGTGTTTTTATTTCCATGTACTTGCATAAGGAAAAATCTAGGGATAGAGAGGAAAGAGTGGGGCTGAGGCACAACTTGTGTATAAATACCATTTTATATCATTCTGAGTTTTGAACCATTTGAATGTCATTACAACTCAATACTAAAACTGAAGTAATAGAAAAGAGCAGGTGCTCTAAAGACAGTCTGCCTTGATTCAAGTCCCAGCTCTTCCATCTATTAACTGTGTGTCTTGGGCAGATTGCATAAGCTCTCTGGTCCTCACCTGGTAAATGGAAATAATAAATCATAGTTCCATCTTTGCAGGATTGTGGTAAGAATGTTATGATTTGATACATGTGGAGTATTTATAATGAGGTGTACCAAATAGTAAGTGGTACTACTAGCTGTTGGGATCATAAATTCAGAATGTCCAAAACTAAGTTCATTTCCTTTGCTTCACCCTGGTGCATTCCTAATTTCATTGAGAGGCATCACCATCTTCTTGGTCATCTTAGGTGAAATTAAGTTACTCTTAACCTTTTTCTTTCACCTTCAATTTGAAGTTTGTCCAAGTCTTAATTCTGCTCTTACTAATTTTCTGGCATTTATCTAAATGCCTCTATCCTTGCTCAGGCCTTATTAGAATACATACTCTAATGAAAAGTACTACTTCTCCATCATTACAACAAAATCCATCAATAATATTGTTGCCATCAGATTTCCTCTAAGTTGCTTAATAAATATTTTGTTTGGTTGAATTAAATTTTCAAATCTTGATGTGTTTCCACTTTATATAACTTTATTAAAAATGCATCACACTAGGGAATTCCCTGGTGGTCCAGTGGTTAGGACTCAGTGCTTTCACTGCCAAGGGCCTGGGTTCAATCCCTGGTCAGGGAACTAAGATCCCACAAGCCACATGGTGTGCCCAAAAAAAATCACACTGATGTTTTTCAAAGGGGATATTTTTACATATCTTTACATCAGAGAATTTGAGTTCATTTAATTGCATGATTTTATGTTATATAAGATTTACCTTGGTAAAACTTTGTTTCCCAAATTATGCAGTATTTAACGTGCTATTGGGACATCACATATGGGAGTAATGTCATATATCAGGTGCCTCGTTTCAGTTGCCTGGTTAATTTTCGACACTGATGGAAACGTATTTTGTTTATTTTAGTAAAATGTAATCTGTTAAATTAGGGGAAACTGTCATCCATTATTATTGTTTCTATTGTAGTATATTTTTTGGTTTAAAATGTTTGATCTTATGCCCTACCAACTCCCAGCTGTTCCAGGTCCCAGCCATTTGAGTGGTCCTGGCTGAGACCCTAGACCCTGGGAACAAAGATGTTCTTTCCCACTGTACCACGTCTATATTTCAGAGCCTCAAAACCAAAAAGAAAAGGAAAAAAAAAATTAAAAAATAAAATGTTTGACCTTAGATGTCAATTATTGTCTCAAACGAATTGATATGAGAACTATTATTTCATGGAATTATGTTTAGAGGTAGTAATTAACAAAGATGTGCATTTAAGAAAACCCAAATGTAGTAATTATTTATTTTCCAGTAGAACTAAAGTGGCATGCACATTGTCTCATTTTATTTCTTACATCTGAGAGAAGATCGTGGTTTCCTGTAGACATGTATACTGCTAACAAGGCCAGGCATACAGGCAGTGGTGTAGAGCCAGCACCAGAATCACCTGAAAGGTGTGTTAAAATACAGAGTACTGGGCTGCACCTCTAGTTTGTGATTCAGATCTCAGATAAGCCCCAAATGTTCATTTCTACAAATTTCCAGGTGATGCTCTGATCCAGGGACCACAGTATGAGAACCATTTATGGAAAAGGAATATATTTGAGCTGTGCTCTGAGAGCTAATGGTGTGCATCACTTCTCACATCCAAGTTCTAAGACCTCTGTTTGATGTGGCCTTGTTGAGAGTAATTTCTGCCATAGTAATCAGCAAATGCTACAAATTCAGACTCATTCTTTTTACAGAGAGCCAGTTGTTAAACATTTGCCTGCACCCTGCTAAGAGATCTAATCAGCAGCAACAAAGACGACGTTAGCAGCCCAACAAGTGAATGAATGTAGAATACGGCACACACTTATTGTTACAGTGCTTGGAGAATAGCATAAAGAGGGACGTGGTCGTAGTGCCATGAATGAATGAATGAATGAATGAATGACAGCCCAAACTTGAAGCCAACATCAGCAGTAGTCCCTCAGACAGGGATAGAGTAGCACATTATTTTCTCAATTGAGCTGTTAATTGATTGCCCTTCAAAATGACTTTCTTTTCATCTAGATGGGCAGAAACTTTTTTAAAAATCGTTAATGACAATTGTATGCTTCTTTCTTTAGGTTCAAATTAATATCATTTTCCAAACCAGATAGCTTCTTTGGAAACATAGTCGACTACTATTTAAAAATTAAGAAATCAGGTGCACACGTTACAAAGGTACAGTACTGTACCATGCCTTCATCAGTTTCAGTATTCAGGGAACCTGCACAACTTCAGGGGACTTTCCTCTGCAGACTGTTAGGTTGGTTGGCTACACAGTCTCTGGGTTAAGCAACTTACAAGCTTATGTTAGGAAAAAAAAAAAGAATTAGTCTCATTGGAAAGACAGACCATTTCCATGATAAACACTTGGCCATTCCTGACATGCTGTATGAGAAGGCACCACTTTTTATCAGCTTCACAACTTTAAGCAATTTACCTCACCACTTTGTGCTTCCATTTCATGGGGAGACTTGGAAGCAACTAATGTAAAGTGCCTAGTCGAGTACTAGGCACAGAGTATAATAATTGGTAATGCTGGGGTTTAAGGGTACTCTTCATGCTTGGATACCCAGATACTGAAGAATAAATACTCAAGTGCAAATACTGTTGCCCTACATGTGACTCTTACCATATGTTCAAATGTGAAGTCTCTTTCTATTTTAGTGCATTTTTATTTAAATTACACACATAAGGTCCCCAACTCACGACGTTTCCACTTACGATTTTTCAACGTTATGATGGTGCAAAAGCAATATGCATTCAGTAGAAACTATACTTAGAATTTTGAATTTTGATTTTTTGCCTGGGCTAGCTATATGCAGTAGGATGCTCTCTCATGATGCTGGGCAGTAGTAGCCTCAGGTCCCAGTCAGCCACGTGATCACGAGGGTAAGCACCCAATACACTTACAACCATTTTGCACCCAGACAACCATTCTGCTTTTCACTTTCCGTCCAGTATTCAATAAATTACATGAGATATTCAACACTTTGTTATAGAATAGGCTTTGTGTTAGATGATTTTGGCAAACTGTAAGCCAGTGTAAGTGTTCTGAGCATGCTTAAGGCAGGCTAGGCTAAGCTATTATGTTCAGTAGATTAAGTGTATTAAGTGCATTTCTTTTAAGTGCATTTTTGACTCACCATATTTTCAAGTTACAATGGGTTAATTGGAATTTAAGCCCATCGTAAGTTCAGGAAGATCTGTAATTTGCTTCAAAATACAACTTTACTTGATAAATTATTTTATAAAACGTTCTTCTGAAAACTCTTATGCTAATACATAAATACCTTTAATCCCACTTGGCTTCCCATTCCTTCCACTCAAAGAAGTGGGCAGGGAAATTTTTTATTAGCATCCACACTCCACAAATGAAGCATCTTTAGACCAGAGGTATCAAAATGAGGTGGCCAGTTGAATTTGTCTAGTTTTTTTTATTCCTATTCTATTGCACAGAATATGCCAACAAATACTTGGCAAAAAAGCAGGAGTTCACATAAGCATAGTGAACTATTTATCTTTACTCCACTGAAATACCTTAAGATTTACAATTGAGATAGAAATATAACAATATCATTGTTAATGAGTCCTGAAGACATAAAGACAATCAAAGACAATTTAGAGTCACTCTTCTTTTAAGCCCCAAGTTTTTAAACTCTTTTTCTATAGCAAACCAAGAGACAATTGAGTAATGGCTTTGTTTTCACACATCCATTTAGAAATCCAAGAAAACAAAATCTCAGGTAATAGATGAGTGTAGTAAAACTGAATTACATAATAAAGGTAGTAAAAGCAATTTATGTTCCTAGTGGAAAAGCTCACTGTTAAGTGGTTCACTTGCGACTTTTGTGAGTCATGGAGTATATAGTTCCCTAGGGAGTAGTGAGTGTTTCTCAGGACCCAAAAGGATGTTACACACCGCAGGTGGATAGGTAGGAGATGACTGTGATAGACTGTAAAATCGATGATGTCTTAGTTTTATTCTGCAACAACTGGTGTGTCAATCACTGCTTTTATTTTGAAAGGGTATATAAACAAAGGACTCCTGGGCATCCCCCAGATCTCTGGCTTTAGGAGACAGCATGAAACACCAATTTAGAATACTCTTAGCTCCGCCATATTCTCTTCAGGCCCCATACACACAATATCATCTTAAAACCAAAGAGTCTAAAAATATTAATTTCACAACACTTATCTGTTAAAAGCCTGGGCAAAGCCTCTCTTAATTCTGAGAAATATAATTAAGCTCAGTGGTAACTCTTACCAAGTTGTGGAATCATCAGATTAGACATTGAAAGCTTTTGGGAGGAGAAAAGTGCAGTCAGTCTGAACTTCACTTATAATTGGGAAAAGATAAGCCAAAAACAAGTTTGAAATCTGTATATCTCATATGCGTTCAATGATTTTTAGTAAATGTACCAAGTTGTGCAACCATCATATAAGATTTTTTTCCATAGAACTTTATTCCTGGGATGTTTGGGAGAGAAATCATCTATTAAAGGCTGGCTAGTGGTGAGAACAAACACATGCCATTTGTACAGTACTAGATACTCTTCAGGTTTTTTATTTTAAAAGTGATGGATAATAGTTAAAAGCATGTACTCTAGAAGCAGACAACCTGGCTTCAAATCTGTTTAGCCACTGGCTGTGCCATCTTGGGTACCCTAAGTGCCCAAATTTAGAGTTGTGAGTCTTAAATGAGTTAATGCATGTGAAGTTGCCCCATAGTAGGTGCTGTGCAATTCTTTGATCTTATTACTTGCATTTCCCTAGTGAGGAAAAGAAAGCAGAGAAAAATTACCTGAAGTCACAGTAACTCAGTGTCACACATCTAACAGGAGCTAGGATAAGCTGAGCAAGACTTACCTCCCAACATTATCTTTCAGGATATCACCGCTGAAAATTCCAAATTTTTTAATAAAATGAATCTTTTGGATGTCCTGTCCTAAGTATGCCTGAAGGATCTTGTCTATCTATAACTGTAATCCAACTAGTATTACTAAATAAACTCTATATGTTATTCTTAATACAACTCCCCTATCTTTAATTTACTTAACATACATTTATTGAGCATTTACTATTTACCAGACACTGCTGGATACATTAAGGAAGAAATAAATAATACAGGGTCCCTGATTTAAAGGAGCTTACAATTAGTGGGAGTTAAAGACATGTACTCAGGAAACAAAAAAAAAAAAAAAAAAAAAGGAAGAAAGAAAGAAAAAAGAAAAGAAAGGAATAAAGGAGTAGGAAGTAAAATGAGGTAATAATGAAACTACCTACCTCCAGCTTCCCAGCTGAAACACTGCTTTAGAGTGTGCAGAACTTTAAAGGTATTAAACCTTTCAGTTACACTGCACCAGACACCATCATCAACAATGACATATCTAGATCGATTGCCTAAGACTGATGTGTGACCAAGAACCAGTTCCCTGGTACAAATGAGTCTTTTTCTTTGCAACAGTAAAGGGAAAAGGGGGGCCCATTATTAATATTTATAAATTAAATAAGGTCATTGTTCACAGAGCATTCATATAAAACCACTTAAAGAGTTGTATATGAAGACAAAGGAAAAAGCAATTGACTACCACCTTCTCTATGTATATCTTTATATTAATGTTTTACTTAAAACTTCTAATAATTTGAATATGTCCCCAAAGAAGTTATTGTATTTCTGCCAGGCTTTAGCATTATCTTACAATCAATATTAAAAATAAAGCCTGACTAATTTCTTCTTGAAGAAGATTCTGAAGTCGTATTGGATTATTTATATGATGACAGTGGTGGTGGTGGTAGTGATGATGACGGTAATGATACTAATATCTAGCATGTAACTTTGTACTTTCTATAGGCTAGATGTTTTGTTCTGCATTTTAAAAAATCATTTCATAGGGATAGACCTCAAATTAGCCATAGGAGGGGGGAATATTTGTTAGCATTTACCGAAGAGAAGATTGAAGTTTATTAGCAATTAAGTTACTTACCTAAGGTCAAACATTTAATAAATGCAAGACCAGCATTCAAATCCAGGCTTATCTGATTCTAAAATCTGTATGTTTAACCGGTAGTTGGTATTATTTAAGACCACTAACAGCTGGTATGCAACTTTATTTAGAAAGTATTTTCCTTGTATATTGTTTCCTCTGTTGATTTTAGTGGTATCAAGTGTTGGGATAATTAAATGTGTAAAACGCAAAAATATTGATTGGCACATCTAACATTTATTTTTTTTAAAATGATATCTGAAACAAGTAATTTAAAATTCCTGCACACGTGGACACTTTTAACTACTTAACACCAGAGAACTTCAGGTGTTTTCACAGCTCTTCAGAGTGGTTTATATTGTTGTCAAATCACAAAAACATTTTATTCCATGTCAGCAAACAATGGAATAGGATTAGACTCCTGTGGTGAGAACCATGAATAAATATCCATACATTTTTCTGTTATTTTCCAGGCTTGACATATTTGCAAATTTAAATATCAGTGCTTGGAAATTTAAGCAATCTTCTTGAATTGGGACTATTAGGTATTCATGATCCTCCTTATAGTATGTTCCCATATTTCCCTTTTTGAGCCCTTTTTCCAATCTTTTGAGTCAACATCTCAGTATATTAGTTCTTTAATATTCGCTATTGATCCTGTTTTCTTTGTTGCTCCTGTTTCAATTTGTCCTGTTTGCATCTTTGCCTGATGTAACACCTGTGTTAGATTGACAGCCACCCTTTAAAACCTTATAGCACCTACCTGCTAATTGCACCCAACTTCATTTTCAATTTCCATTTACCTGTTTCTTAATCTCTTTGTTTTTGTCCATTTTATGAATTTCCATAAGCCCTCTCAAATTGTTAAGAAGGTGGATGTAATGATTGTTGGACCTGTCCCTTTAAAGTTATAGAAGAGAAATTGAAGAACCATTGTCATCACTGGACTCCCTAGATATGACTGTGTTAAGCATTCTGTTTAATCTGTTATATTCCCACCTCTCCACTGAGTGTAATCGTCTTCACAGTAATATCATTTGATGGACATCCTTCTGAAAAATGCAAAGAAAGTGAGAGTATATTATCAATTAACAAATTTCAAAAAGTGCAGTGATCCTGCCAAGTTGGTTCTTCCTGCATTTATATGTATGTTTGATTCTGATAAGTATTACTGTGTAGTGCTTAAGAGTGCAGAGACCAATGATCCCCTGAGATCAATGTCTAAAAAGTATATTTGGCACAGGTATAAGTTAGTTGTCTTTTGAATACAATTTGGAGTAACAGTATCTGAACAAATGAAACTTTAGTGGCATTTAAAATCAAATGCATAACTTATGCTTTGGAATTTCTACATACTGGGAGAATGTGATTGGATAATGACAAAATGTATTCATTTGCACTTCTCCCAATGGGAGAACAAACTTATTTTGTATTTTGTATTACCCAAGAAATAAAAAATGATTGTATCTCCTTGAAAATATCTTTTATTTTAAAATCAACTACTGGCCTTTATCTTTATTAATGTTAAATAGGAGTATCTATTCCCAAAAAGAGCTTATTGGAGTTTGAATTGTAACTTCTTTTCTTTAATAAATATAAAATTGGAGGATCAGTTAAGTTATCTTTTTTTTTTTTAATAGCGTGGAGACAATCAATGATGGAAATTTTCACATTGTGGAACTACTCGCCCTGGATCAGAGTCTCTCCCTCTCTGTGGATGGAGGGAGCCCCAAAATCATCACCAACTTGTCAAAGCAGTCCACTTTGAATTTTGACTCCCCACTCTATGTCGGAGGTAAGCTCTTTTCCAAATTCCGTGGATTCCCAAACCCTGTGATGCTCATCACAGACTGATCCTGAAGTTGTTGATACCTGGTGCCATGGTCATTGATCAGTCATTGAAAGATGGACAGCAAGGATAGAAAAGAAAGAGCCCTAAATGGGTGATAAGAGACCACGTTATAACCCTGGCTCTGGGTCTAACAAAATCTGTGGTTGGAGTGGAGAAGGACATTAATGTTTCTTTTGTGTCTGTCACATACTAGGTGATTTAAACATCATATAATCTAATCTTACTATTCTGGTGTATAGGAAAAAGAAAGCTGGTTAGAGGTCAAATACAGACAATGAAGAAGATGGGGAGTCAAGTGTGATGCAAATTGAGGAGCGCATGACCCACCCCAGCACTATTAAGACAGCAAACACTACCAGCTTCAGTTAAATGTCACTATGCTGGAATGCCTCTACTGTCAGCTGCGAACTCATGTACAGGATGGGATAATTATTAATGAAATCAAATGAATGAATGAACAAATTAAACATACAACTTGTATTGGGGCAGCAGGAAGTACTTCTCTTTAGCTAAGACCTTATGGTGAATGAACAAGGGAGAAGGTCAGAAAGGTGGATTAAGGCCTGGAATGACAGAGTGAAGACTCGACTTTATTTTTAAGCAGCATGAAGGCAGATGAGTAAATAGATGAGGGATGGAGTCTGAGCAAACTTCTGAAGGAGCTCAGAGGAGAAGACCTGTGATGGAGAGAGCTTGTACTTTTACCTCTATCTGGAGGAGTAAATATATACTGGAGACAGAATTTCAAATTTCAGGCAAAGGACCAAGAAAGCATATGATTTTGAATTGAGTTGCACTGAATTAAATTACATTGAATTGACTGATAAAATTAACTCATTTTACAGATAAATAAGCTAAAGTTTCAGAACAGGTCAATGTAACCAATTTCTTCACCATGATAGGTATCTTCATGAACCTCACATCATTATTTTCACAGTAACGATCTTGGGATTCTGCATAAGTTTCTTAACCCCTCAAAGCCTTCCCTAAAAGCATTTTGGGAAATTTCCTGAAATTCCAGAGCACTTCTGTTTTTAATAATGTCAGCAGTAGAAAATCTGAACACTGATAGACTTCTGATTTTTTTAAAGCAGTTAAAAGTCTTTGGTTCATTTCTGTAAATATTTATTGAGCACCTCCCATAAGCTGAGAACTAAATTAATAGGTGCATGAAGAATACAAAACTGAAAAAGAAATATCCCTTCTGTGCCAGAGGAGTGGGGAAGGCAGTCACGTCTTCATGAAACCATAATACATTTGTAATGAAAGTATCTCATATTAAGTCCGTGCAGCAAGTTGACTGATCTATTTGCTTCATGGGAATCACACCGCGGGATTCATTAACAGGCAAAAGCCGTCCATTCTTGTCTGCATTACCATGAACGGCAGTTGCTTTGGGATGGGTGAAGCAAGTCACAGATGTTACCTGTGGTTGGAGAGGAAAGAAATTGTGTTTACTAAGCACATGCTGTGTGCTCAATGCAATGCTGCTTTTACAGTCTTAACCCTCAGAGACTTTAGGAAGTAGGTATGATTTTGTTTTATAATCCCTAAGGGACTTCATGGAATATGTCCAAGTTGATAGAGAACTCGTTTGAGTTCAGGTCTGTCTAACCCCAAAGCCACCTGCATTGCCACTCACCTTCTTAACATGGAGCAGAAAAGGAAGCAGTCTAAGTTCTGTGGCTTTTCGTTTATTTCTGGACTTGTCCTTCACTTGATTTTATTATGTTTTCATTAGAAATCATTTCATTCAATCTTTTAAGACTCCTTTAGAATGTGGTGAAAATAATAAGTACAGAATGGGAGTGCTTGGGCCAGAACATGTTTACAAAAAGGGGAAAAAATGTTTTAAATTAGTACTGAGAAGTGCTAATCCTTCTAAGGGTAGAGGGCCTGGAAGAATCCAGATGGTGCCTCTTTCCACTTCCAACCAGCCTCACTGCCAGAGAACACACAGGGCTCATTTCCTTCCCACTCAGAGGACAGTCTCAAGGGTAATTCGGATTTTAAAAATACAATGCAGTCCTAAGACTGCAGCCCTGAATTCTTTATGGTAAAGGCAGGAGAACCTGAATTAGCAAAGGAGAGCAAGGTAAACAAGCTCTCCTTTTTCTCAAAGTCTGCAAACAGGAACACTTCCCAAGGAAGATGGCCCAAAGGTGATGCATTCCATGCCTTAGGCCCTTGCAGGAGTATTTTCTAGCAAAACAAGGAGGCAGGTTTCCCTACCTTTGGGTTTTCAACTACCCATGATATAGGCTTTACTTAATACAAAGCAATGTAATCTTTATGTTTTTCTGTATAACAGTCCAACCAGAACATACATTACTTAAAGGGATATTTTTTTTTTTTTAAAAAAAGTAAAGACCTGCACATAGAGACCCCTCCGTGCATCACAAATCTTCTCCTAATGCCCCCATTGGACAGAAGACATCAGTGTTGACACTTGGTCCGTTTATTGTCATTTTGTAATATGTAGAGCTTGTTAAGGCTAAAAAGTGTCCACTAAGTTACCTATTGTTTGATAGATTGAATTCCAGCTATGGTCCATGGCATAGAGGAAAGGCTAAAGGAAAAAAAAAAATGGATCTACTTCTGTTTTTCAGTTAAGACTTAGTTCCCTGGTCACAAGTCTACCAAGCACCTGAAAAGGTTGAGTTAAGATAGCTCTTGACTTCATGATATCCTACTGAAAGTAACTATATGTGTGATGTATCAACATTTTCATTTACAAATTACTACAGTCAAAGCTAGACCTTTATCATTGTTAGTTTGGGAATAGAAGGAACACATTTACTAATTGCTTCTCCCTGCTGTGGAACTTCATGGGTCTGTAGTTAGTCTCGACATGTGCACATATGTGTGTTGTGTGACTAATTGAAAATAGTCTTGGAAGAAGTTCTTTTTTAACCTCTGAAGAAAGGACCATAAATGTGTGGACATTAAAGTCCACATGTTTTGGATTGATGGATATGACTACGTGAGAAGAACTTACCCCCAAACAAGGAATTCCCAGTCACTAGTCCTCTCCTGAAAATGGAACATTTCATCCTTTTGACCCCACTCAACAAAGCAACCCAGTTCCCAAGGCCAGACACACACAGACTAAAAACTTGAACTCATGACCTTCAAATCCTAGACACTAATTCAGTACCTGTCCAAATGTGACCAGGACCACCTGCACCAGAGTCACCTGAGCTTGCATGTTAACATTGCAATTTCTATGCCCACACCTTCATTCTGGGTTAGAATCTCAGGTGAGGAGAGATGGGGGCCTGGGAAGCTGCCTTCTCAACAGCGCCCCTCTGGTGGCTCTTATGTATGACGGGCTTGGAAACAACTGGTCTGGTCCATCCACTCATGTTACAGATGAGAAAACTAAGCCCCAGAGAGGGGAAATGACTGGCCCAAGTGCACACAGGCCAAAAATACAGACTTTGACCTCTAGCCTAGTGGTTTTGTATAAGCGGCTATCTGACTTTGGTGCCTGCTAGACCTCGAATGAGGCTCCTTCAAATGGGAAAGGAGATGCTGCCACAAGGCAGCGCCCAGAGAGTAGAGTACTGTGGTTCGTGGTCTTTATAACCAGCAAACCCTCTAGAGAGTGACAGCCCTGGTCTTTTCCAGCTTTGACCCTCCAACCAGTAGTTCAGAGTCCAGGTGCAGGGATGGTGTGAGCGCTGGGGGGAAGGTCAGCTGCTCTAAAGGCCTCGGCTCCCTCCCCTCCCCCGCAGCGACCTGGATGGTTGTCTCATGTAGGATCCCATCCAGGAACTATTTCGGGGTCTGGCTTAGGCCATGGAAAGATTCCTCAGTTTTGCCAGATAAGGGTTACCAGATGACCGTCACTGGTGGAATATATATATATATATATATATATATATATATATATATATATATATACACAAAGATTGCAAAGTCTGGTTTTGGAGGAATTTCTTTTATAGTCCTGATTTCTTGGAATATGAAGGTTTCACTCTCAATTAGCAAGGGAAAAAAAAAGGATGTGAATGAGGTGCTGTCCTGATTGGAAGCAGAGTGAGTTTTTCAGACACTGACATCCACGGCTGAGCTTGGGACATTGCCAGTGGTGAGCTGGACTAACTGCCAGCTTAGAATTTGGCAGGACTGGGGTGAATGGTCCCTGTGAACCCCAGCTCTGCTCTCACCCTCTGAAAATCAGGGGACTGAACCATGACCTGAGATTGGGGAAGTTGGTGTCATCGGCTTAATTCTAACCCAGTCTTACTGGTGACACCGAGCATGTCGCCGAGCTCTCTGGGCCCTGGGCCCTTCATCTTTAAGGGGCAGGATTGGTCAGGGAATCAGTCTGGCTCTAGGCTTCTGGGCTGTGTGTCCAGGTTAGGGGGTGGGTGTAGAGGTAGAAGGGAGTATGAATCCCTCCCCCATTCCCAGCCTTGCTTTTAAGTACAGTGGCCCTGATTTTAGGTTTTATAGATTCATGCCTCCATATAAGGGTTTTTTATTTAAAAAAACAAAAACGAAAAACAAAACAGATGTTAGAAACTAAAGATTGACCGCCAATGAACTACGTTCTTTATTCTAGTTGTGCATTAGAATTGCCTGGAGCATCTTCCAAAAAAACAAAAACAAAGAAACACACATCCCTTCTCCCTCCCCCACTCCACCCAGATAATCTGATCAAATCCGTCTGGGCTGAGGTCCCAAGCATCAGTATTTCTTCAAAGATCCAGTGTGATTCTGATGTGCAGCCAGGTTGAGAAGCACAGGACGGGATGCATGTACTGCCTGGTTCTCCTGAAGATGAGTCACGCAGACTCCTGTCCCGCTGGAAGAGCTAAGAGGGTCCGGGTAGCCACTGGCTGGGGAGCCGCGGAAGAGCGTGACCTCTGACTTGGTGCTCCCCCGCAGGCATGCCCGGGAAGAACAACGTGGCCGCAGCTCTGCGCCAGGCCCCCGGGCAGAACGGCACCAGCTTCCACGGCTGCATCCGGAACCTTTACATCAACAGCGAGCTGCAGGACTTCCGGAAGGTGCCCATGCAGACCGGCATCCTGCCCGGCTGTGAGCCGTGCCACAAGAAGGTGTGTGCCCACGGCACGTGCCAGCCTAGCACCCAGTCCGGCTTCACCTGCGAGTGCCAGGAAGGATGGACGGGGCCCCTCTGTGACCAGAGGACCAATGACCCCTGTCTTGGAAATAAGTGAGTCTGGGCTGCTTGGTAGTTAAACCCACACACTCCAACCCTCAAAGCAAAACCCCAGAGAGGAAAGAAGGAAAGGGGGTTGGGGGGGAAGGGAGAGAAAGAAGTCAGTTCATTAGCATCGTCTCCCTTATATTCCATCCATCAGCCTCCCTCCTCCATTCTTATCCTCTCTGCCTGACCCATTTCCATCCCTGCGGTCCTCCACTGCAGATGCGTCCATGGCACCTGCCTGCCCATCAATGCGTTCTCCTACAGCTGCAAGTGCCTGGAGGGCCATGGGGGTGTCCTCTGTGATGAAGAGGAGGATCTGTTTAACCCCTGCCAGGCAATCAAGTGTAAGCATGGGAAATGCAGGCTCTCAGGACTGGGACAGCCCTACTGTGAATGCAGCAGTGGATACACTGGGGACAACTGTGATCGAGGTAAGCCAACCCAGCGGGGCACTGACCTCTATCTTGGCAAAGCAAGAGGGCCCCCCATCTTTGAACAGAGACAGAGAGAAAGGAAGACACACAGAGGGGAGTGATATGAGGAATGCCAGGTCTTTGCACTATTTGTAGTTGCTGCTGTTGATTTACTTAACAGTATTATAAGAAGGCACAGATGTGAAATGTCCCACACCTCCATTGCAAGATATCATACACCCTTCACAAGTCTTCTCACACTTGATTTGCTATGAAATACTACTTTTCCCTTAGGCAGGAGCACATATACTTTCCTTCTTTCTTACCTTTACCTGCTGTTCACATCTGTACAGATTACTGATTCATCTTCTGGCACAGAGAAGACGGTACTAATAATTCTGCTCTAGTTTTAGGACAAAATCACCTTTGACCTTAGAATCAACTGATTTATCACAGTAAATTATGCAGGTGAGAGGGATGGAAACAGGCTGACATTTCAGCCCACCTATTTCCTTCTCCTGCGTCTGCGTGATCAGAGTGTGCTTTGCCTCCAGCTGGCAGGGATTTTGTTGTGTGTATCAGAGGGATGAGACGAGAGGAACGTGCCCATGGAGGCTTTTAGCAGATGTCTCTTTTTGAACTAGTTCATACTTGGGTAATTTATGAAGTTAGTGGAATGTTACTTGTATTAAGTAACAGATTGAACGATATTAAACTCCAGGTCTAATAAATTAAATTGCGTACTCTCTGAAACGGCGCCCTCGGTAAACAAAACCAGCTGTTAGTAGTGTAAAAACAGAAGATGTATATTTTTGCTATAAAAGAAAAGATTTAGGAATCCAATTTTCTTGTCAGCCCGAAAGCACAGTATTTACAGTCCACATATATAGTATTCACTTTGCTGAAAATAAAGGCCGAAAAGAAGTGTTTTTCAAAGAACTGAAGGCTGTGCCACCAGCCCATCATATGGAATATGAACATAACACTGAAAATAGCCGTTACAAACAGGAAGCGAAAGCAGTGTCTCCTGAACTGAGTTGTAGATTCATGGCCACTTGGCACGACTTACAGCGACTGCCCTTAAACTGCTTGTGCTTTTTGTTCTTTTCTAGAAATCTCTTGTCGAGGGGAACGGATAAGAGATTATTACCAAAAGCAGCAGGGCTATGCCGCTTGCCAAACAACTAAGAAGGTCTCCCGGTTGGAATGCAGAGGGGGGTGTGCAGGCGGGCAGTGCTGCGGACCTCTGAGGAGCAAGCGACGGAAATACACTTTCGAATGCACTGATGGGTCATCGTTTGTGGACGAGGTTGAGAAGGTGGTGAAGTGTGGCTGTACCCACTGCGCCTCCTAAACCACGTCCCTGGCAGCTTTGGTCTTTGGAAAATGTATACTTCTTGACCCTGTTGGACTCACGAATGCTTCATAGTGGAAATAATTGAAATATATTGTAAAATACAGAACAGACTTATTTTTATTATGAGAATGAAGACTTTTTTTTTTCTGCATTTAGAAAAAAAAAAAGAAATGCTTGAACTAAAGCTTCCCCAACACTGGAGAAGTATAAAGAATGATACACCTGAAGGCATTAGAGCAACGATGGAAACCATGGTAACTTGGATTCATCTTCGTAACTTGCTGGAGACCAGCAGAAGCACATACCCAGGGGAGAGATGAGGTTCTCTCTGCTGATGTGAAGTTGCCCAGAGCATAATCCCCTGTGCCCTGGTTTGCATCTACGCAGTTCATGAGGACAGACCAAGCACATGTGTGTGAGTGAGGGTGCAAGGCAGATGAATGGAACACCAGCATTCACAGCCAGAATGAATGGATGAGAAATATTTTGTGCAAAATATAAAGTATCCTGAAGACCTGGGTTCCATTCATCAGAGGAGACGATAGTGCTAAAATAAATTTTATCTTCCTTTTAAACGTCAGCATGTTAGCAGGAGAAGCACACAAAAGTGTTTATCTACCGTTTTCCAGTATTAATTTTTTGTAATATAAATGACAAAGGAGATGAAAAAGAACCAATAGATTATTGATAAATAAATTAGTAATAATATGAATTTTTGTTTCTATGAGTTCTAAACAGCCCTATACAGTATTCGGTTTCAGTGAGAAATATTTATTGTATCAAAGTACATTGTACTTAACATTCTAGGCCATCCTTTTGCTGTTTCTCAATGCTTTAATATATATTAATTTATAATTGTCCTGATATTTTTGTACATTTTCAAACTTAAAAATCAGGATTCTTTTGTGCTTTTTTTGGCAATAGTACTAACATAGGGTGTTATCTTGGGATAAATATGTGTTGATCTGTTTGTTTACCTTGACAGCTGACCACTGGTGTCACTGACCTACTGGCCTCATTCAGGACACCTGCAGAGGGTATGTAAAGTCTATGCGTGAGACGGTCATTGTACAGAAAGAAGCGCCCCTCTGCAGCGTGTCCTCACAGAACAGAAATGGTGTGTAGCAATTGACACTAGAAAAGTAGATCTTTTACAAGTTAATTATTTCCTCGACTTTTTTTGCCCTTTTACCAGGGTGAGGCGGGGAGAGAAAAGGCTGTAATGTCAAGAACTGTGATTTTTTTTTCCCAAACAATAAAGCTCCTTTATTACCTTAATGTTCCCATGTTAACATGTTTGCTGCTAAATTACAATGTAGAATTGATAAGGATTTATAGTGGACTGTGCTCTTCCCTCATTAAAATCCCAGGGTACCCTGTAAAGATGCAGATGTTTCTTTCCAAAAACATTTTTACAAAGAAAACTAGACGTACATGTATAATTCAGTGTGCTTTGTCTTTCTCCAGACTAATATCAGTTACACTACTGATGTTTGTAAATTAAACAGATATTTACTTCATTAACAGCTTGTTGGTTTTCTTAGAAACTGCACAGTATTTAGAGTCTCCTCCTTAACAATTTCTTAATCAAGGTGATACCAAAAGAACATGGAGGGAAACCTATACCTTTTTGTTGCCAGAAATTGGTTTGAGATCAGCATACTGTCACATCTGGGTACTTTGGGATGGCCACATGAAAGAGATGGAGAAAAGAACATAGTCTTGGCTAAGAAAAACAGTGCATATTCAATTAATTTTTCCCCCAAAATATTATAAGATGGAATCTAACTCAACCAAAATGGTATTTTTCTTTTTGCTGTTCTTTTCCCCTCAATTAGATCCAGATGGAAAATAACACAAGAAAAAGAGAACTTTTCTCCAAAGGTGCTGTCAGGCAAGGGTTGGTAATATCTAGATATACTATCCAGAACAGGAAAATAACACTGACTGGGTGGGATATTAATCCTCACCCACCAGCTAAGATTTCTTCATTTATTTCCCTGTAAAAAAATCATGTGTGCGTGAACTCACGGGACACGCATGTGCACATGCACACCCACACACGCACACACACACATGCACACACACTGCTGTTTCACAGACACAAATGTCCAATTATTCACTCTTGTTTAAAATGTCTACATTTTAATTATATAAATATTGTGCAGTCGTTGTAAACCATTTATTTATTCCCGTTGGTTGCTTCTTTTCTTCAAGGGTTTGCATTATCTTAATAGTCATTGCTTTTTGAGGGCTTATTATATGGCAGGTGCTATGCCATGGGCTTTATATGAAATATTCATCTCCCACTACAAACCTGTGGGATTTTTAAGCTGCTTGTTTTCCACAGGCATAAACAGCTCAAAAGCAGAGGAGCTGAATTCCAGCTCAGGCCTTTCATATAACATGGTCCATGTTCAAGAGGTAAAGGCAGAAGCTCAGTAATTACTATCCTCTACTAAGGGACTTTTAAGCCTTGGCACTCATTTCCACAGCACAATTATTCTCTATTGATCATGTCAATTTAAGTAATCTACATTAGAGACTTTATTTTGTTTTTGTTTTTTAAGGGGAAAAAAGTGAAATATTAGTAGTTTACAGAATGTTATTCTTTTTCCTTCCTGCTTATAAAGACACAAAATAGAATTATGTTTGCCTGGAATTTGGGCTGATTTAGCAAGTTTGGTAGGGGATTATTTGCTTCGTGATGGGACTACTTTCTGCAAGAGTCCTTCTTTGAGAAAATTCAATAGTCAAATAATTACTAGTAAGTGAGACAAGGACATTATTCATGTTACAAAAGGCTGCCTACTTACAAAGCCTTGACCATAGGATTTCTTTAATAGGAAACTATTTTGGAGTATTTCCAACAGATTGAATATATTACAACAAAAAGCATTTTGCATATCTCAGAGTCAAGGCCACTTCACCGAGTAATATACAGTTTTAATCTGAAAAGATAAAGTAATTAAACATCCCTAATGTGTTTACTTTAAAGTCTCACATGAGTGAGCCGGTGCCATCAAGGACATGCCATGGAGATTTGACATGTGTTCAATTTAAGATGTGTTCATTGAATAATAACTCTCTCAATCTTCAGAATTTGTGTTCACCACAGATTTCCTGAAATTATTTCTAAGCACTAATAGACTATCCCTGGGTTTAGAATTGCTCTGAGCATTTTCTTTTTGGATGGCTTGCTTTGTCAGCAGCAATTCTTTCTGGAGAAATGATTGAAAGACTGTGGAAATCGATTCAGGACTTAAAGATCCTGAGTGTCATGGTGTCATCTGCCTCATAGAGTGACCATTATTTCAAAAGTCATGTTTGTAAAAGTATATAAGCTGTAAAAGTATATAAGCTATAAAAGTATATGAAGCTTTATATAAAGTATATAAAAGCTATATAAAATACATAAGCTATTTTTCATTCTTAATTCTCTCTTGGGTACTCAAAAGTGACTTAAATTTTTATTTCCTATCTCCTGTTATGTGCAAGGAGCTATGCTAAACTTCTGATATATAGTTTCAAATGAAACAGATATTGCTTCTGCCATTTTAGAGCACACACTCCATGCTTTTGGAGTTGAGGTTAAAATGGGTGATAGATAACATACAAATGACTGAACTAATATATAATTTCAGATTGTGATAATCTCCCTGAAAGAAATTATGAGGTACTAGAAAAACATAGAGCAGAGGGATCCAATCAAATACATATTGGGAGTTAGGGAATGCCTCTGTGAAGAAGTGACGCTGAAGCTAAGTTGTGAAGGATAAAGTAGGATCTACAATGGAAACAGATGGAAATGTATGTGAGGGTCAAGTGGGGTGGGGTCCATGCAGAGGGAACAGCCTGTTTATAGGCCCGAGGAGGGAAAGACTCTTGCGTAGTCAAGGGAACAAAAGAAGTCAGTGTGGTCAGAATGAGGCATATATTTATTTCATGTGTGTAATACAACAATGACTATTTTCTGGCTTTATTAACTCACTTCATCTATATTTTTTTTGAGCATCTGTTTATGGTAAGCTTTTAAGTGCCAACAAAAATCAATTTTCATTGTAAAGTAGCAACTAGTTAGTTGTGTTTAACGCAATTCCAAATGAAATACCTCTGAAGACACAGAAAATATGAACGCTTACAATAGCGCTAAAGATTAAGAATAGTATTTCTGGAATCTCAAAGGAATTTTCATGAACTCAGAAGCTGATGAGGCTGGATTAAAAGAAACAACTGCTGGCCAACCCATGCTTTGAAACTCATGAGCATTCTTTGCTATGGGCACCAAGGCCAGAGACTCAGGAAAGGGGTCAACTGAAGAAACAAAAATACCTGTGCATTAAGGGCACCGCTTAATGAGGATGCCAAGGGCTGTTCCTCCAACCAGTGAGGTAAAATTGTTCGTCATCTGCTAGGATGCTCCAATTCTCATTAAAAAAACCAAAACGGTGCAAAAACTACTAGGGAAGACCAGTAGTGTTACACTGAATCTTCAGAGATGTAGTCTCTATAATAAACCATTGTAGATATGAATTGAGCCTAGAAGAGCCATGGTAGCAATGCATGCTTAGAATGATGGGAGAGAGAAGTACTTCACCAATTCAGAAATTCAGAGAACAATTGCATTATATGGCTCACTATTAAGCAAGTAATATGGTTTGAGCAAAAGCATGGTGGTGGAAATTGCAGGCCATATTTGGGGGTGAGAGCTAAGAAGTTCAGAATTCTTGTTGGCAATAGAAGTTTATTAAGATTGCCTGAGTAACAGAATGATTCATCAAGACCTGAAATATGGGAATTTTAGATGGGTAGCAGAATGTAAAATCAATTGATCAGGTAGCTATTTCTTAAGTATAAAAAAAGGTAAGAGCCAGGAATTAAAAAGTGGGGGGAATGGCAAATGAATTAGAAGAGACTCTACAGAGTGTATTGTTACAGTGGGAGAATTAATAATTCATGATGAATTGGGTGTTTGGCAGGGAAGAAGGGGAAATCAGGTATGACTTCTTTTGAGCTTGTCTGTTTGTTTCTGCTTTTTCTTAAAGCACAAGAATTGAAATGTGGGTTTCGCTGCAGCATGGTGACTGCATAGGGCTGGAAAGAGATTGAGGATCAGAGTTGCTGACTTGGGAAGCCCCACCCTTATGCTCTCAACCCGTCTTCCACTCCACTGAATGAAAATAATGCATTTTTCTATATCATGTCTTTACTAACTTTAATTAAATGTCTTTACTGAACTCCTTTGTAGGATAACATCCAAACTCTTTAGTGTGGTATTCCAGATTCCTCACAAAGTGACCTCCCCAAGCCTGTAACTTATGCTCTTAGATTGCCAAATTGTAGGAAAGGATATTTTAAAACAAATTATGAGCTGAGATGTCTAAAACCATAGGTATAAGATTCATCCACATAGAAGTGGTCGCTGAAGCCAAGAAAATTGATGAGGTAATTTAGATACTCAATAGAATGAACTTGACCAGAAGAATAGGACCCAACTTTAGATAATGCTCACATTTCTAGAATGAAGTGGTCCCAGAACGGAGATGAAGAAAGAGCAGTTTTAATAGAATGATGGAGTGGTAGCTGGATAACCATGGAGAGGAACGGAAGTTATGAGTAATAGACTTCCCTCTCAATAAGTCTGATAGCAAAAGAAAAGGTGAGTCGGGATGGCAACTGGAAGAGTTGGTGAGGTCATGGGGCACTCATTCAGTGGGTCAGTAAGGACTGGTTTATCCCCTGCAGTGACAGCTTGTGAAAGTGTGGGGCAAACACTTGAGGTAGATACTGGAGGGAATAGAGAGGTCTAAGCTGAAGGAGCAAGACCACACCAGCTCATCTCTTACATGAGCGAGTTGAACATTGGAAGATTTTACTGGGGCTGAAGAAACAGGATTCCTGAAAGCAAGAAGCCACAAAATTATTGAAACAGAGTGGAGAGAGTAATATATATATATATATATATATATATATATATATATATATATGCAAAAGTTCTTTTCCATATGGACTTCTCAGTTGCCTCTTCCTCCCACAGAAGGGAAATAGAGGAGATTGCAAGTGCTAACTGTGCCCAGAGACACAAAATTCAGCCCAGTGGAGGCGTTGCCATCTTGCATTTGAAACTACCTTTGGCTTTGTGTCAGTATGTAGGTGGCTGAATTTGGATTCTAAAGAAAATCAAACGTAAAAAAAGCACACACACAAAATGAGAGAGTGGGAGAAACAGCCACAGAGACAATCATCCAAAATACTTGCTGTCATTAATCTTACTCTCCCTCCTTGAAATGGCTAGAATTATTTTCAGTTTGTTTATAAGATTGTGGCAGAGAGATTAAGTAACTTGCCCAAGGTCACACAGTCCAGATTTCCTGACTCCAACCATAATGCGATATTGATTTTATTGGAATTGATGGGCAAAGTCTGTGAATGTCCTCATAAGGTAATACCAGAGAAATGAGTATTTCTCAAGGGGAATTATCTTGTTTTTTTTTTGTTAAAAAATGTCCATGAATAGCAATCACTTGCCCAATAAAAACACATTAAAATCTTCTTCTTTATATTTCTCATTTGGTAAAGAAAAATAAATAGTCCTTTTTTACAGGAATTTTCTTTCAGAAACTGAGCCCAGAGAGATGGAATTAGTTTTATGTGGCTGCTGAAGGATTCCTGGTCATCCTTTCAGTCAGATGTGCCTTGATTAAGGGAGCCAGCCAGGAGCAATTGAATTCTGTTGCTAAGATAGTCTCAAGGACAGAATGGGACATGCCCTAGTCCAGTTATATCAGCCACAAAGTTGCAGGATTGGACTCATTCCAGGTCTCAGGCATTCTCTGTAAGAAAAAGAAAAAAAAAAAAAAAAAAAAGGACATGAAAAAGAACTAGAGGGAAAACTTCTCTTTGAATAGGCATGTCTGATAACATCCCTGTTCAAAATTTCAAAGGCCTGCGTTATCCCAGAAAGGAGAAAGATGCACATCTGTGAATTGCCTGATCTTGCAGTTACTTGATCCTGCTTGGTTTCTGCTCACAATATCACCATTCAATTGCCTCAAGCACCAGTTCTTACTTTCAATTACACCTCTACATTGATTTTTTCATTCCTATTATTCCTACGTTAGCTACAATTCTTCCCTTCTGATGCCTGTCCACTCCTTTTTGGAGCTGTGAAATGAGAAGGAACACATTTCTGAATGATATGCACAATACTCCATTTGATTAGGAAATAAATCTCTTATCATTTGGCAAAAAAAGCATGGTGGTCTCACAGCTCAGAGAATGAAGTGGAAGTTCCTATTCTGTCTCATATAATCTGATTTTCCTTTTTCCCTCTTTCTTCTAAATGGTTTCATATTTTAGAACATCAACACAGGACTTTCCCATTAGGAAGGATAGTCTGAAAATGAAGAGTGGGAGTGTAGTGATTCTCATCACAGCTGTGATCACAACCCTGCACACTGAAAGGCCAAGCATACAAAGAGGGAAGACGCCCTGGCAGTTCAATTTGGTCAGACCTAGAGCAGCTCCTTCTTGACCCTGATACGTGGGTACACATGCTCACACACACACACACACACACACACACACACACACGCACACACACCATGTGGTTTCCTAGAACAAAATTTCACCTATAAACTCATTAATTCCAAAGTCAGAATAAATTAAGGAAAACCCCATGATATCTGGTCACCTGAGCTTTTAGCCCCAGCTAAAGGACCTATATTTGCAGAAATTTTGGAGCGCCCAACTCAGAGACCATGTGAGCTCATCAGCTGAGAGAGATAAACAGGATTCTAGAAATCTAATCTTCCCTCACATGGGAAAAAATTAAGTTACTCA
The DNA here is from genome assembly GCF_949752795.1 of Hyperoodon ampullatus. NCBI lineage: Eukaryota > Metazoa > Chordata > Mammalia > Artiodactyla > Ziphiidae > Hyperoodon > Hyperoodon ampullatus. Next base: position 172,696,100 of record NC_136914.1, read on the forward strand.
CAGAATTGCCTGAGATCCAGATCTAAAAGAATAATAGTTGCAGCTTTGTGTATTCACATTTTCTTTGCCTGAATCCTATTCTTTTTAAGAGCAGAATCTCCATACACAAAGAAGCAATTTCAGTTGTGGCTGTCATGGTACAATATGAAACTGACTGGTGAGCTCATAGTAAGAAAAGCACATCTGGAAAGACATCCTTGCCCTAAGAATATCAAGGGGTTACTTTTGCACGTTCCTTTTCCTCACCTCAGCTTGGATCTTCCTCCTTTCACATGCCAGTTTAATGGAAGTGTGTATCCAACACTTGTTGTTGGGATATACCAGCATGCCTTAGTCCATCTCATGTGGACACCAAGACATATCTGCCAGAAACACTTCAGGACAAAAGCACTTACCCTGCCAGCTGCTGGTCTCACTGCCATTGGACAGCCTTTAGCTATCAGACCACTTTGGACTTGTTTAGCTTAAGAGAAAGGTCTTTTCCAGGGTCCCACACTCTTTCCAGAGTGTGTGCATTTCCACATGCAGTGACTAGAAGATGAGAGCATATAAATGCCTAATCCCCTCTCTTCAATGTGGGAAGTTGATGAAGGTCCACTCCAGCTTCAGAACTCCCCATGGGATTAGCCAAAACCTTTAAGACTGCATCACAATGCCACTTCTCCCTCTGCCCAAGCCTGCTTCCTTCCCTTCCTTTCCATTGGCGGTGATTCTACAAGGACTCCCTCATAAGCCTTATGCGTGCACTGCAGCTTCCTGGGAAACACAACCTGGACTACACCTGTCTCCAAGTCAGGTGGTGAACAGGAAGATGCAGTGCAGCAGTGAGATGAGCCTTCAGGTACAGAAAGTGGCAAACTGCCACCTCAGGGAAATCAGGGAGGTAACAGGTGACATTTCTAAAATGATATTCGATGGCAGAGTGGCAGCCTGCTTGAGTGAGCCAGTCATTACTGTCTGAGCCCCCACATGGTTAGTGCCCTAGAAACTGGCAGAAAGCTCCTTCTCATCTGTTCTGTACCTTTGCCACAGGTTTCACACTTAATCATCAACAAAGGGTCCAGGTTGCTGTCTTACAGGCTCAGAACCCAATACTTCCCCTTTCATGGCCTTCCTTCAAGATCATGCAGTCTCCTCATTCAGCCTCTCAAACATAAAAAAATGATTTCCACCTCCGCATTGGAGAATAGAGCTTCATCTCCTCAAAGGTCTTGACCTTGGCAACCCAAAGACCTCCCGTAACTCAGGATGTTTCACTCTTCCAGAAGCAAAAAAGGAATTATCTGGTGTCCTAGTCAGCTCAGGTTATTATAACAAAATACCAAAGACTGGGTGGCTTAAGGAACAGAAATTTATTTCTGGAGGCTGGAAAGTCCAAGATCTAAGTGCCAGTCAAGTTCTCTCTGGCCTGGTGCAGCCTACAATCGTTTTTGTTGGCCACAAGCAGAGAAAGAAATGAAGAAGATGCTGTATGCCTATCACTCTGGCCAACCAGAGAGTCACAAGAAGGAATGGTGTTTTAGTTATCAACTGCTGTATAACAAAGTTCCTAGTTCTCAGGGGACCTGACAGAAACAAACACAATTACTCTTTGTAAGATGAATACCAGCAATTTAAACATTAGCTGAAAACCCAAAGTGATAGAATATAAAACACTAGAGAAAGTAAGCCACCATAGATAGGGTTAACAGGAACAAGAATCAGGAGAATTAAATCCACTTAGCATTCATATATTTGAATTATCATATGTAAAATATAGGAAAAGCATATCTAAAATATTTAAAGAAATAATCAGAAATTAAAATAAATGCCAGGAATAAGACAAGGTAGGTTTTAGAAAGAACCAAAGAAGTATGAAAAATATAGCTGTTGAAATTAAGCACCAATATGAGTTAAACAGCATAACAAATACAATTGAAAAGAGAATCGATGAAACAGAAAATAGATTTGAAGAAAATTCCTATAATGCAATATAAAGAGACAAACAGATGGAAATATGGGGAAGGTGAGGGAGGTAATGATAAAATGATGATAGTATGAGAAAGTTCAACATATATACTCAAGTTTTCAGGAAAAATAAAATACAATGAATTGATGAGAGCAAATATTAAAAGAGATAATGTTTAAGGATTTTCCAGAATGGATCAAAAATATGATTCCTTTGATTCAGGAAATGCAGCAAAGCTGAGGCAAGATAAATAAACAGAAATTAACTTTATAATTACAACCAAACTGCAGAACACCAAAGATAATAACATCCTAAAAGCAGTGAGCCAGAGGAAAACATATTATCTACAAGGTACTTAATTATTCACAATTTTATTGAGAGCATACTTCTCATTGACAGGAGTGGAATTTAGAAGACAGCTGCAATGAATCCTCCAAAGGGTGAGATTGTTCAGTTCAATGTTAGTAACCTAGAGATAGTGTGTTGGCTCAATGGAAAATTGGGGGAAATTATAGTACCTACCTCATAGGATTGTTACAAGGACTGAATGAGTTAGGCATGAAAAGGGCACTTACCTGGTGCTGGGAAAACTGGACAGGTACATGTACAAGTATGAAATTAGAACACTCCCTAACACCATACACAAAAATAAACTAAAAATGGATTAAAGACCTAAATGTAAGGCCAGACAATATCAAACTCTTAGAGGAAAACATACTCAGAACACTCTATGACATAAATCACAGAAAGATCCTTTTTGACCCACCTCCTAGAGAAATGGAAATAAAAACAAAAATAAACAAATGGGACCTACTGAAAGTTAAAAGCTTTTGCACAGCAAAGGAAACCATAAACAAGACGAAAAGACAACCCTCAGAATGGGAGAAAATATTTGCAAATGAAGCAACTGACAAAAGATTAATCTCCAAAATTTACAAGCAACTCATGCAGCTAAATAACAAAAAAACAAACAGCCCAATCCAAAAATGGGCAGAAGAGCTAAATAGACATTTCTGCAAAGAAGATATACAGATTGCCAACAAAAACATGAAAGAATGCTCAACATCATTAATCATTAGAGAAATGCAAGTCAAAACTACAATGAGATGCCATCTCACACCGGTCAGAATGGCCATCATCAAAAAATCTAGAAACAATAAATGCTAGAGAGGGTGTGGAGAAAAGGGAACACTCTTGCACTGTTGGCGGGAATGTAAATTGATACAGCCACTATGGAGAACAGTATGGACGTTCCTTAAATAACTAAAAATAGAACTACCATATGACCCAGCAGTCCCACTACTGGACATATACCCAGAGAAAACCATAATTCAAAAAGAGTCATGTACCAAAATGTTCATTGCAGCTCTATTTACAATAGCCCGGACATGGAAGCAACCTAAGTGTCCATCAACAGATGAATGGATAAAGATGTGGCACATATATACAATGGAATATTACTCAGCCATGAAAAGAAACAAAATTGAGTTATTTGTAGTGAGGTGGATGGACCTAGAGTCTGTCATACAGAGTGAAGTAAGTCAGAAAGAGAAAAACAAATACCATATGCTAACACATATATATGGAATCTAAGAAAAAAAAGTCATGAAAACCTAGGCGTAAGACAGGAATAAAGACACAGACCTACTAGAGAATGGACTTGAGGACACGGGGAGGGGGAAGGGTAAGCTGGGACAAAGTGAGAGAGTGGCATGGACATATATACACTACCAAATGTAAAATATATAGCTAGTGGGAAGCAGGCGCATAGCACAGGGAGATCAGCTCGGTGCTTTGTGACCACCTAGAGGGGTGGAATAGAGAGGGTGGGAGGGAGGGAGATGCAAAAGGGAAGAGATATGGGGATATATGTATATGTATAGCTGATTCACTTTGTTATACAGCAGAAACTAACTCACCATTGTAAAGCAATTATACTCCAATAAAGATGTTAAAAAGAAAAAGTTAACAATCATTAGAGGTTTAACACATGACCACTAGGAGGAGTATGAGAAAAAAAAGGCACTTAGCACAGTGAAATAATTATTTAATTAGTAAGTAATTAAATGTTTGCAATTATTACTTATGATTATTATAGTGGAAAAGACAGAGAAGTTAGAGATGAACAGATCTGGCTTCAAATTGTAGCCTTGTCTCTTATTAGCTGAGTGATCTTGTGTGTGTTATTTAGGCTCTCTGACCCCCAACTCCTCATCTGGAAAATACACTTACATCCTCCATCATAGAATCAGCGTGAGGATTAACTAAGTTAGTGTAAGTGAAGCTCTTAACATAGAGTCAAGGTTACAACAAATACTCAAAAAGCATCACAATTTGTTCCTCCACGTGCTCCTTTCTAGCTGTCATCTTGAAATGCTATTAATTTTTTTAAATGTAAGTTTTTTATCTGAAAAAATTGAGGTAATAATAGCACTTATTTCATTAGGAGTAATTAATTAATCCATTCAATGTAGTCCTTCACTACTCATTTGCTGAGCATATACTTTGAGCCAAGCACTATGCTGAGTTCTGGAGATCCAAAGATGTACCTGTGGATACAGAGCAAGATGAAATGAAATAATAATAATAATAAAAAAGATTGTTCTTCCCTGGTGACGTAGTGGTTGAGAGTCCGCCTGCCGATACAGGGGACACGGGTTTGTGCCCCGGTCCGGGAAGATCCCACATGCCGCGGAGCAGCTGGGCCCATGAGGCATGGCCACTGAGCCTGCACATCCGGAGCCTGTGCTCTGCAACGGAAGAGGCCACAACAATGAGAGGTCCGTGTACCGCAAAAAAAAAAAAAAAAAAGATTAAATGAAATAAGGTGGGTAAAGTAACTAGTACCATGCCTGTCACACAGAAAGCTCACATTCCGGGCTGAACCATCTGTCCTCCTTTCCCTGCCCCTGTATATATGAGGCATTGTACCCACTGTCAGTAGATAAAATGATGAGTGAGATGCAGGTCTCCTGCTCAGGATTTTGGGAACGTTTTGAGAGGTCGTTAAGAGGGCAGGTCTGGATAGAGCCAGCCAAGTTCACATCTGGTTCCCCATTTATTAACTTTGTGAATTTCTTAGTTTCAGTGCCCAAACATAGAAGTTGAGAAGAGACTTAGATGCAAGCAGTTTATTTAGGAGGTAAGCCCATGAAGCATATGAGGAAAGAGAGGAGTGAGAGAAAGAATGCCAGAAAGATAATAAAGGATGTGTTCATCACATGTTACTGCTGTGGACAATTGAAAGTCACACTAGAGTCCCTCTGACTCTGTGGACCACATCTCAGAACAGTGCCATGGAGGGATAGAGAGTATTGGGTAACCACTAACTCTTGCCCCTAATTGATTGATGCTCACTCTGGGACCTTTGACTCTATGAGCTATCCAACTCTATTCCCATGGCTGGAAATCTCTCTCAGAGATTCCAGGAAAGTGGTACAGGAACTGTTGAGTAGATTTATGTCTGTGGATATACAGACAGAATGCCCTGTGGTGATTTAATCTCTCTTAGCCTGTCTCACCCCATAAAACTGAGTGAATAACCATTTACCTGTATTATCTATATTTCCTCTAATGCTTGTAACACCTAGTGCCTGTGGAAGTCAACTCTTTTATTCACTCATAGAAGAGACTTGCTCCCAGCTAAACTGCATTTCCCAGCTTCCCTTGGTTTTAACTGCATCCATGTGAAGAAGTTCTGACTAACGGAATGTAGTGAGAGGATGTGAGCCTCTTTCAGACCTGGGAATTAAGGTACTGGGCATATCTTCTCCATGCTCTTTATTCCCATCTAGACAGCTGAAATACAAACATGGCCGAGATCCAGCTTTGACCACGCAGATGAGAAGAGTGCACTGAGAATGACTGAGAAATACAGATGGAAGGAACTGGGTCTCTGAATGGCCACATAGAGCAGAGCTGACCCAGCCAGTCTGGACCCATTAATCAGAGCTATTACAGGAGAGAGAAAAATCAACTTCTGTGTCTTTTGAGCCACAATATTCTGGAGTCCTAGGTAATATCACCTTGTCTTCATCATGCATTCCTTCGTGCAGTGGTTGCAGATAGTAAATGAGACAATCCATGACAGTGCTTAGAACAATGACTGGCACCTAGTAAAGTTCTTGTGAATAATGAATAGTCATTATCATTTCTGCTTGCTAAGGTATGATCTTCTCGGCACGATCTGAACCACTTAAACTCAGAGTTGGGGAGGAATGGAACCCCAAAGAAAATTAGAGATGTTGTAAGAACTACAGGAACTGGATCCAATTATAGGAACTAGATTCTGGATAGACCAAAATAAATGTCCTTCACACATAATAATGATTAAAACATCTACCATTATGGAGGGTCTACTATATGCTAGGCTCTTTACTAGGAGGTTCATGTAGTTTTATTCATTCTTACAGCATTCTTATGGTATAAGTATTTGTACCCATATTTTCCTGTTGGGAAACAAAAACCCATGAAAATAATGGAGCATCATCTAAAAGGCAATCATCATTTGGGAAAAAGAAATAAAACAAACTCTACCTCAATCAAGTTTCTCACTAAGCCTTCAGATATTTGAAAATGCAACGGACTTTTAAGAGGATGCAACAAATGACAAGTGTTCAGGGAGTTTCTGAGCCACCTGAGGGAAGGTTAGGTAACATGCAACATTTTAATTCTATTTTTTCTGGCGTCTTCATAGCTCACTCTTAAGGGATCCTAATCATTAATCACCCAAAGACTTTGTGTCTACACTCAGGCTGCTGGGAAAGTGATATATCTTGAATTTTAAAGTCATGGTAATGGTCCCCAAATGAGACCAGAATACTGATTTTTACCATTACCTGCACAAAGTGTCTAGACCTACAGGACATTAACAGTTTTCTCTCCTGGGCTATGACTTTGTATAAATATTCATGCAAACATAATAGGACTTTGCATGGAAAAATGTTCACAGAATCACTGCACAGACTCTGCATTTTCACTAAGGAGATACCCTGGGAGCAGGAAGGCAGCTCTGAACTCTGTGGAGTAAATTCCCTGATATTTAGAACTCAGGAAGTATTTTCTCAGAAAAAAATTATACCATATGAGTAAATTTCCAGTTAATCTTCCCCTCTCCCTGACCACCATCAACCATCTCCAGCCCCACTCTCCTTCTGCTAATCCTCTTTTCTCTGGCCTTCAACCAGCCCAGGACAAATGGAACAGCTAGCAAGGAAGTGATCATTCCAGATTGCAGACTTCTCTGTTTCCAAGAGAAAGGGATGTGAAAAAGGAGAAAAGCCACAGTCTCAGGTGGAGAAAAGCAAGGAGAGTCCAGGAGCCATTAGGACCTCATGTCAATGGCCATAACAAAGACTCCTTCTTTGACCAACCTTCAGTCAGGCTCCTCTGAGTCTTCTTCTTAGGTAGGTCCCTTCCTTTTCAAGCTGATGTCAGTTTTAGCAAAGAATCCTGCAAAGCCAGTTTATCAAGAGTCCCACCCCCACCTCCCCCTTGGTCAGAATGGCCATTATCAAAAAATCTACAAACAATAAATGCTGGAGAGTGTGTGGAGAAAAGGGAACCCTCCTACACTGTTGGTGGGAATATAAATTGGTACAGCCACTATGGAGAACAGTGTGGAGGTCCTTTAAAAAACTAAAAATAGAGCTACCAGCAATCCCACTCCTGGGAAAATATCTGGAAAAAAAAACATAATTTGAAAAAATACAGGCACCCCAATGTTCATTGCTGCACTATTTACAATAGCCAACACATGGAAGCAACCTAAATGTCCATCGACAGAAGAATAGATAAAGAAGATGTGGTACATATATACAATGGAATATTACTCAGCCACAAAAAAGAACGAAATAATGCCATTTGCAGCAACATGGATGGGCCTAGAGATTGTCATACTGAATGAAGTAAGTCAGACAGGGAAAGACAAATATCATATGCTATCACTTATATGTGGAATCTAAAAAATGGTACAAATGAACTTATTCGCAAAACAGAAATAGAGTCACAGATATAGAAAACAAACTTATGGTCACCAGGTGGGAAACGAATGGGGGAGGGATAAATTGGGAGATTGGGATTGACATATACACACTACTATATATAAAATAGATAATGAATAAGGACCTACTGTATAGCAAAGGGAACTCTACTCAATACTCTGTAATGGCCTATATGCAAAACGAATCTTAAAAAGAGTTGATATATGTATACGTATAACTGATTCACTTTGCTGAAACTAACACAGCATTGTAAATCAACTACACTCCAATAGAAATTATAAAAAATAAAATATTAACATATTAAATAAATAAATTCCAAGGTAAATCCTAAAAAAGCAGAATCCCTCCACCCTTAATAGTCAGTTAAGCTCCTCCTCCCAAATCCTTGATCTCTAATTAGGTCCCTCTTACCACCACCATCACCTCCATTAATACTAACACATTTCCTCTTGGTATTTTTTTTGCATTCAATTCCTCACTCTGTCCATTGGCTATAAATCCCCACTTGCTCCTGTTATATCTGGAGTTGCATTCTATCTCTCCCCTATTGCAATAGTCTTGAATAAAGTCTTCCTTGCCATTTTTAACAAATGTCCAGGCAAAATTTTTCTTTTGCAGCCTTTTCCAGCAAGTAGGGCTGGAAATTTCCATGTGCTGTGTGCCACCATACTGAGCTGTGGCTTCTGTATAAACTATCTAGATATGTATCCTAGATGGACACACTCATACACAAGTTTTCAAACAACTTGAGGAGATACCCCAGCTTGCTTGTTTTCTCTTATTGACCTTCTACTACCCTTAGGCAAGTGTTCAACCTGAACAGATGTAATGACTTTGTTAAATTAACATTTGCTAAGTGGGGCACAGGGTGGCAGACGTTTTCTGCATTCAACAACAGATCACAAGAGAAACTGAAAGAGAGAAATTTATTACTCACAGGTCCAGGAGGAAGTATACAGCATGCTACAAGTGTCCACAAGGTACGTTGCCAAAGCAGGGTGCAGGCAGAGAAGGGCAGGACCTGTGGCACATACCTTTATTAGGGTCCATGGGTAAAGTGCACTGGGGTTCCAGGGCTAAGGTCAGATTGGTTGATTCAAACCAAAAAGAGCAGATTTTGGTAAACTCCACAGGGGGCTTCCATCTAAGGGATGGACAAGGGGAAGACTGTTGCTCACAAGGGCTGTTGGAGAAGTCACATCAGGAACTTTGATTTGCTTGTGACTCTCTGGGCTGCTATCTAGGGCATGCACTTGCATGGGGTGGCTAGTGTCAGATTAAGGCCCCCCGAAGCTGACTTGGCCAGACAGCAGTACCATGGAGTACTGAGCTAAACTCTCAGCCACAGTCTAGATTTCTTCATCATTTAGGCTAGGGAAGAATAGCTGCCCCTCCCAAGTCAAAGAGGTTGTCCTGAAGCTCAGTGAGGAAACGAAGTGAGGATGCTTTGTGAAAGGCCAAGGTATACAAAGGGAAGATTTACTATGGAGGGAAACAAATATTCAGATGATATTGAGACATTTAGGGAAAAGTTCACAACATATTAAGTGAAAAAAATCAGGCAACAGAATAACATAAGCAGTATTACCCTAATTTTGAACTATAACATAAGATAAACATAGGAAGAAAAAACAGTAAAATGTAAAAAGTGATCATTTGGCTAATGGGCCTATTTTATACCAGCATGCATTTTCCATATTTTGTTCACTGACTATTTGTAGTTTTATAATTAAAAATAAGGGTTAATAGGATATGAACTGGAGTCTGTAGTTGGAAACTCTGTTTGAAGGACACTTTGCCATAGATACCAGGACTCGAAAGAGAAGGTTACATTACAGAACTGGCCTTTAGTGATCTCCCTCCCCCCTCCCCCCAGCATTTCCCACCCTTTTTCTCTTCTTCCTCCCTACCTCCCTCTCCCTCTCTTGCTTCATCCCCAGAAGAGAAAGCAAATGCTTCTTTGAAGCAAAACTGTTTCCCCCATATCCAGGCCCTTTCTCAGACTCATCTTCTTAAATCAGCCTCTTTCCTTCCCAAAATCCAATGTCCTTCAAAAGATGAATTCTGTTGAATAAATGATTCTTTATTTCATTATATAGGAATATTAATCCATGTCCTTCCTACCTCATTGCTGTTTTCTTCCATGTAAAAATTGAAAGGGATCTAGCATATGAAAGCACTTTGTAAACTACTTAATCACTATGGAAATAAAAACTTGCTATTTCTCATAATTCTCATGTACTCTTATTGTAGTACTTGTAATACTGCATTAGTTAATAAGAGCTGAAAGTTTGTCTTTCTCCTTTTCAGACCAGTTCTGTGAGAGCCAAGGGTATTTTTTTCTCTGTGATATGCTCAATGTCTGTCATGGGGTAAGTGATAAAAATATTTGTCAATTGTGATAATCAACATATTTGATAAAAAATGGAAATTTAATCAGAGGATCATTTCCATGTCAAGAAATGGAACTGTGAAACAGGTCAAAAGCTACCCAGCCAGGGTTCAAATCCCATACTGAAATTGTGACCTTGGGCACATGTCAAGCTCTCTGCACTTCAGTTTTCTCATTTGTAAACTGAAGAAAAAGATCAGCTGCCATCCTGGCGGGTCATTGTGATATTATTGATTAAAACCCTGAAGTGGGGGCTTCCCTGGTGGTGCAGTGGTTGAGAGTCCGCCTGCCATTGCAGGAGATTCGGGTTCATGCCCCGGTCCGGGAAGATCCCACATGCCGAGGACCGGCTTGACCCGTGAGCCATGGTCACTGAGCCTGCGTGTCCGGAGCCTGTGCTCCGCAATGGGAAAGGCCACAACAGTGAGAGGCCCGTGTACCACAAAAAGAAAAACAAACAAACAAACAAAAAAACACCTGAAATGCTTAGAACAGTTCCTGGCACCCAAATAAATTTTCTTCAAGTGTTGGCTTTTATTTTATGATTATATTTAAGATGCTTGTACTTTCCCAGATCAGAGACACTGAGCCTCCGACACGCCCTTGCCATCACTCCTCTGTTCCTAGCCTAGAAATCTTCCACAGAAACCAAAAATATAGAAGGGAAATACAAGGATAATAGGTCATTTCCCAGCAGCTTCAACCACTTTCTTCTTTCCCGTGCTCTTACTAATGTACAACGTGATCCCCCATTCTAGAGGACCAATGCAGTGAAGCCAGGTTTTATATCTGATTTCTATTTATATTGCCAAAAATATTTAGCTCAGTGCTTCACGTATGGTAGACTTTCAAGGGTGTGTGATAAATGAGGGAAGTGGCAATAACAATATCGGGGCTGATTTGAGAACACAAGGAAAGGTAAAAGAAGTTTAGGAGTGTGGGTAGGAGATACTGAGTAGGGACCCACAGGTTGATACAGGTCAGTAATTTTTAAACTGTGGCTATGGCGGTGTGTGAGCCTGTGATTGTGAATATGTATACATATTTGTTCTTAGCATAGAGCTCCTAAAACCCTTGGAATTTCCTAAGTGGTGAGAGCCATAAAGGTGTCTTTTGTTATGTTAATGAGGTCATTTTAGAACCCCACCTAAGGTTGGAGGCTGGTTCCCAGGAAAACCAACCATATGATCTGAAAGTCCAACTTTCAATCCCACCCCCTGATATCCAGGGAGGGGAGAGGGGCTGGAGGTTGAATCAATTGCCAAGGCCAATGATTGAATCAATCGTGCTTATGTAATGCAGCCTCCAGAAAATCCACAGAGGTGGCATTTGGAGAGTTTCTGGGATGGTGAACATGTGGAGACCGGAGAGAATGGCAAGTTGGGAGAGGGGGTAGAAGACACGTGCCCTTTCCCCATACCTTCTCCTTTGCTTCTCTTCATCTGACTGTTGATTGCATCCTTTAATATCCTTTGTAATAAACCAGTAATCTGGTGAGTAAATAGGTTTCCTGAGTTCTGTGAGCCATTCTAGCAAGGTAATCAAACTCAAGGATGGGCTCATGGGAACCTCTGATTCACAGCCATTTGATCAGAGGCACTGGTGACAATCTGGACTTGCAACTGGCATCTGAAGCAGGGTGGGTGGGTGGGGGCAGTCTTGTGAGACTGAACCCTTAGCCCATGGGGCCTGATGCTATTTCTATGAAGACAGTGTCAGAATTGAGTTGAATTGTTGGACACCCAGCTGAGGTTGCAGAATTGCTTGGTGGTGTGGTATCCTTCTCCCCCCCACCACCATGCCCCTTCTTCGTCCCAGCCCCTGCCCATACCCACACAATGGAATTGGCTGTTAGAATCTTTAAGGTGGCAAAGGGGGTGGAGGTGGAATGAGAAAGAGGCTGAAAAAGTAGGCTTCCAACACACCACCCCACCCTTGAAACTTTAGTGAGGGAAGTCTCACTTTTATTTCCTTCTATATCCCTTTATTGAGGCTTCATATACATAGAGAAGTCTTTTGCTTAAAAAGAAAAAAGAAAGAATGATCATTATCACTCCATGTCTATTCAAGTGCTGGCTCAATTAGATAATGTGATACCTGGAATTCACTTCAAGTCTCCATTGCAGTCTGTGTTGACTTCAGAATGTTGTAAGCATTTATTACAGTGGTCCAGATTTAAGGGTGACATGAGTTTCCAAGGAGGAGCATTTTTGATGAATTCACTGTAGACCGTTCATTACAGCTACAGTATAATTTTCAAAAAGGTAAATGCAAATCTTTCATATAAATATAAAATAAACATGTGACAAAGATTTTACTTAACATATTAGTTAATGAGGGAATCTATAGGATATTAAAAACAGCGTGTTTCAAGTGCTTCACAGCCACATGTGACTTGTGGCTACCATATTGGACAGTGCAGATGAAGAACATCCCCACCATTATGGAAAATTCTATAGGAGAGCACTGCTCTAGGTAATGGTAATTTCTGTGAATAACAGGCTCGTAACTCTAGGGGAGTCCCAGAACCTGGACAGATTGAGAAAGCTGTTTTTGGTTTCTTAAGGGAGGAAGCAGCCTTTGGTTTGAAAGACAAGGAGCTCTGTTAAAATCTGATGAACTGTTTAGGCTGATAGTTTGTGCCAAAGCTCTGAGTCAAGCAGAACAGAAGAGCTGGAGGAATGCAAGGAAGGCTGGACAGAAGGATGAAAGGAAGATTCTGAAGGTACATGGAATTTGCTTATGACTCTAAGAGTAGAAGCCAAGTTTTTCTTTCCTTTCTTCCCAGAAGGGGTCACTTTGGCAAATCCTTCTGTCATGCTCATGTACATCAGGGGTCTAGTCTCTCACTTAATCATAGCCCTGCACATTGATGATAAACTGTTATGGAAATACTACAAACAACAGTGTTAATTATTGAATCATCTGAAAGGCTGGGAGGGTGGACCAGGGCAGTAGTGGTTCTGGTTGTTGTGGACTTTTCTGTTCTGAGAGATTTGTGATTATTATTAAGATATTTTTAGACTTTGCTGTGGAGGTCTGGGAAGGAACTGGAAGGAGAGGTGACTCTGATTGGAGTGGGCTGCTCACAGGGTTCTAGATATAGAAATGGTGCAAAGGAAACCTGTGAGATGGAACCTGGCTGAGAAACTTTCAGAGAAATGAAGCCCAGCAGCCAACTTAAAGTTGCCTTCTTGTGTTGTGATCCCTTTACTTACTCTATCCTCGGGTTTCCAGCAGTACCCATCAGCTCCGTGTTAGCACTGGCTTCTGAATAAATGTGGGACGAGGCAAACTAAGGAGGCTAAGGCACCAGAGAGTGAAGTAAGGGTGTGGCCAGAAGTAATCAGGAAGAAATCTAGGACAGACAATTATCAGGAAACTGTATTTCTCCTAGAGACACTTAGCAATCTTGAGAGGAGGCTAGAATTCTTGAAAAATGGAGGGCTATTCAGCCTCCATAACTTGACATCACTTGGGTTACATGATAATCATCCCAATAATTACAGTAACTAATGGAACTCCTGCTATAACTCCTGCTATATCCCAGACATCATGTTTACATGCATTGTCTAGTTTAGTCTCCACAATAACCTTGCAGAATAAATATTATTGATACCCCAATTTATAGAAAAGGAAATTGGCCACTATAAGAAATAACCCCAAATCTCAAAAGCTTTCAAAAATAGAAGTTAATTTCTCACTCAAATAACATGAAAAAGGGTATTCTTCGTGGGCATGGAGTTCTTCTCCAAGTGACAGTCAATGATCCAGATCCCCTCCACCTTGTGGCTCTGCCATGGTCAATGAGACTGTCGTGATAATCTGTATCTCCCTGGGAGGAGAGAAGCGAACATTGTCAGGGAGAGTTTTAAGTGCCGCTTTGGAAGCACTGCCTGTCACTTCTGATGGCATCGCATTGGCCAGAACACAGATCGTGGCCACACCTAACTTCAATGGGTCTGGGAAAGGGACTCACTGTTTCCTCAAAAAAAGAAGAAATGAGTTTGGGAAACAGGTTGCCAGTCTCTCCAACATCAGGCAATTGTCATTGCAGCTGATCTAAGAATATCAGAAGAGGGATTTGAAAAGAGATTTTTGTTTGTTTGTTTATCTAGATCCCACACGACTGTTTATACACATACGTTTAGAATTTGGGAGTTGTTCAGCTTATCCTCATTGATTTGTTGGTTTATAAGCCTCAGTTTCAAAAATGGACTCGAGGTAGTTTACCAAATTACACCCATGACAAAAGTGGGAAGAGAATACTAGTTTTGGAGCAAATAAATCTGTTTTTCCTTATCTATAAACTGTGGAGAATAGTATTTGCTTTACTGTGTAATTATTACAGATACATAATGCACATAAAGCACCCTCCCCCCCCCCCAAATATGCCTGGTAAATAGTACAAGCTCAATGAATAGTAGCTCTTCTGATGTGATTTTCCTAATAAGAAAAATAAAGGAGAATACGGTGAAATGAGGTTTGGCTAACAAGAGAAAGTCAAAGTATTTAATACGTGACTGTCTTAAAGCTTTGAAAAATGGTAATTAGAGGCTGGCACATTAAATTCTGAAAAAATTAGTGGCCAAAACAGTGGGAAACATAATCACAGCCCATGTGCAGAACATGAATCAGCTGTCTGGAGAAACCCAGAATTTCCTGACACTGAAGATTGAGAGAAATTTTAGGAAAAGGACAATGGTTTAGGAAGTGGGTCACATTCTCAACCAAAGACCTCAAATGAGTAACAAATATTCTAGAACCATCTCTTATTGACATAGTTTCCCTCAAGGGCATACTACCAAAACCAAATTTTGGGGAAAAAAGGCCAAAATACCCAATTCTATCAGTATCAACAAAATAAAATCCAAGTAAGCGGTATTCAAATTATTTAACTTGACCCGGGAACAACATTCAAAGATCCACAGGATGAATGAACACAACCTTAATGCATTTGTTCACCCAAAGGGGGTACAAACACCCCAGGATGTGTGCTAAAACAATCCAAGGGGCAAGGGAAGAAAATATTGCAACTTTCATCTACATTTATTTTTACCCATCCTATTCTGTTTTTATTTGTTTCACAAAGTATATATTTTCCTAGTACTACATGCATATCGTCTATTAATAAATGAATATACCTATATTGGTCAAATAGGTTCCAAATGTTTTTTAACTTAAATGATCAAAAATCCTCTGTTTTAGTTATCATCCATGAATACCAAATTTATTTTTTGTCACAGTTCATCTTTTGATGAGAATTGCAGGGCAGGCTACCAAGGTTATGTACTCTGACCAGAGCCTGTAAGGTTTTCATTTTCCAAGTTTCCCTTGCCTTTGGGAGGCACTATGATAAGTGGAAAGGATGCCAATAATTGAGTAAATTACAGTGTTCATGTTCAAATACTACCAAGGTCAAATACAGCTGAGTTATAGGGAACGATGATGCCACCCTAGTTCTGTTTTCCTCAGGGGGTGGATGGATGGAGTAGATGGCATCTCTATTAATGTGGGTATTGCCCCAATCTGAGTGCTTGATGCACAGTAGGTGCTCTCAGAAGGTTACTTGCCTCTCCTTAAGGGTTCTCCTTAAGGGCTCAACTGCTTTGTCCAGGCTGCTGGGCCTCCAGTTTATTTATCCCTGTGGCAGCTTCTCCTCAGAGAGATCAAATGTTTGCTCAAATTTAGCTAACATTATTCCTTTAAGGCAATCACATAGTCATGATATCGGGACTATGCTAATATCTCTGAAGTTTTTGTTTTAGAAAAGAGACTCCACACCAGGGGAAAATGAAACATTATGATAAGGGAATATTTAATTCCCTTCCTCACCCTGGAGTGAAATTCCCCCATCTGTTGGAGGGAATGCAATTGAACAGAAGCAATCTGAATACATCACTGCTTTAATATGCAGTGGGAGCCATTGTAATATGGCAGTTGCTGGGTAACCTCTGATGTCCAGTGCCTGGTTTTCAAAACCCCAGCTCCTGCATACGTCCACTGTGTGACCTTGGGCAAGTCAAATCAACCCCTAGTGCCTCGGGTTCCTCGCCTGTGAATAGCACCCACCTTAAAGCATTCTTTTAAGGGTAAAATGACTTACACTGTATGGAGCACTTAAAGTAAGCCCTTATTAAACATTCAACAAACATTAGCTATTATTATCAGTGATTCTCTCTCATTCCCCTTGTGGGGTGTTTATGCTGAAAGCGGATATTTTTTTTGGAGATAGCTACTCAGAAGGGAGATTCCAAACCCAATCGGAACATGTGAGAGCATCCTCACCTAATGCTTTGGTTACTGTATTGGAACCACCTCTGCTCACTGGTTTCCTCCTGAATCATAACCCTAAACCATCATCCTGTTTTTCAGAATTCCTGGTCAACTAAGTTGTCCCACTGACCACATAGACATCTTCTTTCAGTCCATTCAGTACTTTTAATCCTAGTGCCAACCACATGTGCTATCAAGGATGACATGGTGCAGGGGGTGTTCTTCCTCTCTCCAGCTCTTTGGACCACAATCCCCAAGCCACACAGACATGGTCTCTTCCTTTCCAGACCTCACCTCAAACTTTCCACTTTGCTTCACATGATGATGGTGGCTCGACTCTGCCCATTTGGACTCTACGTGTATCTTCAGCTTCTCCACTCATCTCAGAATTCGATTGAAAGCCTATTTTACTTTGCTCTTTTGTAATTTTTCTTTTGCTTAGTTTGACAGTATTTAGAGCCAGTTATTTTTAAAAGCTTCTAAGTAACCCATTGTCTTTTTCTATTGGGACCAGCATTAGGAAATACTTTCAAGGTGAAATAAGAATTAAACCTAACAGCGCATTAAGTGTGTTGCTGCTGGCTTCATTAGAGCCTCCCAAGTCAGAAATCCACTGGGCGTACACATTCAGGTCAAGACCACAGTATTCAGCAAGGTCTCTTTATCTGGCAAATTTTGGAAGACCTTTTAAAAATATGACTTTTTCTTTAATGCTCTAATAGTATGTCCTACATCAAACCCTTCCCAGTCTGGATTCTCAAACACCAATATCCTAACAAGATAATTAATAAAGATCCAGAAACTGTGTGAAAGGGATTTGAGGTTCAAATCCAAGTTACCAGCAGAGGAAGACTGAGGAAGTTTTTTTTCCCCTTTTTGAGTCTTTGGTTCTGAATCTGCAGAATGGAGATAAAAATGTCTGTGTCACAGGACCTGGAAAAAATTAATGATAAGATAAATAAGAGGCCCAGAACCACGACTGGCATATAAAAATTACTTAATAAAGAGTTATGATTATTTTCAATCTTTCAGGACAGTATAATTTATGTTCTGGCAATGAGTCTGCACTTTCTTCCCTTTTGATTGGGAATTTATGAGCTCAGTGTCCTGACACTGGTTAGCTCATGCTGACCAAAAGCTATGATCAGCAGTTACAGACGTCTGTATTTGAAATCAGGAAAATAAATTATTTGTGGGTGTAGAGTGGAGCAAATCTCTCACACAATGAAGCCCAAGGGTGAAAAATTACACAAGTGAGCCATGACAAGTGGGTGCTGTTAAAGAGCTGGGGTTTTGGAGTCTCTGTCTGACCACAAGCAAGCTTTTGAATGGCTGTGAGGTTTGGGTTCATCCTCTGAGAATGCTGATAATATACTGTGCCTTCCCCAGGGTTAGTGATGATGAAAATTGAGATAATATGTAAAATGCCTAGCACTGGCCCGAGACACAGTAGACTCCCCATAAATGATCATTTTCAACTCTTCCTTTATGGCAAAATGGTGGGAACCACCGCTTTATCCCCGTATCCACTCACCAATGTACACATGCTTGGGAATGTGTGCATTTATTCCTGAGAATGACAGCCTCGTATATCATTAGTAGCAGGCGATTAGGTTAGACTGCAAGCCTGAGTCTAGGAGATTCAGTGCTGGCTCCCATAGATCTAATTAATCTCACAGCTATGTCCTGATTTGTTAAACAGGAGGCCTCTCTCAAAATTCCTTCGAAAACATATTTCTTTCTTTTTTCCTCTCACCCACATTTTTAACTTTTAAATTGGATTCTGTTCTAGATGTCGATCGCGGCATCCTCCACTGGCCACCACTTTGCCTCTCATCCTAATGGGCTCCTTAAAGCCTCATGAAGCCTTTTTTTGTGTCCACCAGCATCCCAAATCTCCCCTTTCTGTCCTTGAGAAAAAAGTGCTTCTAAGAGGTGGAGGAGGAGTGTGCTGGGGAAAAGCCTCAGAATTATCCTGGCTGAATTTGGTATTTGCTTCAATCTTTGATCTTGGATGCAGTAAAGTGTCAGCCAGACCAAAGTCATTTTATATATAGGCCTGCATAAGTGAAGTGGAGGAACTTCATGGTTAAATGATTAAAACGTTCCATAGAAGGTGCAAGATCAAAGGGCTGATGTCTGGTTTTATATTTCTCTGGGGTCCCGCAGGCCATGTGGGTGACACAGATGACCTTGGGCGTGAAAGTATTCAAAGGCTGGTGTTTGTTTGTTTTATTCCAAAATGTGATTTGTGTTTCCCAGGGCTGCCTGGTGACAGGTTGTATTGTGGGCTCCCCACAGCCCCAGTCTGTGTTTAAGGGGGGCTTTCATTGGAACAGCAACCATAGGCAAGAGGGCATGACCCTGTCATGTTGCCACCAGCACTTCTTTCTGCCAAACCCCAAGGAAACGGACTCCATTATATTATGGGAAGGAAAAGACCACAGTCTTCTCTCGCTTTTTTTCTTATTTCCAGTAAGAGTCAAGGAGAGGTTCACAAACTCCACGGTCAGTCTCTGGACCTAAGACAAAAGAGAAACCAGAAAATTTCCCATTGTCCCAACTGTCCTTGTAGGAGGGGCGGGAATCTTCTGGGCAGACATTATTCTCAAGGTCCTCCAGTTACAGGAAACTTAGCAGGGGAGGAAGAAGTCACGGGAGAGGATCTGCTGTCCAGAGAAGCATCATCAACTATCTTGGGTGACATGCAGCCTTAACAATGGAATAGCTACCATTTATCAAGGAGCTGCTCTTTGCCAGGCACCAGCTCAAAGTGCAACCCACCCCTTGCAAAGTCTTTCATCCTCCTTCCTAATGGACATTGTGGAGGCTAGAGTGTGGAGGTGACTCCCTGAGATCACACAGTTTGAGCTGAGATTTGAACCCATGTTGGTCTGGCTCTGAAGTCCACACCTCCTCAATCACCCTGTGATGGGGTGAATTGTGTCCACCACGCAATATTCACATGGTGAAGTCCTAGCCTCAGAATGTGACTGTCCTAAGGGATAGGGCCTTTAAAGGGGTCAATAAGTTAACATGAATTCATTTGGGTGGGACCTAAACGAATACAGCTGGTTTCCTTATATAAAGGGGAAACTTGGACACAGACTGTTACAGAGGGAAGACCATGGGAAGACACCAGGAGAAGATGGCCATCTTCAAGCCAAGGAGAGAGGCCTCAGAAGAAACTGACCCTGTTGACCCCTTGATCTTGGATTTTCAGCCTCCTGTAGAACTGTGAGAAAATACATTGCTGTTGGTTAAGCCACCCAGTCTGTGATACTTTGTTATGGCAGTCTGGTAAATTAATAGATATTCCTAGAGTTTGTCTGATTTACCAAAGAAACAACCCAGAGACACAGGTGCTAAAGACACATCCTTCTAACTTACTCTGTGTGAGACACATACAATGAACTTATCAAAGAGTTGCTTTTTAAGGTACTTGAGTATAAGTTCTGCTGAAAGAATATTGGTTCTTTTTTTTTTAATCTTTATTGGAGTATAATTGCTTTACAATGGTGTGTTAGTTTCTGCTGTATAACAAAGTGAATCAGCGATACATATACATATCCTCATATCCCCTCCCTTTGGTGTCTCCCTCCCACCCCTCTAGGTGGTCACAAAGCACCAAGCTGATCTCCCTATGCTATGCTGCTGCTTCCCACTAGATATCTATTTTACGTTTGGTAGTGTATATACGTCCATGCCACTCTCTCACTTTGTCCCAGCTTCTCCTTCCTCCTCCCCGTGTCCTCAAGTCCATTCTCTACGTCTGCATCTTTATTCCTGTCCTGCCCCTAGCTTCTTCATAGCCATTTTTTTTTTTAGATTCCATAGATATGTGTTAGCATACGGTATTTGTTTTTCTCTTTCTGACTTACTTCACTCTGTAAGAGAGACTCTAGGTCCATCCACCTCAATAACTACTAATAACTCAATTTTGTTTCTTTTTATGGCTGAGTAATATTCCACTGTATATATGTGCCACATCTTCTTTATCCATTCATCTGTCGATGGACAATTAGGTTGCTTCCATGTCCTGGCTCTTGTAAACAGAGCTGCAATGAACATTATGGTACATGACTCTTACTTTTTTTTAATCTTTATTGGAGTATAATTGCCTTACAATGGTGTGTTACTTTCTGCTTTATAACAAAGTGAATCAGCTATACATATACATATCCCCTTACCCCCTCCCTCTTGAGTCTCCCTCCCACCCCCCTAGGTGGTCACAAAGCACCTAGCTGATCTCCCTGTGCTATGTGGCTGCTTCCCACTAGCTATCTATTTTACGTTCGGTAGTGTATATATGTCCATGCCACTCTCTCACTTCATCCCAGCTTACCCTTCCTCCTCCCCATGTCCTCAAGTCCATTCTCTACATCTGCATCTTTATTCCTCTCCTGCCCCTAGCTTCTTCAGAACTGCTTTTTTTTTTTTTTTTACATTCCATATATATGTGTTAGCATACGGTATTTGTTTTTCTCTTTCTGACTTACTTCACTCTGTATGACAGACTTTAGGTCCATCCACCTCACTACAAATAACTCAATTTCATTTCTTTGATAGCTGAGTAATACTCCATTATATATATGTGCCACATCTTCTTTATCCATTAATCTGTTGATGGACATTTAGGTTGCTTCCATGTCCTGGCTATTGTAAGTAGAGCTGCAATGAATATTGTGGTATGTGACTCTTTTTGAATTATGGTTTTCTCAGGGTATATGCCCAGTAGTGGGGTTGCTGGGTCATACGGTAGTTCTATTTTTAGTTTTATAAGGAACCTCCATACTGTTCTCCATAGTGGCTGTATCAATTTAGATTCCCACCAACAATGTAAGAGGGTACTCTTTTCTCCACACCCTCTCCAGCATTTACTGTTTGTAGATTTTTTGTTTGTTTTTTGCGGTATGCAGGCCTCTCACTGTTGTGGCCTCTCTCGTTGTGGAGCACAGACTCCAGACACACAGGCTCAGCTTCCATGGCTTATGGGCCCAGCCGCTCCGTGGCATGTGGGATCCTCCTGGACTGGGGCACAAACCCGTGTCCCCTGTATCAGCAGGTGGACTCTCAGCCACTGCGCCACCAGGGAAACCCCTGTTTGTAGATTTTTTGATGATGGCTATTCTGACTGATGTGAGGCCATACCTCATTGTAGTTTTCATTTTCATTTCTCTAATGATTACTGATGTTGAACATCCTTTCATGTGTTTGCTGGCAATCTTTATATCTTCTTTGGAGAAATGTCGATTTGGATTGAGTTGTTTGTTTTTTTGATATTGAGCTGCATGAGTTGCTTGTATATTTTGGAGATTAATCCTTTGTCAGTTGCTTCATTTGCAAATATTTTCTCCCATTCTGAAGGTTGTCTTTTCATCTTCTTTATGTTTCCTTTGCTGTGCAAAAGCTTTTAAGTTTCATTAGGTCCCATTTGTTTATTTTGGTTTTTATTTCCATTTCTCTAGGAGATGGGTCAATAAGGATCTTGCTGTGATTTATGTCATATAGTGTTCTGCCTATGTTTTCCTCTAAGAATTTTACAGTGTCTGGACTTACATTTGGGTCTTTAATCCATTTTGAGTTTCTTTTTGTGTATGGTGTTAGGGAGTGTTCTAATTTCATTCTTTTATATGTAGCTGTTCCATTTTCCCAGCACCACTTACTGAGGAGGCTGTCTTTTCTCCATTGTATATTGTTGCCTCCTTTACCAAAGATAAGGTGACCATATATATGTGGGTTTACCTCTGGTCTTTCTCTCCTGTTCCATTGATTTATATTTCTGTTTTTGTGCCAGTACCATACTCTCTTGATTACTGTAGCTTTGTAGTATAGTCTGAAGTCAGGGAGCCTGATTTCTTCAGCTCAGTTTTTCTTTCTCAAGATTTCTTTGGCTATTCGGGGTCTTTTGTGTTTCCATACAAATTGTGAAATTTTTTGTTCTGGTATTGTAAAAAATGCCATTGGTTGTTTCATAGGGATTGCATTGAATTTGTAAATTGCTTTGGGTAGTATAGTCATTTTCACAATGTTGATTCTTCCAATCTAAGAACATGGTATATCTCTCCATATAAATAGATGTTTGTATCATCTTTAACTTCTTTAACATCTTTCGTCAGTGTCTTATAGTTTTCTGCATACAGGTGTTTTGTCTCCTTAGGTAGGTTTATTCCTAGGTATTTTATTCTTTTTGTGGCAATAGTAAATTGGAGTGTTTCCTTAATTTCTCTTTCAGATTTTTCATCATTAGTGTATAGGAAAGCAAGAGATTTCTGTGCATTAATGTTGTACCCTGCTACTTTACCAAATTCACTGATTAGCTCTAGTAGTTTTCTGGTAGCATCTTTAGGATTCTCTATGTATAGTATCATGTCATCTGCAAACAGTGACAGTTTTACTTCTTTTTTTATGATTTAAATTCCTTTAATTTCTTTTTCTTCTCTGACTGCTGTGGCTAAAACCTCCAAAACTATGTTGAATAATAGTGATGAGAGTGGGCAAACTTGTTTTGCTCCTGATCTTAGAGGAAATGTTTTCAGTTTTCCACCATTGAGAACTATGTTGGCTTTGGGTTTGTCATATATGGCCTTTATTGTGTTGAGGTAAGTTCCCTCTATGCCTACTTTCTGAATTTTATTGAAAGATTTTTCTGCATCTCTTGAGATGATCATATGGTTTTTCTCCTTCAATTTGTTAATATGGTGTGTCACATTGATTGATTTGCATATACTGAAGAATCCTTGCTTTCCTGGGGTAAACCCCACTTGATCATGGTGTATGATCCATTTAATGTGCTGTTGGATTCTGTTTGCTAGTATTTTGTTGAGGATTTTGCATCTATATTAATCAGTGATATGGATCTGTAGTTTTCTTTTTTTGTGACATCTTCATCTGGTTTTGGTATCAGGGTGATGGTGACCTCATATAATGAGTTTGGGAGTGTTCCTCTCGCTCTGCTATATTTTGGAAGAGTTTGAGAAGGATAGGTGTTAGCTCTTCTCTAAAAGTTTGATATAATTCACCTGTGAAGCCATCTGGACCTGGGCTTTTGTTTTTTGGAATATTTTTAATAACAGTTTCAACTTCAGTGCTTGTGATTTGTCTGTTTATATTTTCTATTTCTTCCTGGTTCAGTCTTAGAAGTTTGTGTTTTTCTAACACTTTGTCCATTTCTTCCAATGAATCAGTGAAGCCACTGATTCATTCACACCTGAATGAGGCCAGACACACCTGAATGACGTCACCCTCCACCACAATTACCTTGACAGGTACCATGGTGTTGTCAGTAAGCTCCAGGTGAGATTCCTGGAGTTAGGAACAGAAACAGAAAGGAGGGACCCATGTTCAAAAATTAAAGAGCTTGTGGCCTTTTGAACTTGTTGGAAGGAATTTTGAGCTGATGCAGGGACTTGACTCCCAGGGAGTAGAAACAAAGATGGCATGCACAGGTTGTGGGCAGAAAGGGAGCTGTGAGGGAGAAATCATGCAAGGTGGCTGCAAAAGACCTGGTCCAGTGGACAGAGCTTAGGTAGAGGGGATGGCAGAGTCCAGAATTCTGTCAGGCCCATCCCAAAAGCCTGTGGGGCACCTACCACGCAGCCCCACCTGCAGTGTGCTGAGGTTGTAGAGACTTTTAAGCAGCTTATCCCTTCTTCTTCCCTTTCCTTTCCTTTTCCTCATTGTCCTGTCTTCTTTCTACTTTCCTCATCCCTCCCCCTTTCCCTTAAATTTCTGTCTTGCTTATATCCCTTAGAATTTAGAGAACACAGCATTGAAAACGCCAGCCTCCTTTACTTTTGCAAAGATAAACCATAGCCAGGAGCTGTGTTGATGTCACATCCAGAGTTCCATATAAGGACCAGGGTCCCCCTTATGGAGGGTGACTATAAGGAATCCCCCACAAAAGCATACATCCTGGGCTTGCTTTTTCAACAACCATAACCTAACTTGTCCCACTTTTCTAAAAGCTATAGAGTCTGTGTTTTGTCTTAATAAAGGTGACCCTGTTCTTTTGTGTGACTCTTAAAGATAAGAGTTACAAGCTCTGAAGAGTTGTCTTAGGAGGGAGCAAGCTGTCAGCTAACTAAGGGCTGTAATTAGATATATGGTCAGTAAATATATGAGTGAGGTCATGGCATGGCTCTTCAGACACTGTTCTTTCTCTCTCAACTCTCTTTCCTTGGTCACCCAAACCAGAACATTTGAAATTTGCACTCCATCCTGGCATGCTGTTTTCTTCTTTATAGTCCCAGAACCTACGAAGGAAAGGAATGCACATGTCTGCAATGCCTCTTACATGCTGGGCCCAACCTAATGCATGTGACTCACTCTTCTTTGTTAATAGAAAAGCAACTTGGAGATGGTGTACTATTGATGAGAGGTCACAAGAACCATCCACCCATCCCTCTATCTAGCCATCCAACAAATGTTCATTGTACATGTACTATTGGCTCAATTGGGTACCATGCTAAGGAACAGGGTAAACACCAAGGAGTGAAGTCCAACAGGCATAGATCCCAAGGAGCAAATAAGCCCATGGTGGAGACTTGAAATTCTAAATAGCAAGGTGAGTCTTCAATAGCAATAAAATATCAAAAACATAAATCTCTAGAAGCAGCTTAGGATTTGGACCAACTAAGTGACATAGATAAGATAAGAAAAAAAAATCTCATGATAGGGTTAGATTTAAAGCTGCTGCTTGAAGGTATGTCTGTATGAATGAACAGAAGGGACAATTTTAGCAGGAATAATAGTGTGAATAAAGGGTAAGAAGAGAAATGTGCATAGTGAGTAAGGAAGATCACTAACAGTCCTGTCAAGAAAGGAGGATGCTCAGGTCAGGGAGTGGAAGAAGGTGAGATGAAAAAAATAGTGTAGCGGATTGAATAGTATTCTCCTCCAAATTCATGTCTGCCCAGACCTCAGAATGTAACCTTATTAAGAAATAGAGTCTTTGCAGACTTAATTAGTTAAGATAAGATCATACTAGACTAGGGTGGGCCTTTAATCCAATGAGTGGTGTCCTTATATAAACAGGAGGGGACATACAGAGAGATGCAGGGAAGTAGGCCATGTGAAGATGGAGGCATAGATTGACTCATCAGTCTACAAGGATTGATGGGACCCACCAGAAGGTAAAAAGAGGCAAGGAGATATTCTTCCTTAGAGCATTCAGAGGGAGTGTGGCCTTCCTGACACCTTGATTCTAGTCTCCAGAACTGTGGCAAAATAACTTTCTCTTGTTTTAAGCTACCAGTTTGAGATAATTTGTTATGGAAACCCTAGGAAACTAATACAGCTAGGTTAGCAAAGATTAAGATTCTCACTGTGGAGTCAGGCACATGAGGGTTCACATCCCAGGTCTGCCGTTTCCTAGCTGAGAGACTTTGAACTAGTCAATTTTAATTCTTCAAACTTTAATTCCTTAGCTATAGTGTGGATAGATAATAATACCTACCACACATGGTTTCTGTAAGAATTAAATGAGTTAAAATATGTAATGTGTTTAACCTGGTACCTGACAGAGAGTAAGCACCCAGACCATGTATCTTATGATCACCATTATCATTCATTATTTTTAATAATACTCAGTTCTCTCAATATTCAAAGAACTCTGACAGATGAAACATGCAATGTGAAAATTAATATTTCTTACTCTTAAATTACTGTCTTGGTCAGCTTGGACTACTGTAACAAAAATACCATAGACTGGGTGGCTTAAACAACAGACATTTATCTCTCACTGTTCTGGAACCGAGAAAGTCCAAGATCAAAGTGTCAGAATATCTGGTTCATGGTGAGGGCTCATTTTCTGGCTTGTACCTTTCTTGCCACCTTCTTGCTGTGTGTTCACATGGCCATTCCTCTGTGCATTCGTGTTAAAAGAAAGAGACAGATATTTCTCTTTCTTTCTGTTTTTATAAGGGCACTAATCCCATCATGAGGGCCCCATCCTCATGACCTCATCTAATACTAATTTTAGCCCAAGGGTTCTACTGCAAATATCATCACATTGGGGGTTAGAGCTTCAACATAGGAATTTAGAGGGACACAAACATGCGGCCCATAAGAGCTGCCAAAACTAAAAAGAATTATATCATTTACATGTACACAGAGTAACACAGTGAAAACTTCAATATACTATTATCTATTGATGTTTTACTATAAATGTTAGGTTTTCTAAAATAGAACACACAAAATGATATTTCCCTTTTTCCAACATTTTCACTTCTACTTTGCATCGGAGGCAGCAACAGCAGTAGAAAACACATCAGAAGCCTCCTGTTTTGGAAAATACAGGGTCTTTTAACTATAAGACTAGTTACACTGGCAAAGTGAGAGCCAGCTGAGACATATCAGAATAATATCAGTTGAAAAAAAAAAGTTTGGCAAGCCAGGAATACCCATACTATCTTAAATTTTGGTCAGTGTCCTGGGATAATTGTTCACCCCTTTCCAGACTGTGCCTTTGTGGGTAAAATCTTAAATTGAACATTTTAACAAGTGGTTAAAAAACTGGATTTTCGAATCTGTTAAGTCATTTCTTCTTCCCAACAGGGAGAGACTGGGAGGCAGCTCTCCTGTCAAATGCTGGCTGGTGAATTCCTCAGGGTTGATCTTACAGCTCACAGAGCTATTCATCATTTTAGTGAGTATACTCGGAGGGGGCCTCTGGTGATTTACATGCTCCAGATAAATTATGATGCCTCTCATGATGTTATCATCATTTCGGCTCATGGATTCGAACACTTTCTGGGAGAGGACTTTTTTTTACCCTTTCTTAAATGATGAACAACTCCCAGACAGATTATATTGTAGTTGTCAAGAAAAAAGATATAGGTATGTTTTCTTAAAGATAAACAACTCGGCCACCGCAGCTAGTCGGCCTAGCAACAGGAAAACATTGTCCACTGAGAGTTCACTGTTTATACCACCTGGAAAAGATCATCACACTTGCTTGGTCTTTTATTCCTATTCTATTTAATGATGAATATTCTCCTGTAGTTTTACCAGGCTATTCCATCTCTAACAGGGGATATCCTAAATAAAGCAAAATGTCTGCTTCTCAATTCCAGTAAATCTACAAGGTGTCAGTGCTTGGCTTTGAACTCATTTGACCTTGAGTTGATTGGGCTTTGCATTCTGCCCTGATCACAGACCAGGTGATGGAAAATGTGTTTTCCTTTCCCCAAGCCTACCTTGTGGCTTCTGTTGGTGGTACATCTCACCACAGTCTTTTGTTGCTAGACCATAAACTTCCAAGATGAGTGCGGTAAACAGAATAATGCCTCCCCATTCAAAGATGTTCACATCCTAATTCCTGGGACCTGTGAATATGTTATGTTTTATTGCAAGGGGGTATTAAGGTTGCAGATAAAATTAAATTTGCTAATCAGCTGACATTGAAATGGGAAGAGGATCCTGGATTATCCAGGTGGGCCCAGTGGAATTACAGGGGTCCTTAAAAATGAAAGAAGGGGGCTTCCCTGGTGGCGCAGTGGTTGAGAGTCTGCCTGCTGATGCAGGGGACACAGGTTCGTGCTCTGGTCCGGGAAGATCCCACATGCCACGGAGCGGCTGGTCCCGTGAGCCATGGCCACTGAGCCTGCGTGTCCGGAGCCTGTGCTCCGCAACGGGAGAGGCCACAACAGTGAGAGGCCCGCGTACCAAAAAAAAAAAAAAAAAATGAAAGAAGGAGGCAGGATTCTCTGTTTAAAGTGATGTAACATGAGAGAAATCTGACTGGCCATTGTTGGCTTTGAAGATGAATATGGCAGCCACAAGCCAAGGAAAGCAGTTGGCCTCTAGAAGATGGAAAAAGCAAGAAAATATATTTTTTCTTCAAAACTTCAGAGAGGAATGCAGCCTGCCAACACCTTGATTATAGTCCTATGGGACACATATGGACTTTCAACCTCCAGAACTGTGAGTTAATACATTTATGTTGTTTTAAGTCAACGTTCGTGGTAATTTGTTAAAGCATGAATAGGAAACAAATAATAGGAGAAGCATTTTAATTGTCTTCCACTTTGAATACTCAGTCCAGTGCTGGCACATAGCAGCTACTTAATAAATGGTGGGTGAATGATGTCCCAATGTCACAAAGCAAACGTCCTATCTTTCAAAGTCTCTGATCCCCCTGGAATGCTCTGGGTTCTTTGTTCCTCTCTGTAGATGCTTCTAGTTCTCCTTTCACTTTCACAACAGTTGGGGACCGTTCCATGGACTCCAATGAGCCAATCTGCTCCCTTTGACAGCTCAGTCCCTGGATTCTCTTAGGTGATCCATCATTTCAAAGGGAAGAGTCACCACCTTTCTCACTTCTGTAGCTTCATTCCTACTCTTTTCTTCACCTTGGTGCTCAAACCTCTTAAAATACCTGGACTTTCCCAAAGCATCACTTCCTCTATGATGCAGATGCTGTTTTTTTTTTTAATAATTTTTTTGTGATTCTATAATGCCTTTTCCATTTATTAATTAATTTATTTATTTTTGCCGTGTTGGGTCTTCATTTCTGTGCGAGGGCTTTCTCTAGTTGAGGCAAGCGGGGGCCACTCTTCATCGCAGCGCGCAGGCCTCTCACCATCGCGGCCTCTCCCGTTGCAGGAGCACAGGCTCCAGACGCGCAGGCTCAGCAACTGTGGCTCACGGGCCCAGCCGCTCTGCGGCACGAGGGATCCTCCCAGACCAGGACTCGAACCCGCGTCCCCTGCATTAGCAGGCAGACTCTCAACCACTGCGCCACCAAGGAAGCCCCAGATGCTGTTTTTTGTTTTGTCTTGTTTTCTGTTTTTTTTTGTTTTTTGTTTTTTGTTTTGTCATGGGTATATACTTGTTCTCTTGGTTCAGGTGACAAGCTAATATTTGTCCTTCAAAACTTACATTATACAGTACTTCCAGGAGACTCCTTTGACCCCTTAGATATAATTATTTAATCTTCCCTTTGGCTTTTCTTTTAAACTTCCTTACTATGGTTATTGATGCATTTGGTTTTTACAGTAAAACTTGGCTTCTTCCTTTTCTTTCCCCTCATTTTTGTGTGGACAGCCTCATGTCCTGTAACAATATCTTTTACACAAAAGGCTTTCAATCATTATATAATAGTTAATGAATATGTGGTAGTTAGGAATTTAGCCTTTGAAATTTTAAAGTAAGTAGATATTTACATCTATATTAGGAAGACTGGCAGAATTTTCACCTAGGAGAGAAGAACCTTCTATTATCAGCGTGCCCTGAGATTTAGGAAGGCAAACCATTTAACTTTATTTTTTAATAGCATATTTTTTTCACTAATACAAATCACCAGTATATTGTCAGAAGTAATTCTGTTTATTTTGGGTTGAAAAGCTGGGGCTGCATTACCTAGTGTATAGTATTCAATTCAGAGCAGACGTCTTATATGATTAAGATTTTATAGTGTGTGTTCTCACTTAGTGTAAAGGAAAGGAAAAGGAGAAACAAAAGGATTCCTAAAGCTAGTAAATTGTGTTTAATGGAATCAGTTAAAATTATTGGTTTGTCAGATGGCAGGTTCTGAGAAAAAATTACCTCCATAACTTTTATTTTTTTCTCATATCTGTTGAAATCTCTTTGAAATGAGCATAGGTTGAGAGGAGGAGGTTAAGGTCAAGTTTATATAACTGAATCAACTGACTTGATGATTATTTTGGCTGTCTTCATGTTTGATTTCTCTATGTCATTCAGAATTAATCAGAAGAAAACTCAGGTAATCAGGTCAGCTGAGCCTGAGTCTTGTTTGATGACCATATGTGACATGGCTAAGGAGTTATTTTCTTCGCATGCCATGTCCACTGATCATCAACCAAAAGGGGAATCACTGGGTTTTCTCCATGGAATTGTGATTAAGGAGGGAGAGGAGGACTGAGTTTTAGTTGCAGTCAAGCATAAAGGAAACGGCAAATATGTTCTTTGCAAATGGTTGGTATCACAGAGCTTGTTTTCAGTATATTGTGGTTCCATAATTTGAAACTAGAATTTATGACTGCATTATTTTCAGTGACATAAACATTCCTATGGATTTATGCGTATCCCCTCATTAGAAGAAGTGTCCATGAATCACATAAAAAGAAAGTATTCTTACTAATATCACTTAGAATGAATTCTGTATTACAGGCACTTACAGAGATGTAAGCCCTTGGCAGACAAGTACTAGGATTGTCAGATTAGCAAACTAAAATATAGGACACCCAGTTAAACTTGCATTTCATATAAACCACAAAATTTTTAGTACAAGTAAGTCTCACATATTGCGTGGGACATACTTATGTTGGAAAAAAGTGTTGTTTATCTGATATTTAACTGGACATCTCTATTTTATCTGGCAGGCTTCACAGGTACTCTCTGGTATATACTATCTTTAATGGCTTTAAACAACTGCAATTGTAGCAGCACGTATGTGAACCCAACTAAATGTCCTTTTAATGACCATATTTAATTATCTGATTAGTGGAGTTATAATTTAAAGTTGTTAAATGAGGAGGAAGTCTCAAACGTGTTTACTAAAAAGTTAGTTAGTCTAGTTTGGAAAGAGGATGACACTAAGTAATGACTCTGGGAATTGTGCTGGAAAAATTTATGATAGTCACATAGTACTTTGTATTCCATTTGATGTATTAGATGGGATTACTGCCATACATGGAGAAGAGAAATATGCCTCTTGGATATTTTGGTAGCTAAGATGATCGAGTGAACTTGCTCAGGGAACTGTGGGAGTCGAGGAAGAAGCTTAGGGTTGGAGTTCATCAGAATAGCAATTACCCAAGTGGGTCAATTTTATTTTAAGAAAATAGATTTTGATAATTGAAGTCCAGGAGGAAACCACCTGGTTTATCTGAAATGACCTTCAAAATACAAATACCCAAGTGATTTATGTCACTTTTAATCTCTGTGTCTCCAGTTAATGGCTACTCTCTGGATTATTTGGGAAAAAACAGCTGGTTCTTATAATTATTATCATTATGGGATTTGAATTAATGTAAATAAGACACTCTATTCTTTTAAACATTTCTTATGCACTTTCATAAACAACCTGCTGCCCCCCTCCCCAGCTACCACATCACTACCCCCTTTTAATCGTAGGTTCAGTCTCTATAACTCTAAAAAGAGTCCAGCCAAAGAGCCAATCACCTGGATATTCTGTCTACAGGATTCCAGATGTCATTAAAAACAAACAAACAAACAATCTGGGTCTTTGACCATGATCAAGCCAGTTGTATCTTTTTTCATTGAGAACACTTGACCTTGTATAGACGAAGAAGTAAATTCACAATACCAAAAAGTGCCTAAAAAGATTATCTGAAGAATCCCTTGCTTTTAAACAGGTTAATGCTAAACCAGGGTTTCTAAATAGCAGTATTCATAAGATTTTGACCCAGATAATTCTTTGTTGGGGGGAGGGCTGTCTTGTTCAATGTGTAGCAGCATCCCTGGCCTCTACCCATTAGATGCCAAAAGGCCCTCACCTCCCAATCATGACAACCTAAAAACTCTCCAGACACTGCCAAATGTCCCTTGGGAGGTCAGTTGAGAAACACTGACCTAAATTATCCAATATTGATAGTTTTATTCTGTACCAACTAGCATGGGGGGTGGCAGTAAAAGCTGAATTTAGTCTAGGAAAGGTAACAGAGTGACAGGGATGGGAATGGGATAAGGTAGTGGAGAGTAGGAGGATGAGACTGGTAATAGCCATCGTTGTTTCATTCATTCACGCATGCATTCGTGGATTCAGCATTCTTCATCCATTTATTTGTTCATTCAACAAATGTGTATTGAGGGCTTACTAAGTAGAAGAGCTGGGGATTCGGTAGGAAAGCAAATACAAATTCTCTGCTCTGAAGGAACTTATATTCAAATGGAATGTAGGGGACAATGAATAAGAAGATCACTAATGTATCAGGTGTTAACAAATGATCAGAAGAGGACGTTAGTCTGGTTCTGGTTAGGAAAACAGAAAACACACCAGCAATTTTAACAGCGAAAATGTCATACAGAGAATGGGTTGACAGAGTATAGGAGAACAACAAAGGCTATAAAAATGAAGAGAGGACACTGAGGTCACATAGAGATAGAACTTTAGGAAGCTGCTGCTACCTACAAGGTTGAGGGAGCAAAGGGAACAGGATGGAGTGACTAGAACCTGGAAACTTAGAAAAGATGCCAGTGGAGGTGGGATCCAGGCCACTGAGGAGGTGGCCCGCTGGCTGCTGTTTGTGCCTGGGATTAAGTCTGGGGGGAGATGGGGGTGACTGGCTCACTGGGGACAGTGTCTCTGAGGGATGTGGTGAGGCTGCTTCTGAAAATATGGAAGCAGTCTGTTCACTGAAATCAGCTGCTGAGCTGGCCTGACACTGACATGAACAGCAAACCAACCAAAAGGGGCGTGTCTCCTCTTTACCTCTGCTGCTCTCTAGCGCCCTCTATTGGCAGACTTTAACAGGGAGCCAGGGGGCGTAGGGAGAAGGTAGTCCGCAGAGGCCCAGCTCCAGCATTACACAGGAGGGTGTGGAAGGGAAGTTTGAAGTTGGGTCAGAGCCACGGAACCCGCGTAGGAAGGCTATTATTTTACATAGGAGGTCCTTGGAGCCTACTCCACCCCGCTTCAGAGAATGCCTTGTGCATGGATGTGCTTCAGAAGAATCATTCACTGTGCTAATGTAAACTTCTCCAAGTCAGAGGCAGCCTGTTACCTATCTCAACACAAAATGTTTATGAAGTGAATGAATGAATGAATAGAATGATGCCTTTAACATAATGCTATTGTTATTTTTCTGAATTACTTCATTTAATCTCAGACTCAAGTTTTAAATTGTTATGTTTAAAATCGAACACAAATGTCCTGGAAATTAAGTAACTATAGCTGAAATACTACTTGTCCACACCAGATAAGATTGTAGCATTAGCAACTTTTTCAGCTTGTGTTCTTCTGATTACCAGCCTTGTGTGTGTGTGTGTGTGTGTGTGTACTTGTGCCCAATTCAATCTAATTCAGAAAATATTAACTAGGCACCCACTAAGTGCAAATCTCTGTGTCAGATGCTACATGGGACCTGAAACAATTAAATCAGTCCCTAAAGGACTCAGAGTATTGATTTCTATATGTGCCATCTGGCACTTATCACTATTTTTAAAAGGTATTTTCTTTGATTTATTGAGGTCCCTTGAATCCTCTTCTTTTCTGTTTTTAAAGATATTAACAATGCACGTCTGCCCCCACCGCACTTCAGCTTGCAGCTCTGTCTCTTTTATGAACAGAATAAAATAGATTTCCTCCCAGAAGTAACCCTTTGATAGTAATTGTCTAAAGAGAGAAATTAACTCTTTCAGACTCCCAGGGCACCATTACTAAATGTTCTGTAAAACTCCTTCCTAATTACTACCTGGAGAGAGACTTGGCATCTAGAGAAGAGCACCCAATGTGTATACACTTATATCCTTCATTGTGACCTCAAAGAGGGCCATGAGTTCATCACTCTGAAGAGAAAGAAGCCTCAGAAATGCTTATTCATAAATAAAAATAGGACGGGGCTGTGCCCTGGAGGATTATAGTCCCCTAACATATTTTGAAAGTTTGGCTCCCCAGATAACCTGAGTATTTGTTACCAAACTGGTTGACCAGACCTGTGCCAGGGTCCTAGCCCAGCCCAAGACCCCCTGACTCGGCCAGGGATGTTCTTTTTCCAACTTACACAGCCAATAAGGAAACCAATATTGAGACTAGAACAGCGTGAGCTTTATTCAATGGCCAAAGAATGGAGGAGCTGGAACCTAGTTTGCAAATCAACTTCTCAACCCAATATGACAGGAGACAGCAAATATATAGGAGGGTAGAAGTAAAAGGGAGGAATTTGGAAAGAATGGGAAGAATATTCATGAGTTATCTGAGTACTGGGGCATGGTTTGGACCTGGAATAGTTGCAACTCTCCTTTTCAGTCCCAGTATGGGCTGTACCGGTTGTTGTCATGGCAATTGTCAACTGTCCTGGTGCTGGTGGGTGTGTCATTGAGCATATGCTAATGTATTACAGTGAGTGTATAATGAGGCTCAAGATCTACTGGAAGTGGAATCTCCTGCCATCTTGGGCCCAGCTGGTTCTAACATGTTCTTGTTTTTTTTCTCGTTGCAGCTTCCTCCTGAAACTTCGCTAAGAGTAGTTGGTTTCTATTTGAGGGAGGCACATGGGTTTGATTCTGGAGCAACAACCTTGGTAATAGATTGACTCCAGCACTGAAAGGAAACAGGAAGAAGGCTGAAGGGTCTGGGGGCTGCCCTGATTAGAGCCATTATGCTAACTTTCATTGTTAAAGGTGATCTTCCTTAGCCTGTCTCCAAAAATACTGATAAATACTTCAGATGCTGTTAAATTTAACCTTGTTTATTGCCTCTTTCCCTTTGGAGAAGCACTCTATTGAACGTTAATACTTTCTTCCCCTGTTGCTTCAACATGTTTTTAAGGCCCAAAAATACCTTGCTCGACATTTGTGATTTTTAATATTCCCTAGTCTAGGCTTTCAGGGAGGAAGGCCTACAATGTTCTTTGGATTGCTTCATTATTGATATTCTCCAAATCTTCACCATTTATCTTATCAAAGATCTTGGAGCATTTTAAATTCAGAATTTTGCCTCTGAAAATGTTTTAAAAACTAATAGGTAGTATTATTCATGTCTCACTTGATTTCTAATCTTAGCTCTAGTTTGTAATCAGACCATCACTGAAAGAACATTATAAACCACACTGAATGATTTATACAGGCTAGACAAGTCTAGTGGTAAATAGAATCCAAAGGAACAAGCAGTGATACAATTCAAATACTGGGCCTCCAAGAAAATTTCTTACAGGGACCTTTATTCTTTACTTTCAGGTTAAATTCTCCAGAGAAAGAACCTTTTCTAACATTTGCAAGCCCTACTAATGTTCTTGGGTGCAGGAATGATGAAAAGGCGAATGGTCTATTATGTGTGGTCAAAAACAGTTTTTCAAAGCTGCTCAGCAGATGTATTATGTTACAGTCATTTCCCGCCACTTATTATTTGGTCAAGATAAGCACTCCCAGTCAATGCTGATTGCATTTAGCCAGACCATATTTT
Organism: Hyperoodon ampullatus; assembly: GCF_949752795.1. NCBI lineage: Eukaryota > Metazoa > Chordata > Mammalia > Artiodactyla > Ziphiidae > Hyperoodon > Hyperoodon ampullatus. The sequence goes on from NC_136914.1 coordinate 172,731,826, forward strand.
TTGTCCACGTTTCAGTGCTGATCCTATTTCCTGCTCTTAACCATACAGATATAAGACAATAAAGAAAATAATTTTGCCAACAATTGAATTACAATATGTGTTTGGTTATCCATTAATAAACCTCTATCTTGTTCAACATTTTCAGTAAATAGCCTTTATATTTTTCCTCTCTTCAGTTTGCCAGCTGACAATAGAAAACATTAACTGGGGTTGAAGGCTATGAAGGCAAAAAAATGAGAGAGAGAAAGAGAGAGATGGTTAGTCAGCACCATCTAGTGTCTAAAACTTAAAATTTAATCAGAGTTTTTGGAAATTCCTTTCCCTGCAGCATACTAGAGAAATGAATAAATGCTGGTGGTATTTTATTTTATTTTTTAAATTTAAATTTTTTTTAATTTTATTTATTTTTTTATGCAGCAGGTTCTTATTAGTTATCCATTTTATATGTATTAGTGTATATATGTCATTCCCAATCTCCAATTCATCCCACCCCCCCATCTAGTATTTTAAAATATTTTGATTCTTTAAAAAACTTGAATACAAGTTCTAATGTATAATAAACACATTAAATTTAAATTTATTTTAACTCCACTATTCATAGCTCAACCATAGCAAGTCAGGTAAGATTATCTATGTGGAGTAAACAGTAAAACCAAGAATTATCAATTATCTGGTTATCTTCTCAGCAAAGACAGCTATTCAAGAAAGTTTCATCCTAAATGTATTTGACGTTAATTAGAAAATATATAGACATCACTGATGAAGCTAACTTGGTTATTTGTCTTCACTCTGTTCTTTGAACTTACTCAGTTTATTCCAGCACTGATCTCTTTCTTTAAACCAATGTGGGATCTAGGGATCAAATTCGACCAGTGCCTCTCAACACACAGCAAGTATTTTTGAGATAGTGGAGTTGAGAGCTAGAGATTTGGATCACAGAGTAACTATTTTATAGATCTTTGGTAATGCTTTTCAAGGCTGCTCTGTTGGGCAACTAGGAATTACTCCACAGCATGGAGAAATCTACTGTATTATTCTCCAAAGAGACAGAACCCACAGGATGTGTTAATATATAGAAATATTTATTTTAAGAACTTGGCTGATGCAATTTTGGAGACTAGCAAGATTAAAATCTGCTGGGTGGACCAGCAGGCTGGAGACCAGGAGAGATCCATGTTGCAGTTCAAGTCCAAAGACTGTTGACCACAGAATTTCCTCTTGCTCAGGGGAGATCATTCTTCTATTCTACTGGGGCGTTCAACTGATTGGACGAGGCCTACCCACATTATAGAGAGCAATCTGCTTTACTCAAAGTCCACTAATATAAATGTTAATCTCATCCAAAATCATATTTACAGAAACACCTAGAATACTGGTTGACCATACACATAGATATTGTGGCCCAGCCAAGTTGAGAGACAAGATGAACCATCGCATCAGATGAAGTGTGCAGAGGGAAAAATAAAGAATAAGGGAGAATTTGGAAAAGTTTTAAAGCCTGCTTATTATTCATGTCAATCAAAGGATTGCTTCAGGTCAGAGGTTCTAAACAGCATCTTTATTTGGCACCAACACTTCAAGCACATTAGATCTGTGAGGTCATGTGGCCCAAGTAGCAGAATGGCCTACAAGGCAGCCTGAACCAGTTGCAGAGCCTTCTCTTGTTCTGGGCCCCACTCAAAACTCGCAGCTTTTCAGTTCACTCAGTAAATGGTTTAGAGTAACACGTGCAAATGACAAACAAGTTGCCTTCAAAATGCAAAGAGGCCCAGTGGGCATTGTGCCTATTTTGGGTTGTAAGAGGGGTTAGATACAACTTACCCTTCACCTTAGAAGGAATATCTCAACATGTCCCATGCTACTGAATCCCTAGAAATTTCACAGACGTGGAGGCCCGTGAATTTTATTTAGGTTAATTTCCCACACTCTGACAAGCAAATGCCTTCCCAATAAGCTTAAAGTAGTCACTATTTTTTGTTCATTAGGTCCAATCAGTATAATAATATCAACGTAATAGATCAGTGTGATACCTTGTGGAAGGGAAAGGTGATCAAGGTTCTTGTAGACTAAATTATGACAGAGGGCTGGAGAGTTGATATATCCCTGGTACAAGACAGTGAAGGTGTATTGCTGACTTGGCCAGCTAAAAGCAAACTGCTTCTGGTGGGCCTATGGACAGATGTGGAGAAAAGAGCATTTGCCAGATCAAAAGCTGCAAACCCGGGGATGCGTTTATGTCCTCAAGCAATGAGACTATTTCTGGTCTAGCAACTACAATAGGACAATAGGAATCATCACCTGGTTAAGTATATGATAACCCACTTTCTCCAAGATCCATCTGTTTTCTGCATAGGCCACATAGGTGAATTGAATGAGGATGTGGTGAGAACCATCACCGCTACATAATTTAAGTCCTCGATGGTGGCATTAATCTATCATTCCTCCAGGAATGTGGTACTGATTGTGCTTTACTATTTTCCTAGGTAGAGACTGTTCTAGTGGCTTCTACTTGGCTTTTTCTACTATAATAGCTCTCTCTCCACAGGTCAGAGAATGAGTGTGAAAATTCTGGCAGTGTCTGAGTATGTCTATTCTAATCATGCATTCTGGTATTGGAGAAATAACCAATAATGATTTGGGAGATTCATTGGGGCCACAATGGACAGATACGAGCTAAAACTGCATTGATCACCTGACCTCTATAAGCCCCTACTCTGACCTGGTGGAACACAGTGACATTTGGCTCTACTGGAATCAATTCAGTTCAGAGCCAGCATCCAGTAGTCTTTGAGAAGTATGATTATTTCTTTTTCCCTAGTGACTTTTACAGTCACCCTGGTAAAAAGCCATAGGTCTCTTTGGGAGAAGACTTGGAGAGAGACTAACAGTTTAGATTTTTGCAAGAGGATTCATCCACCCTTTCATTCAAGGGGTTCTGCATCTGTAAACTTCCTCAAGCTTGGGAATTTGTTGAGGGGCTGTTACTCTCTCAGTACTGGTGATTCAAGTTAAGTTTCTGTTCACTTGACCTATAAACACTTCCACTTATACAGAGCTGTAAGAATTGAACTGCCCATCTATGTTCTGCTAGCGACACCAACATCAATAGCCAGTGCCATAGGTCTCTGTGAGTCACACTATTCTCATTACTGCTTTGACTCTAATGTCCACATGACAACCACACCCACCTTATCTTTGGTGATTAAATGTGGACACATAGTCTCTGCCACCCTGAGGTCCATTTTATCCCCATTATATTTAGGGACGCAACTTTAGTGGCAGCAGTTTCCACTCTAATTTCTGACCTACAAAGAGTGACCACAGAACTCTTCAAGGATGCTGGGCTCTCCTCACAAATTTATTTCTCTAAGTTACGGTGAAAACTCTCTTCCACTTGGCCTAGTGGCTTCCACCACCCTCCTAAGGCTGGGTGAGCAGGTCTCCCATGGTAAATTCACTCTAATGTTCCAATATCCCTAAGCCTTTGGATACTTTCTGCTGCAGTATAACAAGGTCGTTCTGGCATTTCAACTGCATCTACTGTAGGCCACCTTTTGACACATGTTTCAACCAACCAACCAAATAGAGCCTTTTCTGGCCCCTCAAACTACAACGAGATTCAAGAAACAGCCCTACAGTTAGGTGAACAGTGTTTTTATTTTCTTTCTCAATGAAACTATTAGTTAGTTAATCCAACAATTATTTATTGGGTAGTTAAATGTGCACTTTGATCATACAGTCTGCTTTTAGGAAGAAACAGCAAAATTTATTCTGTGCCTTCTGTGTGTTTTGTCTGGATAATAACATTTTTATATCACATAATGTTTTCACTCAAGAGCCTGTTGTCTTTTGTGCATTTTGTTTTTTCATGATCTGTAATCTATTTCAGTAAAAGGCTTACTTTTGAAAAGTTTAGACTTCTTAATTATTATTTGCTGCTGTGTTGATTTTAAATGTTATCACTCTGATCCAAGCCTACAATCACTTTTTATATTTACATTCTTATAAATTTTATTCACATCTTGCCTCTTTTGACAATTCTTTTAAAAATCTCCTTTGCTGAATTCAGGTCCCACAGACAAAATATAACTGTTAGTATGTCTTCTATACCTAAACTATCTGGGAGTTTTCTTGACAGCTCTGGGCAACACCAAGTGTTTGCTTTCTCATGTTAGTAAGGAAGATACAAGAAAAAAGTTAGCATCCAGATTTTTAATTAGGTCAACACCAGAGTACAAAAAAAATTAACAAAACAAAAAGAGAGTTTCAACTCCTTCTGGGTTAATTATACACATATAATTCCAAAATGTTGTCAATATAAACATATTTCAGCAATTGTGTTACTCTCAGTCTGCATAGAAGCCAACTTAAGTTCATATGTGCAAAGACTGGCATACTTGTCAACAAATTGATTTGTTTTTTTCCAAAAGAAATATTTTGTTTCCAGGTTTAATATAACTCTTCAGCAGAAGACAATCATACACACATTATAGGATGAATTAGAGGGCTCTGAGGATTCTTCTATGTTCTTGTATTAGCTTGGTAGGACTGCCATAACAAACTTGCTAGCTCAAAGCAATAGGAATTTATTGTCTCACGGCTCTGGAGGCTGTAAGTGTGAAATCAAGCTGTCAGCAGGGTGGGTCTTTCTGAGGCCTTGAGGGAGAATCTGTTCCATGCCTCTCTCCTAGCTTCTAGTGGTTTGCTAGAAATCTTTGGTGTTTCTGGGCGTCTGCTGAATCACCCAGTCTCTGCCTTCATCTTCACATGGTGTTCTCCTTGTGTGTATATCTGTGTCCAAATTTCCTCTTTTTATAAGGACACCAGACATATTGGATTAGGGGCCCACCTTACTCCAGTCTGACCTCCTCTTAAATAATTACATCTTCAACAACCCTATTTCCACATATGATCACATTCTGAGGTACTGGGGGTTAGTATTTCAACATATAAATTTTGACAGGATAAAATTCAACCCATAACAGCCTGAATGTTCATAATATGTTCTTACCCTCAGTGTAATATTTGACTAAATCACTATAAAATTATTATGCATTGTACCTCAGTGAAGATTTCCATTCTCCTTCACTCCAGTGTTGTGGGTTTTATAATACTTTAAGAGGAAACACTTTTAATCATCAAGAGGCAGTTTCTGCTTCTCCCTCACCCATGCCTAAATCAGTGCTTTTTAAGCTGTAAAGTACATTTCCTAATCTGGGGAATCTTGGTGAAATGAAAAGTCTGATTTAGTAGACCTGGGGTGGGGCCTGAGATTCTTTATTTCTAACAAGTGTCTAGATGATGATGATGATGATGATGATGATGATGATGATCTGAGAGCCACACCATGAGTAGCAAGAACATAAAGATACCTCCACAAGCCACGGATCAGAAATTAAGTCAAAAGTCCAAAACAAACAAACATAACAATTGCCTCAGCAAAAGACAGTTCCAGATAGTCTTAACCATTGATGTTATAGAGAATGAAGTGGTATGAACGGGTTTTCCATTATAACCTGACATCATCACCATGGACACCTCTCAGAGGGTAGAGAAAGCTAAAGTCAAGGCTTTCCATTTCTTTTAGCCCTGTTGCAAATGATTTTATGAAAGAAGAATCATTAACCCAAGATCAGCAGAACAAGAATTAATTACCTAGGACTTAATGAACTGATTTAATTGTGGTTAATTTTCTACTTTCTAATAGACATATGAGAAACCCATTCCTTTCCTGTCTATCTAGCCTTCAATTTAATAGGCTATATTTGAACTAAGTGGGATGAAAAACTCTTTACATGGTATATTATTCTGACTTGCACCTCGGAACAAAAAATATCCTATAAAAGATCCCAAAATGGGTTATAAATGAATATAATAAAAAATGTTTCTGCAAAAATAATATCTTCAGCTATAGTATTTCATGCTTATTGCCTCAGGAAGGAGGATGTCATCATAAAAAGAAACTGACAAAAGTCAAATTTTTGGCTTTGAACTTTCCAAAACCAATTTCAATGATCAGTCATTATTTGGCAGATTTGGAAGAATAAGTCATAATTCAGAGTCAAGGTCCAGATATGAGTGCAAAGAGACAGTGTCTTTTGATTCATATTTTGCTTGTGAATATTTCTTAACTACATGTATTTAGTCACCAAGCATTTTAAAGAAAATATCAGAGGTATTATTGTCTTGTCTTAATTACTTTAAAGAAACTCTGTTCCTTTTTGTACAAATTACAGACCAACTGATCATCCCCAATCATTACTTGCCCTCCCCACCCTCCGTACGGTCCCAAATGCAACCCACAGGGCATGGGGGCTTTGCTGATGCCAGGCCACACAGATCAGCTTTCCAGAGTATACAGCAGGGTGGAGAAGGGTATAGAGTAAATCTGTAGGGACACAGGGGAGATATATATGGCACATTCTGTCTTTTTATATTATTTGCCGTATTGCTGAACACATAGGTCAGCCTTCCTCCCCTTCTCCCTCTCTCTCTCCAAAAAAAGAACCTTGAAAAATTAAACCTTGGAACCAGAACAGAATTAGGAGACAGAAGTTCACTACCAGCTGTCTGTTTCTCACACACTGCACGCTCTCCCTGGAGCACCTCGTCTACTCCTATAGCCTCACTTACTGTGTATATGAGACAGGCTGGGACCTGGCACCTGGGACCCTTTGCTGCAGTGCTTGCACCTGGACAAACGTCTCCTCCAGCAACAAAATACAAAGAAACTGTAAGGGACTAAAAATAACTGCACGTGTGCACAGTTGGGGCAAATTATGGCCAACAAGATACAAAAAGACCAAAAACCCACACAGCACCAACCAGGGGCGATGGGCAGGCCACCTAAACCACCCCTGCTCCTAACAGACCCACCCCTTACCCTCACCCTGTGTAAGGAACAAGTTCATTCCCCTCAGGGAGTGAGCAAGGGAAACGGTTACTTGTTCTCGCTCCCTCCTGCTGCAGCTGGAACCCCAACAAAGACTTGTGTGAATTTCTTGTCTGGCCTCTTATCAATTTCTATTGATTAAGGAGGCCAAGAACCCTGGTCGGTAACATATGTGTTGATGACTTTAAAATCCACAGCTCACCCAGCTCTTTCCCCTCCACTCTAGATGGGCATATCTGCCTTCTGGGCAACTACACCTGGATGTCTCACAGCCTTCTCAAACTATTATGTCCAAGAAAGTATCCACCATTTACTTCATAATATCCAGACCAAGTCACAAAGCCAGTGGACCTGTTTTTTCTGTTGTTGTTTGTTTTTTAATTTTCCTAAAATGAAGTAGAAAGTCTTACAAGAACCCTGTTATGATGAGGAAATTAAGGCTAAGAGGGGTTAAATGACTTGCAGAAGACCTCACAGCTGAGAAGCAAAGGAGCTGGGTTTCCAACCTACACAGCCTAACTTCAGAACACGTGCTCTTCACTCCTCTGCAGTATTGAACACGGATTATTCTTACTCTCCAGGCAGAGGGGCTAAAAGGTCATGAGCTAGGTGCTGCCAAGTCTGCCACTGTAGAGGCTAGGAGTGAAGAAGGGGAGAAGGTGATACAATAAGTCTTGGAGAAGCTGGAGAAGAGAGATTATAAGGTGATAATAGCTAAGAAATAGGATTTTTTTCTTTTTTCTTTCTTAAAAAATTACTTAAACATGCATTGGGCTAGATATTGGGGATAGAAAAGTAATGGAGACAGTTTCAGTCTAGTGGAGAAGATAGGTAAATACAATATAATGAAATTTAGAAGTTAAGATAGACTTGTATGCAAGGTTCACAGAACATTAATTAGATACACATAGAATTCATTTGTTCATTGCATTCATTTAAAGAGTATTTCCTGAGTCCCCACTCTGTTGTGCTAGAAGCTGGAGGAACAAAATGGAAAAAGGTACAGTCCTTGTCCTGAAGAAACTCACAGCCTAGTGAAATGCTTCTGAGGCAGCAATTCAGGTACAAAGAATGGCGCTACAAGGGCAGGTAAAGATTACACTGCCTGCAGTGTTCAGACAATGCCAACTGTCTAGTTAGCTATTACCTGAGCGAAAAGGTAAGACCATGGCTTGACAACAGAAGAGGACACTAGCAAGGAACACAGTGGACAGGTATGAAAGGGCTTGGGTTTTTTACTACGACAACCCAAACTGCTTTTGGTTGCAATCGCCAGGGCACACGCATTTTCCTGCAGTATCCGTTTTATTAAAATAATCTGGAGTACAAAAACACACTTTAAAGAAATATATGGATGTATTATGTAGTTGACTGCAACAGACAGGAAGGAAATTCCACAGATGGGCAGGCAGATGGCTCTTCCGCAGAAGAGTTTGGGGCGGGAGTTCACGGTGGTCCTCAGCTCTCAGAGGGTTTAGGGCAAGATACTTGGAGAACATCGAGTTAAGAGTGCGAGAGAAACGTACGAGTTAAATACACGGACTGCGGAGAGGGTGCGGCGCAGGCACAAGGAACCTGTGCTCTCCTCTGCTCCTTGGCTCTATCGTTCCTAAAATACCCTCCACCAGGAGCCCCTTTGTCCCCGGAGACAGAGCTCCTAGCTCGCGAGCTTCCCTTTCAACACCCGGAGCCTCGTTGCCAGGGCAACCCTTTCCCGCCTGGCGAGCCTCTGCGACCTCCCTGCTATTGGCTTAGCGGACGCAGCGTGCGTCTGATGTCACTGCACGGCGCCGCGAGATCCGGGAATGCTGCGAAACCTCATTTCCCGGGCCCACGGCGGCCTGTGGCGGGACCTGTAGCTGTTGGCTCAGCGGGCGCTGGGCAAAAGCCCCACGTGGGGTGGCGGCTGGTGTGCAGATCGCGGCGGGAGAGAGGCGTGGTAGGAACGGGTCTTTGGAGCCGTGAGCCGCGCAGGTGCGGGAATCCGTGGTGCCGCCCGCATTTTCTCGGAGCAGGAGACTTCCTCTCTGGCCTGTTGCTATGGCCGCCGGACCACGTTGCTAAGGAGCCTGGAGATGCTGAGCGCCAAGAGCTCGCTCTTCCTGGTCGGGCTTTGACCGAGAGTTGCCTTGTCGGCCTTATTTGAAACTGGACGCCTTTCCCCCACTCTCTCCGACCTTCTTAAAAAAACAACAAAAAAACACAACTTTCTTTCCATTTTTTTCTCTCCATGTCCTCCTCATTTTCTAACTTTGACAACATCCCGGCTCTGAACTGGCCTTAGGTATTTGGAAATGTGTGGTGTTGGAGGCAGAGAGGCTAGGAAAATGGAAAGAAGATATTAAGACCCTTAATACTGGCTCTTTGGATTTACAGTACTTTATGGTGAAAAGGATTGGGTTAGGTGAATATTGGGCTGTGTCGCTGTTCTTTGGAATTTGAAGGAGTTTTAGAGATGGAGCTCATCTTCTTTTGTGGGGCTCCTATTACACTTTTGGAACTTCCAAACACCAGATTAGAGAGTAGGAAAAAAAAAAAAAAGTGGCCTCTGCCTCTGAGAATTTGCCAGATAGTTTAGTGCAGTGGTCTCAAAGCCAAGTGCGGGAAGAAAATGCATGTGGGAAAAGAAATAGGATATATGAACTGTCCAAAACAATGAAAAAAGAGTACGCTTCCCTGGCATTGACCCAGATGCCTATAATCCCTTGTAAATGACCTGCAGCATCTAAGGAAACCTAAGGTAAAAATGAGGGGTCCACAGTGGGGGCCCTCCTTGGTTTGTTTGCTCTCTGATACTGTGACATAGTTTAGGTGTTGGGGTTAAGTGGATTTATGGATTTTAGTGTCTATTTAGGATTTATATATTGTTTTGTAAAAGATTGAGGGGTGTCTGCTGCAATATTTAGAACACAAAATAGTTCTTACTTTTTCACTTCCTCCCACCATTAACCCTTTACATCACCCTCCACATGTTATTTAACCAAAAAGCACTCAAAAGAATTTAGTGTAAAATGAATTAAGCTTTTTTCCCTTTACAAACAACTTATGCTCTGGGTTTGCTGTCAGTGGTATGCTGCGAGGTGGATATTATTTTTAAAAATTGAGTACACTTCATTTGTCTGTAAAGTAAAGGGTGATACTTTTAACAGTAACTGAAAAACTAATTGTTTTGGAAAGAAACTAACAGGGTGTTTTGGAAGTGGACAGAGAAATGTTTGCATCATTGTGTGTGTGTATGTTTTGATATTGTTGCTGAAAATTACATAATTGTATTACACATAAAAACTGTCCTGTATACTTAAAACCTTTGGAAGCCAAATTTCCTAACATGTTTTTCAAGTGAAGAGTTTCAGTGGCTTTTTGAACTTATTCAAAATATAACGTAGCACTTTCGTGTTAGTGCCTTACAGAAACAGCTATTTGACATAAAAGGAGATAGAAATTGAGTCATTCTAACAACAACTTTTGCAGAATTGGAAGGTAATGTTGAAAAATGTGCATCATGATTTGACGCAGTGAACAATGCTATTTTTCTGTTTGTAAGTAGGTATCTTTGTGATGCATCTTTTTCAGATATGACAGCTATTACAATTTACAACCAGAAAAAAAAAAACACAACTTAAATCAGGTCTTCAAATTGATAGCACAAGTATTAAACCAAATTTTTCAAAAAGGAGAAAACATAATTTAATTACACTGACCCCCACTATTATTATTATTTTTTTAAATTTTATTTATTTATTTATGGCTGTGTTGGGTCTTCGTTTCTGTGCGAGGGCTTTCCCTAGTTGCGGCAAGTGGGGGCCACTCCTTATCGCGGTGCGCGGGCCTCTCACTATCGCGGCCTCTCTTGTTGCGGAGCACAGGCTCCAGACGCACAGGCTCAGTAATTGCGGCTCACGGGGCTAGCTGCTCCGTGGCATGTGGGATCTTCCCAGACCAGGGCTCGAACCCGTGTCCCCTGCATTGGCAGGCAGATTCTCAACCACTGCACCACCAGGGAAGCCCCCCTCCCACTATTATTAGTAATACTAATACTAAAAACATTTTGTACCATTACAAAGAAAATGACAATAGCTAAACTCATATAGTACTTACTATGTGCCAACCACTTTTCTAAAGTCTTCCTCTACTTTTAGAGTAGCTAGTTACTGTAATTATCCCCAGTTATAGACTTGAGGAAACTCAAGTTTCCTTGACACAGATTTTTTTTTTTTTTTATTAAACAGAAACTTAGATCATATTGTTCCCCATCAGGAGTTCTCAAAACAGAGACCAGGTGCAACAGTAAATATTTGTTGAATAATCACTGAAGTGCAGTATTAGGTTGACGTAATTAAAGCCTGCCTTAGCTTATCTTAGAATATTATCTGACAAATTTAATGAGCTAATTACCATATTTCTAGAAAATGCCTTGGGGATGAATGTGAAGTGTAATATTGGGAAGTAACTCATCTGCTGGTAGTAGGATGAGAAAATTAGATCAGTGTATTAAATCAAGAATGTTGAAATTTAAAATTATTCTGTGTACAGAAATAATCTTACATTTAGTTTATCTTTATTTATTTATTTATTCATTCATTCATTCATTTATTTATGGCTCTGTTGGCTCTTCGTTTCTGTGTGAGGGCTTTCTCTAGTTGCGGCAAGTGGGGGCCACTCCTCATCGCGGTGCATGGGCCTCTCACTATCGCGGCCTCTCGTTGCGGAGCACAGGCTCCAGACGCGCAGGCTCAGTATTTGTGGCTCATGGGGCTAGTTGCTCCGCGGCATGTGGGATCCTCCCAGACCAGGGCTCGAACCCGTGTCCCCTGCATTGGCAGGCAGATTCTCAACCACTGCGCCACCAGGGAAGCCCCTAGTTTATCTTTACAAGGTACTTTGGTCACATGGTATTTGAAATATTTGGGGGCTGAATGTTATTACATGGAGCTTTGTCCTTGTGAAGATTTCTAATTTGTCAAGTAAATTAAAATAATCTCATGTTAGTACTCATTTAAGAAGGCATCAGCATTTATCCTGAAGAAGAGAAAACTAAGGAGTTATGACCCATGTCTTCAAATATTTGAAGAGCTGTCATTTGGAAGTGGAAGAAGACTTCACCTGTGTTGCCTTAAGAGAAGATCTTACAGAGCTTTTAGAAAAATAATTATATTAAAGACTTAAAGTGGGAAGTGCTCTAATGGAAGAATAATTGGAGTGTCATATAAATGGGGGAATGGAGTAATCAAATAGAAATCAGAAGGAAGCAGTGCATAAATCAGAGTGCTATGGATGTGGACATTTGAGAAACAGAAGATCAGGAAAGGCTGCATGGCACTTGGGATTGGAGCTAGACCTAGAAATAGCAGCAGGCAGTTGAGTGTATGAGTCTGAGTGTTGTGGTGGAAGATTCCTTGAAATAATTTGATTAGGCAGGAAATCAAGGGCTATGAATTAGAGCCCTCCCATTAGCAGAAAAGAGGGAATTGTGAAAGAGGGAGAAGTGAACCACCATTCACTGGATAAGCAACTTTATATATTATCTTATTTAACCTTCAATAGCAGCCTTGATAGGTTTGTATTATTTCCCCCATTTTCATAGGTCAAGAAGTCAAGGCTCAGAGAGATTAAATAATCTGCTTAAATTCTTAAATATATAATTGGTAGAGATGAGATGCAGACCCAGATCTGAGCCCAAAGCTCCTACCTTGTCACACCACACTGATCACATCTGTAGGGTTGAGTGTAGGAAACAGAAGAAAAGGAGACAACAATGATCCTACGTTTTTCAGCTTGAGGGACCAGATAACTGGTTGTACCTTGAATTAACAAGAGGTTCATAACTTCAGTGTGATAACTTCAGTTTTGGTTACGTTCAGTTTAGGGAACTTATGGTACATTTAGTAGGAGAGTTCATTTTGTCACTGGAAAAGTAGGACTTGTTATGCAGATGTTAACATTTGGAACTTTGGAAATATGGAGGCCAGAGAAGGTGAAGACAATGTGGGACAGGCCAACCACTTTTTCCAGAAATCTGGTCTGCATTTTCTGAATATAGCCAGAGGATTACAATTCAGTTTCTAAACGTATATTTTGACTGTTTGAATGGAAAAATGCATATTTTTATACATCTTACTTTCTTACAGATGGTTTTTAGTTTACTGTTATTGATATTGAAGTTGATATAATTTCATATTTTCTTATTGGTCTTTCAGGTATTTTGTTCCATACCATACCTTTTTTTGTGGCTCTTTTACTGCATTTCCTACTCTGTTCTGTTTGGTCTTTATATTGTTAATGAATCCTTCTCCCCAAAAAAGTTGAAATCAAGTTTCATTTAACTGCAGGAGTAAAAGAAGCAATGCAGAAATCCGAGTGCCATAGAGGTGTACAGTTAAGAAACAGAGAGACAGGTACAGAATATTGCTTTTAAATGAAGAGGTAAATTTTGTTGATGACACATTCTGTTATACTGACGGATGCAGGATGAGCTTTCGCCTCTTCCTTGTTGATATTCTGTTTCTTCCAGATAACTGTGATCAAAGGACATCATCAAGTGCACAAATAAAACATAGGACTACAGTTCAACAAAGGAAATCCTCCTCGTCAACCAGTTCTCCAGAATCTGCAAGAAAACTTCATCCTCGACCAAGTGATAAACTTAACCCTAAAACAATTAACCCTGTAGGTACCAAAGAGATTCCTGACTCAGTAGATTTCCAAAGTAGTAGACATTTTATTGAGCCATTCTGAATGCAATCCCAGGTTCTTTTGTTTGTTAGTTTTAAGCTAGTGGTGAAGGAAAGCATATGGTAATCATGATGAAGAATGGAGATAATGATGTGAGTGTGGAAGTGAGATGGTGTAAAGTAAAAACCAGCTTTGGTATATCCTGTCACATTCATGGTTGAGTATTGTAGAGTATAATATTAATTGCATATCAGCTTTCTTTTTTTTTTACTTTACTATGGTTATTGTACTTCTTAAGATCAATGAGTAAACTTGTATTCAATTGCCATAGGATGAATTACATGCTTCTGTAGTTGCATAAAGTCTCTGACCATTTGTCTGTCATCTATAAATGAGCTCCACTAGAATTCTTAACTACAGCCCTAGTTTTCTTTTGCCTTCTCACAGCAATTTAATCACATTTAGCAAACATAAGATTCATGTACATAAAAGTGCATAATTGTAAGTTTCTAGATCAGTTTATCCAAAAAGTGAACACATTTGTGCTCCAACACCAGATGGTGTCTGGTCCAGCCTTACATAGGGTAAGATGATAATGGTTTCAGCCTTTAAAGGGGATGATGAGAGGGGCTGAGACATGGACTTTGATGGCAGGTAAAATATGGCAGATACTTAAGTAAGGATACAGTGAACTATCCAAGGGCAGAAGGAGATTTTCTGACTTTATAAAAGGAAAATGGAAAATAGTTTAAGCTTCTATGTTCCTTCACTTTCCAATTTGCTGTGTCAAGGAAATCAAGCATGTGAAAAATGCCCTGCTCTCTCTGTGCTCTTGCTTCCTTTTCTCATATTTCGTTGAGGGAGTTTATGGTGACACTTCAATTTTCTTCCTTTCTTTAAAGAAAAAGTTTAGTAATATTTAGTGGCCCTAGTCTAAATTTTATTAAAAATTAAGGAAATCTTTGGGAAATAATTTAACGATTTGACTTGAGAATAGGGTATATTAGAAAAGACCATGTCTAAGATATGTAAAAACTCCTGATCCAAAGCAAATCAGTTGGAAGTCGGGATAGTGGTTACCTTTGGGAGAAAAGGTGGGAAGGGGTTGGAAAGAGGCACCGGTAACATTCAGGTTTTCCACCTGAGTGTTGGTACACAGGTATATTCACTTTTTGAGAATTCACTGATCTATACACAGTTTTTAAGACTTACATTTTTCTTAGCAGGAATTATAATTAGATAAATGAAACGTTAGTATTGCTGTGAATTGTCACACAGAACATAGATTGAGCTTTGTAAATTAATCTTTTATTATAATATTATATTTTAATGAAATGTCATTTATGTATTTTTACTTAAAACATATGTGTTTTTCCAGAGGAAAAAAGGTTCGTTCTAAACTTAGACTTTTACGTACATTTTAAAATTACTGAATGTGACTTTAAAAAGTTTTTTTAGCTAATTCTATCTTTAAAATAGATTAGTAAGTTTATATTTTGTAATTTAGACAGCTATGTTTCATTTGATTATGTTCAAAGTACCATGTGGTAAAATATTTACTTTCTGTGCCTAAATTCTTAAGCCTCTGATCACTTATATTGAAATTATGTATGCTGCGATTGTTTAACTGTTGTGATTGATCATCTTTTAAATTGTCTTTGAGAATGCATATAGAATTAATTTAGTCATAAAATAATTATATAGAAAAACTGAAAGTTGTGAAGTTATATATCTAAGCAGACACATCCGGGCATGTGTTTGTGAGAGTCTTGCTCTGTCTTCAACTCTGTCACTCCTGTTCATCCTAAGCCTTTGATTTTTATTGAAGCACAAAACCAGATTGGAGAAATTACAGGTTCTCTGCCTATCCAAGACCGTCCATATTTGAGTGGAGGAGAAGTAGGAGATGTGTGGGAGGTTGAAAACACATTATACTTTCCCTGTACACCTTTTCTCCATTTAGTCCTCACTTTGAAAAGTCACAATGCGGAAGGGGTGGAAAGATGTTATTATCTTTATTGTCTTTGTTTATAGTATTTATATTTAAAAATATTGATCTATAGTATATTTATTTTATATATGGTTTCAGCTACCTTCAAGCCTTCTGAAACAAGTTAAGGGTAAAAGGAAATATACAAAATGCGTTTGTGGTTGTGGTTTCAGTATTGAGAGGATTGATCATTTTTCTTAGCCATTTTTCTGAGTAGAATGATGTTGTACTTGATATGAGTGTGGTGGTTTGAAAGTCAGGGTGTCCATCTGCCTCTGACTGCAACAGGATTGAAGTTGATTAGGTATCACAAAGTGGAGGTGATAGTAATATTTATTGTATTCTTGTCATTTTTTATTTCAGTTTGGTGAACAGTCACGAGCCCCTTCTGCATTTGCAGCTATTTACTCTAAGGGAGGTGTTCCTTGCAGGTAAAATCAGTACAAGTTATAATTGACCATATTATTCAAAATAATTGAGTAAAATCGATACAGTTTTCAGTTTAAAGTTTTGAAAGTTTTATTTACTAGGGAGATTGAAATAATGGTGACTTATTCATACTTTGGCTGTTGGAATGGTATAGATCCTGGGACATTGTTGAAGAAAATCATTTTAATTCCAAAATAGAATTACTGATAGATCTACAGTAAACCACCAAATAATTTAAGAAATTGAATGAACCAGTTTCTAAAACAATTTAAGCATTCATAGGCTTAGACAAATTTCAAATAAATAATCCTTTTTTGTTCATGAACTGGAAGTTGACAATTTAATGAAATTGTTTCATTATTTTTTTAATTATACTTCAAAAATCAAAGATTTACAATTTTATTTATTGAAATTATATTTCTTATTGAGTAATATAGCTGTTTTTGTTTACTTTTGATGCAGTTCTTGTAGACTTCTTGGATAGAGATCAAAACTATTTTAAAGCAAACAATGCAAGTTACTAATAGAGTGATATCATTTTAAGATTTCACTACTGAGAAACATTAATTTCTTCTAAGTATAACCAGTTTTAGCCTGTTATAGATGATAGAAAATTTTGTTTTCATTGTGGAAAGAATAATCAGAACATTGTTTTTGTTGTCCTAAACTTAAAGAAATGTAATTCTTAGTGGTATTTTCAGATTTGGAGGGCTAGGAGTGAAAAATAAGCTCAGGAAGCATTCTCTAATTTATTGTTGTTATTATTTTGTATTTGCATTCTGAATTGAAACTCTATTTTAAGGGTCTTATACACCCTCCCCACTCTGAGAATTTATTATTGCTAAAAATGTAAAAACAGTGTTGCTGAGGCTTCTTGCTATTATGAAAAGAAGGTGTCAAGTTGAGAACATTACAAAAAGAATGTGAAGTAACAGTTGAATGTGTTGAATAAGTTCATGATCATGGGTGTGATGATGGTTCCATGGGTGTATTCATACATCAAAACTTACCAAATTCTATACTGTATAACAATGTCCATTTTATTGCGGGTTGGTTATGTCTCAATAAAGGCTGTTAAAAAGAAAAAAAGCAGCAGCAGCAGTGACTTTAATTCAAGGGGCTACCTCTTTGTTACCCTGCATGGGCCATTGCACCTTCCTGGCCTCAGTTTTCTTCTCTTTAACAGGGATAAAACCTGGCTTGCCTTTAGATTATTCATGTTAGGGTTAAATGATTTCCATCTGAAAAATAATGTTTCTAATTATCACATTTTGTTTGCATGTTTTGTGGTAGGTTTGCTATAGTTTTGTCTATATTATTTGGCTATAATTATAACTGAAACATATCAAATGTAACATTTGCATTAAGACACAAATAGCAACATGCTGGAACTCCAAAATTGTAGGCTAAACAAATGTGGAGTTGTTTAGTTTTGCCACCAAACAATTTTGCTAAAAGAGTAGAAATTTGTAGGATTATAAATATATAATTATTGCTTTATAAGATGCCTTTGTAACATCATTTAAGGTCATAGTATTCCTACATGTTACAGAATAATTCTAATATGATTATGTTCTAGAAAGAATATGTATATGTTAGATAATCACTGCTTAATATATGTTGTCCTTGTTACATGCACTGCCGTTTATATTTTAGGTTGGTCCATGGTTCAGTAAAACACAGGTTACAGTGGGAGTGTCCTCCTGAAAAGCTTCCATTTGATCCTCTTCTTATTACTTTAGCTGAGGTAAATACTCTGTCTTTCCTAAATGTTTATGGAAAACAAATTTTTTAAATTGTGTTAAATGTTATTTTGTAACTCATCAGTAAATACTTTTGAAATAAAAGCCAAACAACTGTATTAAAGCACCACATTCCCTTAGGAACTAATTATGATTGGTATATGTTTATTAAACTGTTTAAACAGCTTTATAAACATGAAATTAAACATGAAACATGAAATCTGCACAGGTATTTGTAGATAAGTGGATAACATATTTATATTTAATTTTAAAAAAAGTTCTTTGAATCAAATTCAATTAGTCAAATCAGGAGAATATCACTGATTTGAACTTATATTGCATCAGATAACAATTACTGGTTGGTCTTCCTTTATAGAAGCAGGCACCTTTAATATGATATGTTTCTTAGGGAACTGATATTACCTACCTAATGTTCTTTGGGAGAATTCTCTGGGCTTTTGCCTACTGCTACATTTTAAGTAGAATATCATGGAGATGGTTTTTGTAGAGGATTTTAGAAAAACTCCTGATAGATTCCTTTATATTATTTAACATTTGTGTCAGGAAAACAGTTGGCATAGTATTAGCTTGAAGAGAGTCAGTGATATCTCCTGTGAATTTCATTATTTATAAATGTATAGAGTTAGAGTCAGAAGTTGAGAAGTGAATTAACCAGTTGTACTTAACCTTTGAGATACTTGTCTTCTTTAAGAGTTAAGGATCATTTTTGTTGTTGTTGATGTTAAGAACGACAGCAAGAGCTTCGATGGTATTAATCTGAATAGGCAGTGCCTCTAGGATAAGTCATACAGTAATAAGTAATCTGAATAAAATATGACACAGAAAAATCTCAAGCTTTTTTTCTTCATTTAAAGAAACATTTGCTTTTCCTGTAAAACTAGTGGGGAGGGCCAGGTGGCGGCAAAACAGAAAAGTAGATAATTGTGCTGATTGAGTTTTCTTAATTATAGTGAATCCTTAGAATTTCTAGTTCCTCCTTTAGTTTTCCAAGTATACTTACTCTTTTAAATGGACATAACAGTTACTACTGAAGACTGCCGAATTTCCTTAGGTCTCAGCTTTTCTTAATTTGTACCTCGGCTTGCAGAAGGTATTTTGATGTAATAAGCGGTGTATTTTTATGGGTAGCCTATTTTGAAATTAAATTTTAATCAGTCTCTTAAACTTGGTATTGAAAACTAAAGATGTTCTAATATTTCATTAGTTCTTTTTTAAAGTTTTATATATGGTAGCAAACAGTTTTTTAGATGAATCAAAACTATAGTGATACCTTTGAAAACATACTCTAGCTAATCACAAGGAATGGGAAGTGCTTTAACTTGGGGAGTCCCCAAAGGGACTCTGAGTTTAGTTTAGACCTCATAAAGTCAGTCTTTTAAATACCCATTTTCCAAACACCAATGCTTTTATTTCTGTACTGGGTAAACTCCACTCATTTATTAATGGGGAAATAGTGACAGAACCACCACTATTTAAATCCATTTCACCTCTTGACCTGAGATTCCTCATCTCTAAAATGAAAAGGATAGGGGTGCTCCTAAGACCATAGAACCTGTGTTCCAAAATGGTGCTGGTGTGCTTGGCATCATAGTTTTCAAAAGCATGATAGCATCTAGGAGAAGAAGTGTTTCATCACTGTTTGGAAGCACATAGTTTGGTCTTAAGGACAAATTGTTTGAAAATTAGTATTTTTAGGCATGACCCTGCAGCTGGTTATAGTTATTCCAAATAATAATTAGTCAAACTGAGGGAATGTTGCCATTGCTTTCTTTCTTTTTTTTTTTTAACATCTTTATTGGAGTATAATTGCTTTACAATGGTGTGTTAGTTTCTGTTGTGTAACAAAGCGAATCAGCTATACATAAACATATATCCCCATATCTCCTCTCTCTTGTGTATTCCTCCCACCCTCCCTATCCCACCCCTCTAGGTTTCTTTCTTTGTTTTACCTTTTCAGAAAAGGTACCTATTTTATCCTGACTCAAAATAATCAGTTAAATCAAAAGACTACTGTCTAATTGTTCCTAATGCATTTGGGGTGAAAGGCATAGTAAGAAATGATTTACACTGTTTTTTTTTTCATATTTTTGTTTGACATTCTGATGTTAAAAATAGCATTTGATATCTTACAATGCATTTTAAACATAGTATAAGATTTGTCTTAGTATTTAAATATGAAGGAAATATAATATTTTAGAAAGTCATTAAACAAGTTGCAAAATCACCTTTAAGTTAAGGGGTCCAGTAATTTTGCATTCATAAAGTGGAGTTTATTAACATACATTTTAGACTAATTTGCTCTGATTTCAGGCAGTGTTTCGGAGTATATACAACATGTTTTTAGTATCCTAGTGAGTTTTTTATCCTTCTCTTTATTTCTTTTTATTTCTTTCCTCTCCCTCCTGTCCTCCTTCCTCTTTTATCTCTGTTTTCTTTTTCCTTTGTTTTCTTTTTCTTTATTTCTTTTACTTTTCCTTGCTTCTCCTTTGATTTTTCCTGTTCCTTTTATTTTTTTCTTATTCTTTTTCTTTTCCTTTCCTTCTTTTCTTGGTTAGAGATCCCTCCTGCCTCATGTATGTCCTGTGTTCCATGATATCTTAGTTTAATTGAAATTGTAATTACTGAAATTATATTTCACAAATAGGAAAACAATAATAATAAAACTTGATTTTTACTTACACAAGTAAGGCTTAATTTTTTTGGTATTAGCATCACTAAATGGGTAGTAAATCATGTTTTTGTCTTTGTTTTGGCAGGGTCTGAGAGAGACTAAACATCCATACACCTTTGTGTCAAAGGAGGGTTTTAGAGAATTACTTTTGGTCACAGGTGCTCTTGAAAAAGCTGTGCCTTTGCTTCCTAGACTGATTCCTGTGCTGAAGGCAGCTCTGGTATGTCCTTTATTCCTTTAGACTTTCTGTGGTACATTTAGAATATTTTATGTCTTTCAAATTATATGCAAATTTGTTCTTTACCTGTGATTTTGATGTGTGTGCAGAATTAGGCCAATGTTATTCAGGGCCAGATGATTACTTCCTGGAAGACACCTTGGGAGGATGTACTAAAGGTAAAAAGGGACATCTTGAGTAATTAGAGAAAATAATGAACCTCAAATCAGTCTTTCTGTAGGCTACAACATATTTTAATTAATGTTTCAGTCAAGCCAAATTTGGTTTTTGCTTCTAGATGTCCTGTACTAAAGGTTATGTTTTAAATTCTGGGTTTGGTTGATTATCTTCTAGGACTGAAATGTACAATCTCTTTTTCTCTACCTGCTTGCCCTTTCTCCTTACCCATCCTTCCTTCTCCCCTCTTTCTGTCCCTGCCTGTGCACCCCTAACCACCCAACCCTCCCCAGGTCCACTTGGATGATGAAGTGTTTGAAAGAGGATTGAATGCTCTGGTACAGTTAAGTGTCGTTGTTGGCCCTTCTCTAAATGACCATCTGAAACATCTGCTTACAAGTGTAAGTACTGAAAAGATTAGAGAGGGGTCGTGTATATGTATCTCTTCCTGATGTAATGGCTTCAAATTAATCATTAAAATGATTTAAAACGTTAAGAAAACCTTATCATCCTATCCAAAAAATGTAGATGTCAGACCTAGTTGTTCATAAAATATTTTTACTAGTGGACTTGGAAAGCAGCTACATGAGCAAATTTAGAGTTGTAATCAAAGTAAGCAGAAGTTGAATGGACAAAAATTAATGAACAGTGTGAGGACTTCATGCCTACGTGGATTGGCTATGAATTATAAGCAGAGCTTATACGTATTCTTGTGGAATTGGATATTGCCAAAGTGATGTTTTTCATCTTTTTTCTTTTTCTTTGTTTCACATTGTAAGTGTTTTAGTGAGTCTCTAGCATTCAGGATGAGACATTTTCCTGTTAGGAGTAGTTTAACCATATCACAAACTTATATTGGGGTACTCTGCAGTTCAAGTGGCCCCCAAGACCACCCTTAGGTTGAATAATTTGCTGAAAGGACTCATGGAACTCAGAGAAGCTGTTATTCAGTGTTGGAGTTTATTACAGTGAAAGGATACAGATTGAAGTCGGCCAAGGGAGGAGGTGCATGGAGCAGGGCTGAGAGAGACCAGGTGTGGAGCTTCAGTGGAGCTTCAGTGGAGCTGTGTGGCCAATGCTTGCATTTTCCAGCAGTGACGTCTGGCATGATGCATGGAGTATTGCCAGCATGGGAAGCTCACCTGAGCCTGGGTGTCCAGGGTTCTCATTAGAAGTTTGTCACATGGCATCACCGCCCACCTGCCTGGTTGACCTTGGTCACCAGCCTCTAGAAGTTGAGCTGATACCTTGTGGCCCGGGGCCCCCACTTAAATCACTTTTGTTAGCATTGACTATCTGGTGTGGCCCAAGGCCCCAGGTAAACAAAGACACTCTTATCTGGAAGGACCTTCCAAGAGCTTCAAGGTTTCCATCCAGGAGCCAGGGGCAAGGACCAAACCTTTCTTTATGCAGAGTTAATCCTTTATTGCACACACTGAAAGAAAGATTAAAGTCCTGGCTGGGATAAGCTGTAGCTAGGATTTCTCTGCGTGCATCCTTCTGTAGTTCAGAGCAGAGACATCTATGTTGATCATAGTTCCACTTTTTTCTTGGACCCATCCACCTGAGAGATCTAGAAGTGTATTTTTAACTTCTTATTCTGCAGATAGACTAATACACCCCAGGAACCACCTGGCTAAGCCTATGGACAGAAGGGGTGGTGGTGGTGAAAGTAGGGGGGGCTGTGGTTAGAAATGGTAGGAGATAAAGTCTCACCATGGGTCTGGTGGGGAGAAGACAGAGTGAGACCAGACTCTCAAACGTTAACACATGGGGAGTCTCAGGACAGAAGGAGGAGAATCCTGGCAGATACTTGCTCATCACCCTCAGGTCAGCAGGTTGGGCTGTGGCTGACTAACTACAGGAATTTCACAGTAATATGTAGAGTGACTCATTGTAGATTGATAGCTTCCTTCAAACATTCAGCAGGTCAACATAAATCTGCTGCTCTCTGCCCTCCCATTTTCTGTCAGGTATCATGTGAGGCACAGGGAATATAATGCTGAACGAAACCAGAGATGCCCCCTGTCCTTGTGGAGGTTGGTTTTTGTTTGGGGGGGACATAAGTAGCAAGGACATCCTCTGAGAGAATTAGGATGAGGTGAAGAGGAAGCGACATGGAGAGAAAAGGATCCTTCCCCCAACTGGAAGTTGAGCCTCCTAAACAGCCTCCCATTCCTGCCCAGTGTGGCAGAGGGAGAAGACCAGATCAACAGTTAAACTATTTTCTTTTTTTTTTTTAAGGGAAAGTAGCATTAATCTTTGGTCAGTCACCTTCCTCCCCACAGCTCTGCTTTTCCTAAGACAAGGACTGACTGAAAGGACCTCTTCCCTTCCTGGGGTGGCAACGCTTTGGGGAGACATAGCTACCACACTGACCTTCACACCCCAGTGGGATTCCACAGAGGAGAGATCCTTGAAAGTAAGACATGTGGAAGTTTGTCCCTGGTCTGTTAGCTACATACCATGAGCACCACTGAGGTGCTAGATGCTCCCTCCTTCCCTCACCTCCCCTCATCCACCACCCCCTTCAGCCAGAAAGGATCCACTTTCATGTCTCATAAACTTCCACATTAGATGTTTATTGGAAGAAAGGACTCATCTTCTAGAAAAAGAATTTCCAAACCAGTTACTGAACCTATATACAACTGATTTTCTTCATATGTGTAATAAGTCATATCCTTTGAGCTTCAACTCTGAGAGACTGTCCACTGACCCTAGGACAGTGATCCTCAAACTTGAAGGAAGAAAGAAAGAAATCACCTGGGAATCTTGCTAAAAGTGCAGAACTTGGGCCTTTGTCCTGCGATTCTGATAAAGCAATTTATGGGGTGGGACCGAGAATCTGTACTTTGTAAGTGGGCATCTGTGGTGGTTCTGATGGTGGTGGTTCATTGTTCGTCCTGCACTCCCCTGCCTGAGAACATGGTCTCGAAGAAAGCAAACTTAAGATCTGTAAGAGGTGCCTTTTCTGTTCATCCCCAGGATGTTGATAAGCCCTGCCTCTCCTCTCTTTTAGAGTTGCTTTTCTCACATTTTTTATCTTTCTGGGAGTCTCTTCTGACCCTCCCTAACCTTTGATGACCTGCTGAAAGGACCCATTACTCAGTGCTCAGTGGTGGGAAGTATGCCGGGGTTACTCACAGATCTGGGAAGAGGAAGAACCAGAAACCTACTCTAGGACAGGGGCTTTATGTGTTTGATCAATGAGGAATTTTGATCCATTTTCATCCCCAGAAGGTGGAGCCGTGAGCAAGTCCTGCTGTAGCTGAAATGTTTAGGTCTTTGGGTGAGTGTTGCAGACGCTTGGTGGGAGAACACAGTTATGAGTTGTGCTTGAGGGCCTGAATTGCGCTGTTTCCCTCTTTGCTCTTGTTCTCGCTCAACTGTGCTCTCTCCCTTCTTAGCCAGAGCTCCACCTGTCCAAGGAGGCCCCTTCAGGACATAACTGGGGGTGATAGGTGGTCTTGTGGTTTTTAGTCCGATTCTTTTGCCTGCCACTGTTACTGAGTTATTCATGTAAATGCTCTGTTCTTTGTTGTCTCTTCCTTTTTTAACTGTAGGAAACACGTGTTTTAGAAGCTTAGCTTGCCATAGTGGTCCTGCAGATGCTCTTGCAAATTACAGAATGGGAATGTATACAATTTCTTAGAAAACTTACTCTGGAAGACTTACAGTATGCTAGTACTGTAGTAGATTTTGTAGGGTTGGTATTGTTTCAAATAATAGAAATCAATTTTTTTTAAACAAATACAGTGGTGTCTATTATATGTAAATTTTAATTAGATGTTTCCTAAAAGAAGCCTTGAAATCTAAAACAAATTAAGTGGGGTTTATGTACTTACTATACAGTAAAGACTCAGTGGTATTATTTCTAGTTAGCCTATTAGTGAAGTTTTACTTATGTTTACAGTGAATAGTGTTACTTTTTCAAATCATTTCGTTCCCTTAATCTTATTTGAAAAGCTTTCCAGGAGACTAAGGGACAAGAAATTCAAAGAACCAATCACCACTGCATTACAGAAGCTGGAGCAGCATGGTGGAAGTGTAAGTGAACATTATTCCCCATAAATCATACATATTAAAAATTTCAATTGTACTATGAAATTGACTGCATAACATATATTATCTCACTTCAGGCTCAAGTAACCACATGGTGTTGATATTATTATTCTCATTTTAGAGCTCAGAGTTTCTGTCTTGCCGAGGTCACACAGTTTTGTTTTGTTCTTCTTAATTGAAGTGTAGTTGATTTACAATGTTGTGTTAGTTTCAGGTGTACAGCACAGTGATTCAGTTATACATATATATGTGTGTGTGTGTGTGTGTGTGTACATATTCTTTTCCAGATGCTTTTCCCTTATAGGTTATTACAAAATATTGAGTATAGTTCCCTGTGCTATACAGTAGGTCACACAGTTTATAAGCATGAGGATTCAGACCCAGGTTAATGTAGGGCCTGTGCACTGCACCGTGCTTACCGTACTGCACTCTGTACAGCTGTACGTTTTTTTTTAAATTTTGGTTGTATTTTGTATTTTGGATGTTTTTGCTTTGACCCTTGGGAAGTTCAGAAAACAAAAGGATTAACTTAACTCATTGAAGAAAAAGTGTTATTTTTCCTTTCATTTGCCATCTTCTCTGTCTGAAAAATTTACAATCTGCCCATAATCGAAGATTGAAATGAGGTTCCCAGCTGGCTGCGTTGTTCTCTCTGGAAGGCATGTGTGCTCGCTCGGACATGCTCACGTGCACACAGAGGAATGATTCAGCCGACTAGTCTAACATGCAAGAAGGTGCAGAGCCGTGGGGGATTTCATTACTGTCTGTGTGTTGTGAAATAACTGGGTTAATTGAATTTTCATCACTTGAAAGAAGGGTTCAAATAATCTAGTCTTGGAAATATTTCCATAATGCAGTAATCCCACCATGTTTTGGAGATTACATTTAATCAGATCTTAATGATAGAGTTGCATGTGATTATCTTAACATTGTAGAACTTAGTTACACTCTAGGTATTTGATTATAAAGAAAATTTGCATGATCGATACAATCTTAAAACAACAGATGTTTGAGTTTAAGCATTGCCTAAATTACTTAATTTGACCAATTTCAGTGACTTTTAAAACTGATTATATTCTTTTCATGATGAATGCCTAGAATAAAGTTTATGAGGAGGAAGTCAGTCCCTGGGCTACTAGAGGGTTAGCCTTCTGACACCTTGTTGAGATGCACAGAATCATCCCACAGTCAATCCAGTGTCCCTTCCCAGCAGAAAGGAGATTCTTCTTGCTTACAAATGTGTTGTTCTGAGAATTGGAATGCAAAATAATTTGCCCTCTCCTCTCTGTGAAATGCAAATAAACACATGCTAAATAACATGGCAAGGCTTTTCAATCTGAAACTCTCCCCAGATGGTTTTCACACATCCTGTGCTGGTATGGGACATGGACGATTAGAAAGGGCTGGGCCCAGCAGGTTAGATTTCTTGGGGGTGTGTGTGGAGGAGGGGATAGTTTTTGAGTAAATACAGGTTAGAAATAGCACACTAGGATTTGGAGGGGGAATACTGAGGATGTAGGTGACCAATCCAAGGGTCCCAGTGATAGCTGGCAAGGAAGTTCTCTTATTGCCACTCGAGCTCATTAGTTTTTAATCATGCTAATACAGAATTTTAAAAGATTTTAAAGTTATAAGGACTATTAAGTATTGTTTATTCCCTCATACTTTTGCTCTTCTTGTTCCCCCTTCTAATGTCCTACATAATATTTTAGTAATAATTAATGTAATTGCAACAGGAAGTTTCAATCACATATCAAAGACTTCCCCTTGGCTTAATTATTATTATGCTTGCTTTAGGTACTTTATAATCCATCATGAAATTAATGATGTTCTTTCCTTTCTAAAAACTTAAATGTTCACATCTTTCTCTTTCTTTAAATATTGGAGATGAGTCTTTTTTTTTTTTTTTTTTTTTGCGGTGCGCGGGCCTCTCACTGTTGTGGCCTCTCCCATTGCGGAGCACAGGCTCCGGACGCGCAGGCTCAGCAGCCATGGGGCCAGCCGGTCCGCGGCATGTGGGATCCTCCCAGACCGGGGCACAAACCCGTGTCCCCTGCATCAGCAGGCGGACTCCCAACCACTGTGCCACCAGGGAAGCCCTGGAGATGAGTCTTTATGAGAGATTCTTCTCAATATTATAGTTTCTCATTTCTTAGTGCTCACGTGTATCACAATGATGAAAAGACTCAACTTCTAGAGAAACTAAAATATCAGTTACAGACAGCCAGTGTCATATTCTTAGAACTAGTCAGTTTGCTATCTGTCTTAAACTGAAATTGGTTCATTCTCAGCCTGATTTAATTTTCTTTTTAAACGATATACACATTAGTCTTGAAAAAGATACATACATATATATACATCCTGATCTTTATCGAGCAAGTAAGAACTTATTACATGAGAGGTACTCTATTGAGTATATTTTAGACATTAAACTCATTTAATCTTCGCTACATCCCTCAGAGGTGGATTTTTGTTGTTATCCCCCCGTAAAGAGCTAGAAACTGAGGTGCAGAGACGTAATTAGCCCCAGATTTGACAGTGAAGAGACTGGCAGAAGCTGGATTCAAGTACTGGTAGTCTGGTTCCTAACTACTTTTCCAGTTAAATATTTTTAAACCACAAAAAGAGACAACGTATATTTTATTTAACTCAGAAAAAAAGTTCTTTTTCCATCATTCTGCTCCTATCCCATTTTGTATGTTTGGAGTTTTGAATACTTTTTTAGGCATGCTCCTGCAAATGTAGTATCTCTTAGGGGAACCCTGCATGATACTAATGAGGCTAATTTTTTTTCTGTTGACAGGGAAGCCTTACCATCATCAAATCTAAAATTCCAACCTATTGCTCCATATACTGCTGAAGAAAGTAGCCCTGGTGACAGGTGTTAAATGCTGACCATGGGTATGCACGGAACCTTTTCAGATTCACTTCATTTTATTCTTTGGTAAATCACAACCACCCTTCCTTATTGCTGGCTTTAGATGAGAATACACAATTCCACTGAATCATAGTACAAGTTATTCATTAAAAAAAAGAATGGTTAATGATGGAAAACTATTAAAAGAAAGTTCTATAATAGTACAATCTTGTGGGGTTTACTTTTTCATATTTTTTTATGGTTTGTGTGAGCAACAGTTATTTGGTTTACAGTGGATGTGTTTGTATATATTTTCTAGTGCTTTTTATATATAACATTTATACAGTTCGTGTGTAGCTGTGCACTTATTTTTAGACATTTTGCCATTTCCTGGGTTTTATATTTATCAAGTCTATGAAAATTTCAAATAGTGGACAAACATTTGTGAATTCACTGTTAATTATTGTTTGTAAATATGTATTTTATAATGTAGAATGCTTGGAAATAATTTCGAGTATTCTAGTTTAAGAAAAAAAATTTTAATGTGTAAGTTCTCTTATAAGTATGGTTGTTTATTACAAATCATTAAAACTACCTAAACTTTAGGTATTAATTGTATTTAAGTAAATGTTATTTTTGTATTTCATAGTCTGAAAATACTGATATTCAGTACATGAAGATACTCAGAAATTAAAATCTTAAAAGTCTTACATGTATTCAGTGATTTTGTTGTTCTTGCTTATGTTTAACAATTGATTCAGTTGAAAAAGCTTTTAAAACATAATTTACAGGTGTAGCTCTGAATGTTAATGTAATAGAAGCTGATTCTGGATCATTCTACAGAGAAAGGAGTAGAGGGAGAGAAACATCTGGGCAGGAAGAGCGTTAGGGACCCGACTGGCCACACCAAATCCAAGGCTGACAGACTTCTGAAGGACTGGAGATTAGGGGCAGCAACATTCTGTCCCAGAAGCCTTGGAGAACATCCTTTCTTTGCTCCACTCTCAGGTACCAAGAGTGATCTCTTTGTAATTCTCACTTCAGATCCAATCTCACGGATGTAACTTAAAATAAAAGGAATTTCTGAAGAGTGTTAACAGCAGAAATGCTCCTCCTCCCTCAGAGCTCCTATCATTCCTGGTCCCCCGTCTGTCACACTCTCTCCTCAGGTGTCTACTCTAGTCACATCCTCAGGTCGCATCCGCTCACAGGCCTGCCTGCCCACTGGCCTTGCCCTGACTCCTCTTTCCTTGCACTTAGCTCCACCCAAAGACCGAGATCTCTACAGTTTAGAAAAATGCCATCAGAAAAATGTAACGTTTTTAATCTAGTGATTATAAAATTTATTGAAATAAAGACCTGTAACATAGACAGTAGAGTTATAAACATTTTATTTGCTTTTATTTTTTTCTTTTTGAAATACAAAATGTGCACATTGAATTTACACAAACACGTGATGGCCAAGTTCAGTGTACATGTATTGTACTACTCTTAATTTCTACACTGGTGATAGCAGGGCAGCTTTCAACATCCTATCTCTACACCAGAATAGATACCTGATTTATTGTTGCAAAGACAGTTGCAAATTTCCTCCTACTGTAGCCTCTTGGTCTTTGTGATATTTCTGCAAAACAGGGAAGGTGTGTGTATTTTTAGTAATATTGTGGCAACTTTACAATTTTGGCTTAAGATCATTAAAAATCTGAATTATTGGAGTTTTATGATGAGCTAAATCATAATACGATCCAAATGAGTTGCTTAGCACTTATATTCCTTTTCTATTAAATTTTGATATTATAGCTCTCGATATAATGGAATGACTGGTGCTTTCAAAGTGAATTCTGCTTGCTGTTTGTTCCTGGTAGGCATTAGGGTAGCAAAGGTTTCTTTGTCCCTAAATGGCACGTAATGTAAAGGTGCCATGAGGGAGTCGGGAAAGAGGATGGAATAGGCCTTGACTGCAGTTAAGGATTACTTGTTGCTAAGCATTGCCATGTACTGGATGACAGATGTCCTGACCCTTTGCTAAGCCTGTGGACATCCTCGCTTTGTTTCACACCTTCTTGGACTTCCACTTAGTGACATAATAGTCAACCTGTAGGATTGAACAAATCCAAAATTACATACATCATGTAGGCCTTGGCTGTAATATGTATTATGAAAAATTAAGAAATGCTTATTAAATAAGCTTTATTAGGCATAAGCTGACATCTGGTGATAAACTGTCTTGTTTCATGTTATAAAAAAATGCCAGGTAAATGAATCTCTTTAACAGAAGGAATCAAATCCAGAGAAACTGGGACTATGTGTTTGTTTGTTTTTTTCCAATTGTAGTAATCTTGTTTTGTTTACTTAAAGTATAAATGGAATTACAGCATACAAACATGAAAACTAATATCTGGAAATTAAGTGCAGATGCCAGTATTTCAGAAAACCATTTAAAATCCTGGGGCTGAATACATACAAATGAATAGCAAAAAACACAGATATTTTAAGATCACCGATACTATGAAAGCCTCAATAATCCCATGGCTAAAGAATCAATGAAACTATATGCCAGATCCTATTACTTTTGAATATTCACAGGGTATGAACTGACTTAGAACATCCCATGAACTCAGTGGCATTATGAAAAGGATGCAGATTTATAAATGGAAAACTCAAATCTTTTGGGGATTGCTTTATATTTAAACAAAGCTTGTTTGCATAATATGCCTCAGTGTAAAGCTGAGCAATCTATGCTAAAAGTGGTAGCTCCAACTTTGTGTGATAGAATCGTTCACATTTGTCTGATTGAGGACGTATTCGACAAGTTAGATCACATTTTCAAAGAGCTGCATGGAGCGCATGATGTTTTCATCCTGTAAGGGAGAAAACGTGGAATTAAGTTCACCATATCTGCAAAGGAAAGTGCACTGTTTTGCCTCTAAGTACTGCCACCCTCCACCAACGCCTATGCCAGATGTTCAGATACTAGGGGTCTGCAAATGTAAATACTCTTCTACCCATTTTCCACACAGATAAGTATGGAGAGCCCGTTTTATGTTTTATTGAGTCTACTAGGCTTTAAACACTTTATTTAACTCTGACTTGGTGTTAAGAGGGGCTATTTCTCAAATTATTAATAGAATGCCAGCATGGAAACTGGAGAGGCACAGAGCATAATCAAAGCGAGCAAGGCAAACTGTGGCATTTTAGGTAATCACCCGCCAAATCACAGAGACTTGTACACATGGAAGGATACAGGGTTTGTGTGCGAGCTAAGAGCCAACTTCATGAAGATTGGAGGTTGGGGTTTAGGAGACAGGTTTGCAGTAATTACTCCTCTCTTTCTGAGTCTGTTAGGGCTAAATCTCTGTGGCCTTTGGGAACCTTTAAAAGTGAATGGTCTCTCAATGCCAGAGAAAGGACTGTTTGTGAGAAACCATTGCCCAGTGTCTGCAGTTTAGCATGTTCCTTAGAAACTTAGGGGGACACACTTAGGGCAGGATAGAGGCACTTGGAGATTGTGACTGTTTATAGCAGTGGAAAATGGTAGCAGAACTAATGATGACTTCCACTACCAGATGCCAAGTAACAATACTACCATTAAGTAGGTTGATATCACTAAGTTTGTTCAAAGACCGTCACATTGAAATGTGAGTTGAGAAAAAGGCAGCCATCAGGAAAGGGAAAGTATATCAACTTGAAAATAATGAGAAAAACTAAAGTACCAGCAAACTTCTTTGTCTCCATAATTATTTTAGACATTCTTAATCGTGGTTCTACACACACGTCAAGTCAAAAAACTCTAGGTATGCTAATACTGGTCTGCCACCAGATGGTGGAGAACCACATGGACTTTTCCTCAGGGAGAATTTTCTACTGTTTAATTTTGTGACTGAAGACCATTGCTGGTTCGGCCAAAGACATCTCTTGTCCACATACATTGAAGCAATGATGTTTCTCTTGGAAATCGGATATAAGTTTGGCCAGTGATACACTCTTGGCTGTACTGGAATTCTAAATCTATGGAGGATATGGTAGACAAGATACATGTTATATGCTAGTTCTGGGAAAGAACAATTCAAGTCTCACATATGTTTTATCCTCAGTGATGAATATTCTAAAGGATCTGAAGAGCAAAAACACACATGTGCAACCTTCATCTCTCCAGGGCTTCCCTCATAGCCTGCCTGGGGATAGACAATAAATGCTGATGAACTGAATGTGCAAATTGGTGATTGTTTTCAGAGTGGTAGGCTTATTCATCTCAGCTGTGTAGAAGTGGTGATCTTAGGCATATGATCTTTATACTTTGCTCAGTTCATGGCGGCTAGCTGGCAGGACTAAGTTCAGCTGTTAAGGAAGCAAAAGGGATAGTTTCTTTACTATCGTTACTTACTTTTTGGCAACTTTCGATGAATTCATCTATGGTAACGACTCCATCTTTATTTTTGTCCATTTTCTGTTCAGGAAGAAAAGAACGAAAAAATTTGCTCAGACTTACCCCTTGATAACCCTCACACTGAACTGAACAAGCTGAAGCTGATGAAAAGAAAGCCCAGCTGCTTATTTTATGGGGAGGAACTGCTTCAGAGCACAAACTAGTAGCTGCTTAGTGATAAGAATCGTGGCTGACTGATTTTAGGCTGTTACCTTTTCAATAGAATGTGGTATAGAGGTAGAGTCACTCTGTTCTAGTAAAATCCTGCCCTCCAGCTACGACAGACTTCAGGCAACTTGCTGAAACTTTCAGAGCCTTGGTTTTCTCATCTGTGAGATGGGGCTAATGAGGATTTATAAATAACCTCATAGGGGCTTGTGAGAAATGAATGAAAACAAACACCCCAAAACATATGAGACATGGCAATTGCTTGGTGTTCTATCCAAGATATGGTGAGTGTTCAATAAGTGGAGTTATCAATATGATAAATTCAAAACCAAAATTACTAAATTAGTATGATGGTAAATATTCTATAGTTTTGTTTCTTTCAGTAAAAATTATTTTCCTTTACATTCTTTTGAATCATCATGATGCTTTGCAAACATGAGGAAATTTGCTCTTAATTTCACTTCCTCTCTGACTTCTATTGCATTCCTACCTGGAAAAATGTTTCAACGTGTTGTCTGGGAGCATCTTCTTTGAGGACAGGATATGTGCATTTACCCATCATATCGTATATCGCTTTCATTATATCAAGCATTTCCTGAAAAGGAAAAGGCAGTCACATGAAGCCGCATGCAACATGAAAATAAACCACTCCAAGAAGCTTTGACAGATTATTCCTACTCAATTTCAAATTTTTTATTTTTCTTTGATTCTTCATTATATGTCTTGGTTGTCCCAGAGGAAAAGCCAATGGCCTTATGCCTTAAAAGCAGCAGAATCAGAATGTAAGAATCAAGTCGGATCTTGGATTCAAAATGAATGAAATTCCCATGCATCTAACATGATCAGGAAAGAAACATTCTGGTTTAATGTTTGGACTTCTGTAGACTTCACATTGGCTATCTTTGCTTTATTGAGTTATTATATATTTTATATGTTGATTATCAATTTCTGTTTATTGAGAATAAAATAAACTCCACATCATGAGAATTATACTAAAACTAACTGATAAGCCTCAAAGCTCATTAGGGTTTTCATTGTGTTTTTCCTACTATGGCTTTAACTAAAGTCACATATGTAGATTAGTCAAAGTATGACCCTGGAAACACTTTGAAATTTTAATTTTTTAAATTAAAAATCTAGTTTTTGATTTGTAATTTTCAATCTTAGTGAAAATAATATCTAGTTAACCTAGACATTCAGATTTATTGTTTACACTTGTTTTCTTCATATTGAAGTTTCCACAGAAGAGTATGGATTAAGTTGATAATATGGATGTAATATATATTTACTTCTGAGAGTATTCAATTCCATTTTAAATGATAAAGCAGTTTGTAGTTTGTAAATTTTACATGAAGCCCTTTAAGATGTTTTGAGCATAGAAGTTTGTTTGACATAGAATTCATGAGATGTGTTGGGTATAAATGGTAAGAACAGCATGTTTATGTTAAACATAGAAAGGGATAGAAAAGGATCAAAGGACCAAGAGATACCTAATGTCCTGGAGGCACCTGAGTACTAAATGTTTATTGTGTACTAAATATACAAGAGACACTAAGTATCCAGGAGATATGCTCGATATACCTGAATACTTAATACTCATGAGGTCTTAATTCATCCACCCGTTTGTGAGACCCATCTGGCCCCATGTGTCTTCTGCTCAACAAATAAAACCCATGGCCATTGATCAGGTTAATTGTCACATTGTAACTGTGGTCAGGTGAACTTGTCCCTGTGTCTTCAATAGAGCAAGTTGATATCATTGGCCCAAGATACCTTCTATTTGAAGAACCCAATGCTCAAAACTCAACTCGGGGGAAAGCTAGTGAGAGAAAGAGGACATATGGACATTGAACCACATCCAGGCTTCAGGTAATGTGGTCTTTCAACCCTACCTCCACTCCATCCTAAATTGTTATCTTACCCCATCCCTCCCCCCTTGCTTCTTGCTCTGTTTTAAATTAATTTATTAAACCACTTGATATGAGCATCTGAATTTGGTCTGTGAGGCTTCTTTTTTAGATAGCCAACGTGGGAGTTTATTTGGGGCTCCACTATCACATCAGGTCATCTCCCACACAGTACAGGTCACTACATAATCCACACGATTTTAAAATTGCATCTGTTTCCATATGGACTGCATTATATGATAGAAAAAAGGTTACAGGCCAAATATTCTAACGTGTGGATATATTTTCTTCCTATTTGATTCCAACTACTGTCTTTATTCCACGTACAGTATTCATTAAAACGCTATTAGGAAATCAGGATGAAATCCTTCTGTTTTATATTTACTTTGAAGATTAACCATAAACTATTTCTAGCATTCCAAATTTTTCATCAGAATATTTCCCCAGCACTACGGAAAATATTTTAGACTTCCTGAAAAAGTGATTCTAAAATAATAATTGCGATTGTTTAACATTTTGAAGTGAAAAAATGAAAATGGTCTGAAGGCTAGCTGTGTTGGTGAGGCATTTCTTACTTCTTTAGTGATGTAGCCATCTTTATTTATGTCATACAAATTAAATGCCCAGTTGAGTTTTTCTTGTACTGTCCCCCGGAGCAAAATGGAAAGACCCTTGATGAAATCCTAAAAAAAAATAAAAATACAGTTTGATATGACATTTCTAAAAAAGAAAGTAAAACACAAACTCTAATAAAATTCTCTGTCAAATGATGGAAGCAAGGGTTACAACCCTCTGGATTTTGAACCATTTATTTAGCTAAATGGTCCATGTGTTCCTGATTATCTTTTTTTTCCAGAGATTTTTTTTGTGGGCATAAACCACTCCTTAGGTTTAATATTCTTACATTCTAATTGGAAACTGTGACTTAAATCAACTGTGGAACTGGAAATTGTGTCAGAACAGACACCCAAACAACAAGATGCATGTGTATAAGTGGTATTACTTTCCACTACAAGTGCACACAATTCTTTTACTGGAAATAATGTAATAACATTGTAACTTAAAAAATACAAGCACATATGTAACACACTTCCCATGAGCAAGATCTGCTAACAAGAAATATGGGCTGTCCTTAAGATATAGGCCAATTGAAGCCTTTATTTAGAAATCAAGTTATAATATGCATGGGGGCAGAAGTTAAGAGAATGGAGCTGAAAGCCAGGCTGCCTGAATTCAGATTCCAGCTGTTTCATCTGATAGCTCTGTCCTCAGAAAACTTACCATCCTTTTGCCTCTATTTTCATATCTGTAGAAGGAAGATGTTAGTATCTACTTCTTAAATTTTTTATGAGGATAAAAAGAGTTAAGCTGTTTATAACAGTGTCTGGCAAGGGCATCGGCTATGTGTTTGTCCAAGTAAATGGAAACCTCAGTCAGTATCACTGTTAGGCTGATATGACTGAACCGCAGACAAACCAGATTAACTTGATCAAATTCATATATATTTGTTGTTCTATAGGCAGGGTTAACATTACAATATGGTGAATTCTGATCTCACATAGAACTGACAATCTGTTGTTAGGTAGGAATGAAAGAGCAGAAGGTGTTACCAAGTCCAAGCTTTCTCTGCTCCCCGCAGGACAGGCCAGTACATCTGGAGATGAGGTGTTGAGGCAAGGAATATGACTTTATTGGGAAAGCCAGCAGACCAAGAAGATGGCAGACTAGTGTCTCAGAAAGACCATCTTATCAGGGTCTGGATGCCAGTTTCTTTTATAGAACAGAGAGGGGGAGGAGGTGAGGAAGTAAAGTAAAAAGGCCATAAGTCTTGCAAGTATCTCCTGGAATGGCCAGCCTCAGGGAGGGGATGTGTTAATGTCTTCTTTTCTTGCAGCCATTCACAGGTGGTCAGGGTCAGGATGCTTCCCTGAACAAAGGCACTTTGGTTTACCATTCAGGCAGAGGGGCAGTGTTCCCCGAGGCAGGCCATTATGTATAGACAGTATCCTTTTAGTGAACAAAAGCACCGGGGAAGCAAAGGCTAAAGTAGAAGAAACAGATCCAACACGTAGTCAGATTTTGTTCTTCCCTGTAACAAAGGGAAATGCAGAAGTGGCCTCTGGGTGAATTTGTATTCTCTCTACATTTTTACATTCCAACATTTTGTAATTGTTTTCCTGTCTTAATTTCTTTAAATTTTTTTTTTAAATGGGTGACATTCATGTAGTTCAAAAATTTAAAATATATAAGATTACTGATGAAAAGTATTCCTCCCATTCTTGGACCCTAGTCACCCTATTTCTTTCCCCTAGACAACTGGCATTAGTAGCTTCTTGTATTCATTTTCAAAGAATTTTTGTGCATATACAAGTGTAAGGCATATTTATTTACACAAATGATAGTCTAACAGGCTCTTCTGTACTTTATTTTATTTTTAACTTAGCAATAAATCTTGGAAATAATTCCAATCTTTTTCACTGTTGCATATGTATGAATGTATCATAGTTTATTTAACCAATCTCTCATTGATGAATATTTAAAGATTTCCAATCTTATTAAAAACAAAGCCACAAAGAGTGACCTTATACATACATAACTTACATTTTGAACAAGTATCTGTAGGATGAGTTCCTAGAAGTGGAATTGCTGGGTCAAAGGATGTGAACATTGGTAAATTTTACAGTTATTTTCAAATTTCCCTCTCAAAATCTGTATATGAGAATAGTATAGCTTGTCAATACTATATGCTATCAAATTTTTTATCTTTTTCAATCTTAAGGGTTAATATTTCTTTCTCAGATTACTTAAAATTTGTATTTATTATGAATAAATTTGAGCATTTTTTTCCAAATGTCTTGATTTATAGAAACTCTTCACATATTAGTGAAATTAGCCCTTGTCTGGGATATATCTTCAAGTATTGTTTCCCAGTTTATCATTTCTTTCCATTTTTATTATGTTGATTTTTGTAAAGTAGGCATCTTTTTATTTTTATATTCTAGATTTTGTCAGCCTTTTACTTTATATTTTTTTGTTTCTGTCATATTGAAAACACCTCTCCCATTCTGAAGTTATAAAAGGATCCTCCCATGTTTTTGTTCTAGTACTTTTAAGGTTTACTTTTTTACATTTAAATCTTTATTCCATTTGGAATTTACCCAATGTTTTTAGATAGCTGTCTGGTTTCACAATATTATTTGTTACCCACTGATTTGAGATGCAAGATTTATCATATCCTTAATTCTTTTATGTATTTATATTTCTGGAACTTATGTTTTATTTCATAGTATATCTGTTTATCTAAGCACCTCTACTACATTGTTTTAATTATTAAAAGATTTTAGTAATTTTAACAGCTGTAAGGGCTGTCTCCTCTTAATCCTTCTTTTTCAGCTGTTTTCTTTCCATTTTTCCTTATTTAAATATTCCACCTGACCCCTATTGGGATGTTTATTGAGCTGGAGGTAAATTTACAGATCAGCTTGGGCAGAACTGACAGCTACATGTTGATGAGTCTTCCTATTCAAGACAATAAGAAACCTTTCCCTTGTCCAGGTCATATTTGTCATTGAGTATATTACTTTCCTCTTGCTGCTGTAACAAATTACCACAAATTTGGAGGATTAAAATAATACTTGTTTATTATCCTCCAGATCTGGAAATCAGAAGTCTGAAATGGGTTTTACTGGGTTGAAATCAAGTTGGAGGCAGAGCTGCAGTCTCCCCAGTGGATCTAAGGATAGAATTTGTTCTCTTGCTTTTTTCAGCTTCTAGAGGCCACTTGCATTGATTGGCTTCTGGCCCTTTCCTCCACCTTCAAAACACAGTACTCCAACCTCCTGTTGTAGTTATCTCCTCTTTGCTACCCTGATCTTCCTGCCTCCCTCTTACAGGGACCCTTGGGATTACATTGGGCCCATTCAGATA
Source organism: Hyperoodon ampullatus (assembly GCF_949752795.1). Classification (NCBI taxonomy): domain Eukaryota; kingdom Metazoa; phylum Chordata; class Mammalia; order Artiodactyla; family Ziphiidae; genus Hyperoodon; species Hyperoodon ampullatus. The sequence continues at coordinate 172,769,984 of NC_136914.1, forward strand.
ATCCAATATGATCTCCCCATCTCAAGATCCTTAATCACACCTGCAGAAAACCTCCTTTACCATGAAAGGTAACACATCCTACGTCCGGACATTAAGATGTGGACATTTTTGGTGGGTCTTTATTCAGCACACCAAACTCTAATACATTTTAAGGCCTTTTGTTTTTTCCAAGTTGTTCTTTCACATTTCTTAGTCATATTTATTTCTAGGTATTTTAATCCTTCTGTTGCTGTTATAAAGGAGGCCATAAGAATTCCTTAGTAGGCAGAGAAAAGAAGAGATGCAGGCAACAAATCTTGAAAATAAGTTTCTCAGGAGGTAAGAGAGGTCAAGGGAAGAAAGCATTTCACTAGGAAAGGATAGTTCATCTTGATACGAATCTGCTGGGGAATGAAAAGAGCTTACTGAGTCAGCAACATGGAGGTCGCCAGTGACTAAAGGGAGAAGTTTCAGTGGAGGGGAGGGAGCAAAGAATGATAGAGACTGTTAGAAAATTCACCAACCGTGGCTGCATATGAAGACAGAGGGACAGGGCTATATCTGAAGAGGAGGACAGGATCACAGAAGAGAGTTCTGAAGATGAGCACTTGGAACACTGAAGGGAAGAATCTAAAAAGAGGAAAATACTAAAGATGTGTGTGTGTGAGAGAGAGAGAAAGACAGAGAGAGAGAGACAGAGAGAGAGAGAAATAGACTACTCCTGCGATGGTGGGAGAGATGGAGATGGTCTGCCCTGGGAAGGGAGGAGGCACATTTCCTCAGCTAATACAGAAGGAAGAAGAACACCATGCAGATGCCCACAGCTGAGAAGAGGTGGGAAGATGAACCAGTCCTCATCTGAGACCTTTAATGGGTGTTGTCTGCTTGGGAGTGCAGGACATGGTGGAAAGGTTAAGAACTGAAGGTTTGAGGAGAGAAAGAGGCAGCTCTGCTCCTGGACAATAAAGTGACTTGTGCAAATTACAGGAAGCTGCAGCTCCCTCAAAATATTTTCCTGCCATCTGCTGGAAAATTGTTGTAATATATTTAAACCTGTAGTATATAGTATACTGTAATTAAGAGGTAATGACCCTCCTTGGAGTTGTGTAGTATACAACTTGCAAACTATATAAGCTTTGGCTTTTTTGGAAGGTATAAAATAGTCACTGCAGAGCATGGGAAGGTAGGCTTACCAGAGAAGGATTGCTGGACAATTTTGAAAAGCCAAATGAGGTGGATGGTTATCAATATAATCCTTACCTGTCACTTCATATCACAAAGTAATAGTTATATGCCTTTAGCTAAAAAGAGAGGCTGGACACAACATCCATGAAGATATGCTTAGAGCATTGGTTTTCAAAATGTAGATTGCTGCAGAATCACCTGGAGGGCTTGCTAAAACAGCTTGCTGGATCCCACCCCAGAGTTTCTGATTCATTAGGTCTGGGGTGTGGCTCAAGAATTTACATTTCTAATAAATTCCAAGGAGATGCTGATACTGCTGGTCCAGGGATCACACTTCGAGTACCACTGGCCTGCAAGAATCATCACTGGCATTGGCCCCATCACCAAGCAGAATAAGCCAGAGCAACAATGAGAGATTTAAAGTCATGTGTGGACTTTTGTTGTTTGCCTCCCTAGTTGGCCCCTATTTTCATTTGGTGTTCCATCCAATTCTGTGGAAGTGCACTCCATCTGTGGCTCTAGTGATGGAGTCATGCCCTGGGCAAAATCAGGAAGCACCTTTTATTCCTTTGGTCAAGGCAATTGGATCTGTGGTTGGCCTGCAACTGAACCCAGTCTACATGAGTGATTTTCAGGACTTCTGCTAGGAAGGGGTATGACAGAGATGCTTTTTCTTTCCTGCCTGGGGAAAAATCAAGCCTGGAGCTCAGGAGCTGCTGGCATCTTCTTGTAACCACGAGGGAGCCCACCCTTAGGTTGCAGCCAGACCTATCTCTGGACTTCTTATTCTTTTTTTTTTTTTTGCCGTAGGCGGGCCTCTCACTGTTGTGGCCTCTCCCGTTGCGGAGCACAGGCTCCGGATGCGCAGGCTCAGCGGCCATGGCTCACGGGCCTAGCCGCTCCACGGCATGTGGGATCTTCCCTGACCGGGGCACGAACCCGTGTCCCCTACGTCGGCAGGCGGACTCTCAACCACTGTGCCACCAGGGAAGCCCTGGACTTCTTATTCTTATGAGCCAATACAGTTATATTGTTTTTGTTAGTGTGTGATTTTCTATTATTTGTGAACAAAAGTACCCTGATTCACAAGCTGACATCTAATTCCCATCTTTCTCTTAAATACTATGTATCCTGAAACTGCATACATTGAAAGATAGCTATGAACTTTGAACACCCCTCTCTCTTTTAATATACCATCTTGCAGGATGATATCAACAAACAGTTATTTCAGAACAGGAAATAACTATTTGTGCAAAAGGAAAATGAAAGACTCAAGGTATCTTGTACTGTTCTTACTCTATGCTTTTCTGAATGGTAATTGAAATCTGTCAAGCAGGAGTTACAAGGCTAAAAAGAAAACAACTCTCAAGAGTACTTTTCACAATCACCTTACTTTTGTCTGTGAAAGGTTACATCTGTTCCCTAATGTACAAAACTGATAGATGGGGATTGGTACTGAATTCTGGTTTCTAATATCTTATGATAAAGGCAATAGAAGGAAAAAGGCATAGAGATGTGACCCTATAATAACCTAGTCTTGTTCTATAGTTAGCTCTATTTATCGACCAAACCTTTAATTGGTGCCTTAGTACTGGTTACATACATTCTGCCCACCATTCCCACACTAGGAGCTGCATCAAAGACCCAGCCTTGAGAGAGCATGTGTTATTCAGACCATCTAGATGGTATACATGACTGGACCCAGGTAAGGCCTGGAAAGTCATACATGTGTTTAGTATATTTCTTACTTTATGCTTGCTTTTACATTTTTAGGAAAATTTTTAAAGTTGTTTATTTTCTCTGATATGACCTCCCTTGACTGGAGTTAAACTTCCATAGTGGTTGAAGGATACAATTTCAGGTACTACCTAAAGTTTGCATTTGTTTGGAACTAATAAAAGATATCAACATGTCTAAAAAGTAAAAATGTATATTTCCCAAGATTTGTAGCCTAATTTTATCAGGTGAAAGAGATAAAATACTTACCTTGATTGATATACAATTCTAGTTAGGTACTTTAATATCTTAAAAGATGAAAACAGCCACATTAAGTTAGAGGAAAGTGGTCTGATCTCCCTGAAGGCCATTAAAAATTAAATAAGTTTTAAACAAAAATCACAAATATATAATAAATATATATGTAAATATCATGCTTGATTTATGTAAAAAATACAGAAAACTATAGAAGAAAGTTTCAATCACACATAATCCTATCACCTGTTCACATTGAATATTCCCTATTTTTTTTAATGCATACTTTGGCATATACTTATAGTACAAGCCATATATTATATATAAAATTCTGTTTATTTCACTTAAATTACAAGCATTTTCCAATATCACTGACAATTCACTGTGACATCATTTAACTAACTACAAAGTAGGTTTAACTGTATGAAATTGCCCATATTTTTTATCATATTTGCCAAGAATTTCATATGATAGTTTCATATGGTCTAATTTAATAATACTAGCACAATGAATTTTGGACACTTTGGACCCCAAACCACAATAAGAATTACAATTTAAATGACAGCCTAGTACTTAAGCAAGCACACACACATACACACACACACACACAAAATCATACACCAGAAACTAAAGTTATTAGTCTATTTCCATTTCTCTTCTATTAATTTTTTAGTACTCTTGTTATTAATGTCTAAATCAATTTTACCACCTGCTAATCATTGCAATCTCGAGTGTGAAACACTGCTTTGTCTTATGAATGTATTCTAATTTATTTAACCATTCTTTCTTATTGTACATGATGCTATAGTAAATATTTTTCTCCAACTATTTCCCATCATTCTGACTTATTTCCTAAGGAAAGATGTGGAATTCCTGGGTTAAAGGGCTCTGGGAACACTGAAATTTATTGGTAGTAATGAGGACAGTTTATCAATAAGTGTGTGGGGCTTGGTATTAGGCAATTTCTATGCATTACTTTATGTCAGCCTCACACAACCATAGTGAATAGGTATTGTTGTCCTTATATTAAAGATGGAGGCTCAGACAAAATACGTGACTGAGGCAAGGGATGCAGCCAATGAGAATTAGAGCTGGAAACTGAACCCAGAACTCTGACTCAAAGCCCAGGCTTTCATTTTGTCTAGAACTGAAGCAATGGGCTGTGGTTACACAGAAAAGTATGATATAAACAAATGCTACGTCTCTTTTTTCTGATACTATAGGACATAATTGTAGGGTGATATGAAACAGTGACTCACAGTGATTACAATTTTACTAATAACATTTGTAGAACATTTGGAGGTACCAGGAATTCATAATTCTTGCCATGAAATGACATGCATAAATGAATTAGAAAATGGCCTTAGCTTTTAAAAAGGGAAAGTGAGTCAGTGTGTGAATACATGTGTGACTAGGAACAGGATAAGAAGATAAGATCAGCTGAAGAAGAATCCCAACAGTTAGAATCCCAGGAAACAAGAAAAGAGAGTGAGCAAGAGAGAGAGAGACAGAGACAGAGAGAAATTGATATCAGTTCTCTGAGACTGACCAGTTGTTATATAGGACCACTAACATTACTGAGCATATTAATTGTGCCAGACCATTTTCTAAACTCTTTAGATTCATCATTTAATCTGACAAGCTTGTGAGGTATCTATCCTTATTATTTCCATTTTACATTGAGGAAATTCAAGCACAGAGAGATTGAGGAACCTGCCCCAGGTATCCCAGCTAGAAGTGGTAGAGTTTGACTTGAGCCGTCTGACTCACAAGCATGTGCTCTTTCAGATGAGAAGAGATTTCTGGCACCTCCTTGGAGATTGGAGTGTTAAAAGAGGAGACTGAAGAATTCTAGGACTGGGACAGAAAAGATAGAAGATGAGGCTGGAGCATCTTGTAGTGTCCAAAAGTAAGGAATGAGCAAAGAAAGAAACAAAACAAAACAAAAAAAATAAACAACCACAATGATGGGGCCATGATGAAGCCAACAGAAAGAGCTTCCAGCGGCCCAGCTGGAACAATTTAACAAAAAGATAAGATATTGAACTATAATGCAAGTATAAAATATATGTCCATTAGTACACACCGATATGAATCACTGGTGGAATACATTCATAAATGGAGGAGAAGAGACAAATCCTTCTCTTCTTTGGAAGAGAAGAATTCCAAATCAACTATATGTATACTCTACCTTTAAGGAGACGGAGCATAACTCCCAATCTGTAAGTGTGATCTGTGCATAACTTCCTTCCAAAGATTATGGTTTGGAAAGAGGGATAAAAGAGTAACTACAGTAAAGAAATTACCAGCACTACTTCAACCAGGTGATCAAGGTTTACATCAAATGGTCATAAATCATGTTGATACTATGGACTCTTGTTATGTAATAATAAAAGCACCTTACCTCTGTGGTCTTCCTCCTCAAAACACATATCCCTATTCCAATCGTGAGAAAAAACATCAAGCAAATCCCAACTGAGGGACATTCTGCAAAACACCTGACCAAAACTCCTCAAAACTGTCAAGGGTATCAAAACGAGGACAATTTGAGAAACTGTCACAGCCAAAAGGAGCTTAAGGAGACATGGTGAGTGAAGGTAATGTAAGAGCCTAATAGAATTCTGGAACAGAAGAGAGGCTTTTGGTAAAAACTAAGAAAATCAGAATAAAGCATGGACTTTAGTTAATAATAGTGTATCAACATTAGTTCATTAATTATAACAAGTTTGCCATATTAATGCATGATGTGAATAACAGGAAACTGGGTGTGAGGTGTATTGGAACTCTCTGTACTACCTTTGCAGTTTTTCTGTAAATGTAAAACTGGTCTAAAATAAAAAGTTTATTTAAAAGATGATTTAAAAAAAGAGGGACCTGACCTTCAACTGTTGAAGCAGATAGAGATATTTATTGGATGCTTTTTCTCTTGTCTCTCTTGTAATAATCTTCTGCTACCCCAACTTTCATTAAACATTTCAGTGTATGATAAGAGGGATTCAAAGAACTTGCCCTTGGGGGCCACAGGAGTGTGGTTAAGGGCAGCCATGGCTGGAGGAGCTGGATACCCCATAGCAAGACTATAAGGACAGAGCAGGCCAGAAGGACAGGGTGACAAGCAAAAACTAGGACACATGCAGCATGGCCACAGTCCTTGGGGATCAGTAGAAATGCATGGGTGAGGCCCAGGTTAAAGAACCTTTATGGCAAGAATTGTTGGATTCTACAAAAATTAGTCATGAAAATGGGGGAATGTCAGCTCCATAAGGACAAAAATTTGTGTCTTTTGTTCACTGTTGTATCCCCAACACCTTGAATATATACATATATATATATTTTTTTAATTTATTTTTTGCCGCCCCGTGCCGCATATGGGATCTTAGTTCCCAGACCAGGGATCGAAACCACACCCCCGCAGTGGAAGCACGTTGTCTTAACTACCGGCCCGCCAGGGAAGTCCAAAAAATATTTGTTAAACGAAGGAACGAAATGAAAGGACATCTCAGCTACATTTCCCTTTACTTCGCCAAAGAGCAAAGCTCCTGGAATGGGCACAAGAAAAGAAGAGGAGAATTATGTGGACAGGTTGTGTAAGTGTGTGTGTGTGTGTGTGTGTATGTGTGTTGAGAGATATAATAATAAAACTTAATGAGTTAATCTAATAAAATGCAATTCTGTACCTATTGGTAACATTGCCTAAATAATTCCCCTTGATGCCTGACATCTCAAAAGAAAATAGCTATTTAACTTGACAAAAATGACTCATCCTAGAAGGAAAGTTTTCCTGTAACCATAATTGATATTTGGGGAGAAAAAAAACATTTTTTTTCATCACTGTGAATGACAAAGGGATTATTTTGGGGGTTTATAATGCCTCCGGGGGTACCACTCACATTTCATTCTGTCATAATTGAATTGTCAGTGAATGGTGTTTTCTTGAAGCTCTGGACTGCGGCAGTCCTGCTGTCAATCATCAGTTAGCTTTAGTAAGCAGGGATAGCTATTCCAGAATTGTTCCAAAGGAAAAATACATTTTCAGACTCAACAGTTCAAGTAAACTTGCCATTAGGGTTGTGCTCAGAGGAGTGCACTGCTCTGATGGTGGTAATATTCTAGAAAAGGTAACTTGAAATGGTGGTAAAAGTTCAGGGTTACTTTTGCAGTCAGCAATTGGGTCATTCAGTAATCAGTGCGTGGGATGAATTACTGAGTGGTAATTGTAAACGTTGGTGATAATACTCAGTAATCAAATCATAGAAGACCATCTCAGATGTCTTCCAGCAAACATAGTGCCTCAGTATCTCCCTCTGCAGGAGGCAATCTATTGTGAGGGTTAAGAGTTGGGGGGTAGAAAACTATGGTCCAGGGCTCAAATACGGCCCACCATGTGTTTTTGTTAATAAAGCTTTATTGAAACACAGCCGTGGTCACTTATTTCAGATTTGTCTGTGGTTGCTTTTGTCTACAACAGCAGAACTGAGTTGGTAGAATGAAGACTATATGGCCTGCAAAGCCAAAAATATTTACAGTTTGTTCCTTTACAGAAAAGTTTGATGACCCCTGGTTAAAACCAATAGGTTTTAGAGACTTAGGTAGAGCTGGGGTTCAATCCTGGTTCTGCCATTTACTAACTATATGACTTTGGACAAGTCACTTAACCTAAGTTTGTAATTCCTCATCTCTAACATGTGGCAAGTAATACAGGTCCTTTATTTTTTATCTGCAACTTACCACCCCCATCCAAAAATTCTTTTGTAAACTGAAAAAGAAAAACCTTTACCGGGAAGACAGGGGAGGTGGTGAATTTTGGTACCAAAACTCATCTGATGCCAAAACCTAAATTGAAATGGCATGAAAGTATTCTAATATCTATCTATCTATCTATCTATCTATCTATCATCTATCTATCATCTATCTATCATCTATCATCTCTATCCTTTATCATCTACTATCTATTATCTATCCATCGATCCCATTAATCAGAAGACATTAAAAGCTATTTTAATACTTCCAAATCATAGTAGCTTGACACAGTATAAGCTTATTTACCACTCAAACACAGTGAAATAAGAGTGGGGATGGGGTTCTGTTCCATGCAGTCATTCAGAGATCCAGCCTCGTCCTACTTTGCTGGAAGGCAAACTGAAATATATAACCTCACAGTCTCCATAGATGGGAAGACAGAGGAAGGAGATGTGGTCACTTCCACTAATCTCCCAGTGGTCAAAACTCAGTCCTGGTCCCACCTAGCTGCAGGAGAGGCTGGGAATACGGCCTAATCATGTGATCATAAAGCAGAGCACATGGACATTGGATCAGTAGCACTCTCTGCCATATTTATTGTTTATCATAGTTTTACTGAACAAATGTTACACCCTTGATTATAGCATACTGCAGACCCTGCAGGAAACATTAAATAATATAGAGTGTAGGCACAGCATTACGTTTCTAAAATCTGCAAGACTCTGAATGAAACTCAGCTGGCTCCAAGGATTTCAGATGAGGGACTGGAGACCTACATATTCCTCACTGGCAGGATAGCACAGTTGCTAAGAGATGCATTCTGGGCCAGACTGCTTGGGTTTGAATCCTGGCTCTCCTACTTTCTAGCTGTGTGACCTTGGGCAGGTTGCTTAACTTCTCTGTGAATCTCTTTCGTCATTTGCTAAAATGACAAGTTACTATATGTAATTCATTCAGCCCAATGCCTGACTCATAATGAGTGCTAAACAAGGGTCAGCTGGTATTATTGTGTGTAGCTATTACTATTGTTAATGCTATTTTTACACACTTAGTACAGTGATTGACACATGTTAAGTGCTTGTTTTATAATCAGATGGAGAGCAATCTTTCACAGCATCACAGACAGAGCAATCATCTGGCCTGTGCTTGAATGTTTTCAGTGTTATAAGATCACTATGTAATAAGATGACCAATGTCATTCTTAACTGGCTTCATTAGAAAAATATCCCTTGTAGAAACCACTGTGGTTTACATCTAATAAATACTGAGGACATATTTGGTGCCGGGTACTCAGCCAAGCCCCTAACTGACATCACTTTGTCATCCTTCCTTTACCCTGTGAATTAGCTTTGCTTGCTGATGATTCGCAGAGATGAACACTAAGCCCAGAGGGTTGAACTACTCAGCCCAGGGTCTCACAGCCACTTGGTGGCGAAGGGATTTTAGATCCAGTCATATCTGGATCCAGGGCCCCTCCTGTCTTACTCACTCTACCCTTCAGAATTAAGCAAATTAAGTAGGAAACTTCCATTTCCCTTTATCTCAGAATCAGGATGGTCTCTGCTGTGCCTCCCAAGATGCTATTGTTACCCCAAATATGTTCGTTGCCTAATCATTTCTGTTTTCTAGAGACTTTTCAGGTAGGTAATCAATTTAGAAACATAACTGCAATAACTTAGTTTTAAATTTGATTTTGATTTAACATTTATTAATTTAACCATTGGTTTGTCTTTAAAGAAAACAACTTTTTTTTACCAACATGCTTATAGTATATAGCCATTATAACTAATTTCCCAAATTATAACTAGCATTCATCACAATTACTGTGATGAATATTATGTATTACAATAGCGACATATGCATGGTTCCATATCATTAACACCAGACTAAATTTACATGTGAAATTGGATACAATGTGCTATAAGTAATTGATGGAAATTTTCTGATACATTAAGTAATTTCAAGTAATGAAATCACTAGCAGTCTTTGCCTTACTCAAACTAGCTATGAAGGATTTTATTAGGTGAACTGGAATGTTTGACTTTTATGTTATGGCTAAACTAAGGCCGGTGCTGGAATTAATCTTGTTGGTAAAGTGCAGCAGACACTAATACGATATTGATCATAGGCTGCCACACCGGAAGAAACATTACAGGGGACTGGTACCTATGACAATCTCACGTCTTCCCCACTAACCGCTGCTGCCACATCGGAGTCAACCCAACTGCCCTCGCCTTGACCACTGCCAGCTTCTCCTCCTATTCTCCCGGTGATATTTCTCGGTTAAGTTGTGAGATGACACATTGAGTTTCCTGGCCTAGAATCTTCATTTTAGTAGCACTCAATCTCTATGAGCATCTAGTATGTGTGAGGAAGCCCTTTGCTGCCCCAGGGCCAAACTGAATGACCTCTCAGCAGGCTGCACCTCCCTTTTGTCATCCTGACTCCACGAAGTGTTGAAATGTAAGTCTACCAATTTAATTTTAATATCTCTTGAACTTGTCTCCTCCTCTCCAATGCCTTAACTGTAGTTGGGGCTGACATCAGCTCCTGTCTGGACTCTTGGATAAATAGCTGCTAATTAGACTTGTTTCTAGGAACACAGCCCTGATACCTTAACTTCCCCACTGAAAATTCTCCAAGGGCGCCTCACCTCCTGCAAGATTATTCAGCCTCCTTAGCATCCTGCCTCAGATGTGTCAGGATCTGTCCTCCGCCTCCTTACACAGCTTTCCTGTCACCCTCCTCTTTTGTATTCCACCTTCTAGGTGGTTTACAAATGCTTTCTCTTCATTTCCAGGCCTCCGCCTCACTCCCACTGCTTCCCATCCTGAGCCATTATTCTCTTGAGCATCTCCTGCCTGTCCTTCAGACCTAGATCATCAAGTCCATGGGCAGGCTTCCCTGATACAGCCCTTCCTTGTTGATTCCACACCATCATCTGCTTTCCTTTATCCTGGCACTCACTGAAATTTCTGCTCATGTGTAAGATGCACCCCTCCCAATCCTAAATATGCATACCCTCTAAATTATCTGGTTCCCATTATAAACAGGGAAAATTCTGCCCCCAATTCCAGTGTGTGAGTGGGGATTTCCTCACACCATCAAGTTATCTCCAACACCAGATGTGTGTCTTATAATTGAACTTAACGCTGATACTCTCTACCTGGAGACAGAGCCAGATACTACATCATTGCCCCCTCCCAGCCCCCAGCTTCAGACGCTACTTGCAAGTATAGGTTGTCACCTGTGCTTCTGACCAATGGGTTACAGATTGGAGGTTCCAACAAAACTTTTCTAGGGTTCAATGAGTTTGCTAGAGCAGCTCACAGAACTCAGAGAAACATTTACTTACTAGATTACTTGTTTTTTGTAAGAGGATATATCTCAGGAACATCCAAGTGGAAGAGATGCACAGGGCAAGGCATGGGGAAAGGGCTTGAGCTTCCATGCCCTCTCAGAGCTCCCGGCTCTCCCTAAATCTCCACGTGTTCACCAACTGGGAAGCTCTCTGAATCCTGTCCTTTTGGGTTTTTATGGAGGCTTCATTACAGAGGCATGATTAATTAAATCATCGGCCATTGGTGATTGAACTCAGTCTCTAGCTCCTCTCCCCTCTCAGGAGGACAGGACGGAGGGACTGAAAGTTCCAACCCTCTATAATCAAGTGGCTGGTTCTCCTGGCAACCAGCCCCCACCTCTAGCTGTGGTTCAAAATTCACCTCGTTAACATAACAAAAGACATCTTGTTCTCTTCACTTAAAACCCAATGTTTTAGGAGCTCTTTGTCAGAAACTGGGGACTAAGACCAAATATATATTTCTTTTCTTTTCTTCTTTTTTTTTTTTTTTTTTTTTTTTTTGCGGTACGCGGGCCTCTCACTGCTGTGGCCTCTCCCGTTGCGGAGCATAGGCTCCGGACGCGCAGGCTCAGCGGCCATGGCTCACGGGCCCAGCCGCTCCGTGGCATGTGGGATCTTCCCAGACCGGGGCACGAACCCCTGTCCCCTGCATCGGAAGGCGGACTCTCAACCACTGCGCCACCAGGGAAGCCCTATTTATCTTTTTTTGGATATATATTTCTTATTATAAATCACAGTATCACACATATATTAAAGAGTGATAATAATTCTACTCCCTAGAGACAAATCACAGCCATTCAGAACATAAGCAAATAGATGATTTACACATTCTACCCATGTAATATAAATAAAATATACATAATAAAACAAAATAATACATAATATATAAATAAATGTAATAAATATATAAGTATATATAAATAAAATATTATATTTTATTTATTATTCTATTATAAATAAATAATGTATTTAGCTATGTGAATACTCGGGACATATTTCATCTTACTGATGCTTACATGTAGTATTTTATGAACAAAATTAAATACAAATCACTTGAAGTACATAATTTGAAAAGGGATTTCCTTATAAAATTGTCAGTGTGGTGAATGTAGCATTTTGTTATATTTAATTTCTTCTATCTCTCAGTTACGGACCTTCGAGAGCAGGGTTTTTATCAGCTTTGTATTTCCAAGGCCTACCACAGTAATAGGCCCACAGTGGATGCCAGTAAATATTAATTAAATTGTTTGCTTTCTGGGTTTGCTGTCATGCAGTTGGGAAAATGCACTTTTCTTATATAAACACATAGAAAGTACTAGAAAGCAAACTCAATGTGTGTTGTCATTCGCACTTATTTTGAAAGATAAGAGCAGCTTCTTGACAATACAATGAGGGAAAGTAACTGTTCTTAGGCTTTTTCTTTCCTCTCCTCAAAATTATCAGGCAGTACTAAGAGAGAAGTTTATAACAATAGATGCCTACATTAAAAAAAGGAGAGATATCTCAAATAAGCAATGCAACTTTATCCCTCAAAGAGAAAGAGAAAGCACAAACTAAGCTTAAGTTAGAAAAAGAAAATAACAAAAATTAGAGCAGAAATAAATAAAATAGAGAATAGAAAAACAATAGAGAAAAAAATCAATGAAACCAAGAGTTGGTGTTTTGAAAAGATACACAAAATAGACAAACCCTTAGCTGGACTAAGAAAAAAAGAGAGAAGACTCAAATAAATAAATAAATCAGAACTGAAAGAGGAAATATTGTAACTGATGTTACAGAAATAAAAAGAATCATAAGAGACTACTATGAAAAAATCTGTGCCCACAGATTGGATAACCTAAAAAAAAGTGGATAAATTCTTAGATACACACAACTTACCAAGATTGAATCATGAAGAAAAAGAAAGTCTGAACAGACCTATAACTAGGAGATTGACTCAGTAATCAAAAACCTCCCAACAAAGAAAAGCCCATCAGCAGATGTCTTCACTGGTGAATTCTTCCAAACATTTAAAGAACTAACACCAATGCTTTTCAAACTCTTCCAAAGAATTGATGTGAAAGGAATACTTCCAAATGAGGCCAGCATTACCCTGGTGCCAAAGCCAGACAAAGACATCACAAGAAAACTACAGGTCAATATTCCTGACAAATATAGATGCAAAAATCCTCAACAAAACACTAGTAAACCAAATCCAACAGCACATTAAAAAGATCATGCACCATGACCAAGGAGAATTTATCCCTGGGATGGAAAGCTGAATCAACATATGAAAATCAATTAATGTGATATACCACACTGATAGAATTAAGGATACAAATCCTATGATCATCTCAATAGATGCAGAAAAAACAACTATTGACAAGTTCAATACACTTTCATGATATATACTGTCAACTAGGAATAGAAGGAAAGTATCTCTACATAATAAAGGCCATATACATGAAAAGGCCATAGCTAACATCACACTCAGTGGAGAAAAACAGAAACCTTTCAATGGAGAAAAATAGAAACCTTTCCTTCTAGGATTAGGAGCAGGGCAAGGATGCCTACTCTTGTTGAGTGTCCTTATTACAATAATAATAATATTAATAATAATAATAATAATAAAGGAATAAAAGGCTCAAAAAGACAAAAAAAAAATTACACCACCAAACTCAAATTTTCACCTTAGAAGCACTAAATCCTTTTCAATGTGTCTAAAGTCAAAGCATATTAAAAAAAAAAATCTATAACTTACCTCAAAACTTACAGCTCCATTGTGGTCCGTATCAAATGCATTGAACAGAAAATGTGCATATGTGGTAGAGTCTGAAATGTTGAAAATAAAAAATAAGTTAGCATTTCAATATCCTACAAAGGATTTGTATAGCATGTCCCAAGCCTCTTTCTATCCAGGAAAGTTTACTCTACCTCTCTTGACCTGTGCTTTCTTCTCAGCTACCCACCTTCTCTCCATAGAGGATTGTAATTTGAGATTCATAGGTGTGAGTTACCTACAGAGGCCGTTGGTGACAGAAGCTCTCTAAGTTTCTGGCTGGAAATGCTCTGAACACACGGGAGTCTTGGGTGATGTTACTGACCCTGGGATGAGTAATGTTACCATAGGTGGGAATGAGGATTAACAAGACACATCTGGAAATTGCGTAGTGCTTGGCAGGGACTATCTCTAGATGAAGTAAAATAATAAAAATACTAATAATGAGGCACAGATGAATTGCTATTATTGGTGTTGTTATTATTAGTTTGTTCATCATTTTACAACCCAGATAAGGATATCAGGACTCAGAGAAGTTGAAAAACTTGCCCAGTCACACAGTCCATAAGGAGTAGAGTGGAATATAACTTAGGTCTTTCTGACCAAAAAGTTAAGCTAGCCCACAGCCAGTAAGGCTGCCTGATGAAGTGGAAACCAGGGTGAATTGGGAAGTTTCTGAGGCCATGTTGAAAGTGGATTGTGTGGTCCTAAAGGTTCCCAGTTAAAAGCAGTGGGGAGCTCCTGCTTTGCCTGGGTCCTGGATGGGATTAGAGGCTCTGGGCAATGGTAGACAGCTTTGGACACTTCTCTTGTCCCAGTGCCACACGATGGTGCCTAATGATACTGAAGTTCTCTGAAATCTAACACTTCCTCTGAGTTTGCTTCAAGTAGGTTATTTTCCTCTAATTTTTCTTTCCTTCCATTTTCTCCTTTGTCTCCCTAATCTCTGAAATTTCTGCCTTTATCTTTTTAAATTATATATATATTTCTTATTGTTTTCTTTTCTTAGGGCACAGTTTTCATTTTTAAGTGCTTCTGTGCTTGACCCTTGATCAAATTTACGTGATTCTTTTTTTTTTTTTTTTTTTTTTTTGCGGTACGCGGGCCTCTCACTGTTGTGGCCTCTCCCGTTGCGGAGCACAGGCTCCGGACGCGCAGGCTCAGCAGCCATGGCTCACGGGCCCAGCCGCTCCGCGGCATGTGGGATCTTCCCGGATTGGGGCACGAACCCGTGTCCCCTGCATCGGCAGGCGGACTCTCAACCACTGCGCCACCAGGGAAGCCCACGTGATTCTTTTAAATGTTTCATCTCATGGGTTTTAGCCTTTTATTGTAAGCTTTTTTATATTAAAAATTATGACCTTTTAGCTCATTGGCTCTAGCCTTTTATCTTCTTTTTAAAACCTCATCTATTTCTATTTTATAACTTTTAATCTTTATTTTTACTGGGATTTAGCAAAACTTCTGTTCGCCTTTTACTTTATGAATTGCTTTTTGAAGGCTGTCAAGAAACTAAGTCATAGAAGCAGGAGTAGAGAATGGCTCTCCCCAAATAAGGGAGGTCAGAGGTCATGCAAACTTCTCTCCTAGCTCTCAAGCATCCATGGCCTATGTATGGATTGTTTTCCCCTAATGCTTCACCGCAATGGTTAACTCTGTTGCAGGCCATATATTTCACAAGGTAAACTGTATACTCAGTTTCTCAAAATGGTGGTGGCACTTTCTCTCACCTCTTATCTTTAAATATGATGTGAGGAACCACTTATTTTTAAACGTATGAATTAATAACACTGTTTACAAAAAGCCAAACAGGCACCACAATTGGGCCTTAACAGTATGTAAAACTGTTGTTTGTAGAGTGGATGTCTATCTTGTGTTTATTGGTCACAGGAAGAAGCCCTTTTGGGTGTGAAACCAGGGTTTTGACTACAATGAATTTAGTGAGATTGCTGGGAAGTTCCATATAGAATTATCAAGAATTGTCAGTCTATTTCTATTTACAAAGTTGTTTTGCTCTCAACAGTACTTTTACATAGACTTCTTGAACTATTTAGTGCCCTTTGGAGAAATGAGTTGACAGATGGTATGCTAAACTTATTTTCAGGGAAGAAAAAATAAGGGATTTTGCATATTTTAAAATGAGCTTCATTAAGCAGGTCCCTTGTTACTTTATTTATACAGTAAGAGTAAGTACCTTTACCTTAGCAAGCAGAACTCACCATGAATAATGGCTCAGAACAAACGATGTTGGCAACTTTTAAAAACTTAAAACACAAGATAATGTAGGCATACAATAATTACCATCCTTCTCAGATGAGGTTGCTCTAGTTTAAAGCTTGACACATGGGACGCACACTCTCAAGGTTTGCCCTAATGTGGTTCAGAGGACGTCTTGTTCCTCTAAATGTACCTTGGCAAGTTTCCTGGAAGTGAAGCCAGTTTTCTAACCTAGATATACCAGGCAGAGAGAGGTTGCTAATACAGTAGTGGAGTCAGATTGCCCGAATTTGAATCTCAGCTCTACCAACTATTAACCGTGTGACCTTGGGCGTGTTGTTTAACCTCTCTGTGACTCAGTTTCCTCAGCTACAAAATGATAACAATATGTACTTCAGAGAGTCATCATAAAGAGATTAAATTAGATACTATACCCAAAGTTCTTAGAACAGTCCTAGGTAAATATTAAATGTTCACTAATTATTAGCTATCATTATTAAATAAATGTGATCAAAATTTTTTTTACAGGTTAATACAGCTCACCTGAAAACATTTCTATTTTTTGTGAACTCTCAATTTTGTATCTAAGTGACTGAAATTCTAACTTAATGGAACTTCATGCTCAGTGAAAATCAGTACAATTATATCATGAATGGTATTGAGTTTCTGACAGAGTTTGGATTTCTTCAGTAGACATCCGGAGACAGTGAAAGATTTTAAAGAAGGGGAATGATGCTACTAGCTTTGATGGGGTGAGAGGAAGGAGATAAGGCATTGGAAGTGTCTGACTGGGCACAGAGGTGGATTCTGTAGAGAAAAAGGAAACTGTCCACAAAACCATCTTGGTCTGATTTCATCTGACTGTGCTCTTCTTAAATACTCAGTAAGTATTTACTAAAAGGATGAATAACTGGCATCCTGGATTCTAGATTTCAGTACAGTTCAGAGCTCAAAAGAAATGGCAATGGTTTCTGCTCTTCCCATATGAGCTGACAGTTTTCTTTGACCATAATTCCTTCCATATAACAAAAACAGTTACTGAGTATCGTATGATGACTTTGCTCATTTTCCTGTAATTTTACTTGTGAAGCTGAAAATTAAGTGTTGAAATTTTACAGTTAGGAGACAAAATTTGTGGAGTCTTAGGATAGGAAGTGATCTTGGATACCATTTAGCTATTTATCTACATTTAACAAAGGTGGGAAGTGGGTGTAGGTAATGATAGGGATGTAGTTTTGTTCACCTAGTTAGTTAACGGTAGAGTTGGTAATGAAATCAAGACATTCCAACACTAACTCTTAGAAATAAAGGATGTTAGAACAGAAGGAAAACGTGAGGATTCTTCTGTTCTACATGTGGTGAAGGAACAACCTGAGGCCCAGAGAAATAAACTATTTGAGTCACACATTTTAGTGGGGGCAGAATTTATCTGTAAATTCAGGACTCTTGACTTAGTCCAGTGTCTTTAACCCAATTATGTCCAGAGCACAGTGATGATACCAACTAATCTCTTGGTTGAAAAGGCCATTGATACACATACATTTCAGAATATTTAAACAAATACACTTGATTATCATGTTCCAGGTCTGTGGTTGAAATCAGTCTGGTTGATTTCTTTCTTCCCACCACAAATCCCCTACTCCCACCTGAATTCAAGCAAAAGGTACAGAATTATATTAATGCATTTGAATATACAATTCATGGCAATGTTACTACAGTAAGGCAGGTTCACATACATGAGTGGTAGTCTCTGTTCAGTATGTTCTCTCTAAATCACCCTGAAAATTCCTAGAAATATTATCTGTGCATGAGAAGGATATTCAGTGGGTGGAGTTATTTGGAAAAAAAATTTAAATCTTTATGTCCATAGAGCTCATCTAAGTGCCTTAAGTGTCTTGAACGCAGTGATTGTTCAATAAATATTTGTTGACTTAGATTCTTCTGACTGAAGCTCATTGATTCGTTCCTTCAGTAGCTGTTTATCAGGTGCCTCCTATAGTCAAAGCAAATGCAAAATTCCTACAACAGAAGCAGGAGTAGTCCAGGAAATTGGAATTTTCATGAGCTTTAAAAATGCCTGGTGAGCTAAGAGTTTCTAAGCTAAGGTTTCCCCTGTACGTGGCACTGAAAAGCATTGCTGTGATGATACAGGTAATGGCACAAACAAGCCATTTCCTCTCGGCTTGTTTTATAGGAGACATACTTTATCCCTTACAAACAGGAAGATTCTGTTCAGTCCAGCTGTGCTAACATCCAGAACTCCAAACAAGTCATGGTTGGTAAACCATCTTGCTAAGAAGTAGAGAAAACTAAAGAGCCTGACACAGTACAAATTGCAGAAGGTTCTGGCAATAAGACAAAGAACCTTCCTGGAGGAAACTGTGAGACATTGTGATTTATGGACCCATCATTGTTACGACTCATAATGAGAGACATCTGTTGCTTTCAGGCCATCAACCTAAATAACTGACTCCACAGAAATGTGAGGATGGCCATAACATGGATTTGCCTGCCATTGGAGAATACATTCTCCCTTAGGACATTTTCTCTTTTCTAGCGGCACTGCAAGATACAATTTGCATGCACGATATTAATTTTTAAAATTGCAAGTCATCATTTTTTAAAATATTTAATTTCCTTCAGTAATGCTGGCTGCTTTTAGATTTATGCATTCAATTAACAGGAATAATCAATGAATTTTTAAGAGTGCAAAAGTGATTGTTCCACAAATCCCTTTGGACTTTGTAACAAGAATCCCTTGCAAAGGATTGTGCTTAAGTAGATGTTCTCTAATGTTGAAATGTTATTTTTCAGATAAGGATAAATTTTTAATGTGGAGTTGTATCCAATTTGTAGCATGTAATAACTTTCATTTGAGATAATAAAAAAATAAAAGATTTCCATTTGTGCTAAGTGCTTTTTTTTTTTTTTTTTTTTTTTTGGCTCTGTTGGGTTTTTGCTGTTGTGTGCGGGCTTTCTCTAGTTGCAGTGAGCAGGGCCTACTCTTCCTCGCGGTGTGCGGGCTTCTCATTGCGGTGTCTTCTCTTGTTGCGGAGCACGGGCTCTAGGCACACGGGCTTCAGTAGTTGTGGCACACGGGCTCAGTAGTTGTGGCGCATGGGCTTAGTTGCTCCACGGCATGTGGGATCTTCCCGGACCAGGGCTTGAACCCGTGTCCCCTGTATTGGCAGGTGGATTCTTAACCACTGCACACTTCATTTGTGCTAAGTGTTTTGATATTAATGCCTATCAGTACATTGCCAGACACTTAGTTTATAGTAAACATCATTCTTTTTAAAAATTCCATGGTTTTTAATAATTTAGAAATATGTGTTAAGCAAATGATATTCTAAATTCCTTATCAATGCAGACAAAGGATCCATTACACTCCTGGCAGCAGACCCTATGACCAATACCTGTCTGTGGGCTGTTATTAATGAGATGGGGTTGGGGAAGTTGTCACCTATGATGTATCCAAATTCATGTAATAGTGGGTCACCCTGTGTTTTCTCCGAATTCTAATTTAATTCTTTGAAAAGTCCATCTTAAGTGAAACTTTCTATTTTGATAATCCATGCCCAAAATTGAAATTTTCAATTTCAATTTCAAATTCAACCTATTAAATATCTAAAGCCAAAAGTGAATCTAATTTTTTGTATGAAACAATTACTATTTAAGTGTTGTATACATCCAAAGTGCCTTTTACAGATATTATCCCATGGTGAAGTGGATGTCATTCATTCATCCATGCATTCACTCTGTTTTGCAGTGAGTATCTAGAGCAACTACTTGTCACTCACTGTTCCACGACCTGTGGATACAGCAGTGAGCAAAGCAGACAAAAACTTCTGTTCCCTTGGAGATGACATTCTAGTGGAAAAAGAGACAGTAAGCAACAACACAAACAAATAAAATATATATTATTAGATGCTCTTGAGAGCTAAAGAGAAACATAAAGAAAAGGCATGGGGGATATGTAAGGGTTGTCGTTTAAGCCAGTGTGGCCAGAAAGCCTCACTGAGAAGGTGACATTTGAATAAAAGCAGAGGTGGTGAGATATTGAGATGGATATTCGGGAGAAAAGAATTCCAGGCAGAGAGAATAACAAGTGAATTCAAAGGCCCAGAGATAGGACTTCCCTGGTGGTTCAGTGGTAAGACTCCAGGCTTCCACTGCAGGGTGTGTGGGTTCAATCTCTGGGTGGGGAACTAAGATCCCACATGCTGCGTGGCCAAAAATAAAAAGTAAAAAAACAAAGGCCCAGAGGTAGCAGCAGGAATGCTGTGCTGGAGGAAGGGCAAGAGGCCAGGATGTCTGGAATGAGGTGAGTGAAGGGGAGGGTCGGTGAAGGACGGACGAGGCAGAGATAGAACAGGAGACGGTGACCTTGGCTTATGCTCTGAGGGGATGGAAGATTCTGTGCAGAGCAGTGAGACAACCTGGCTTACATTTTACCAGGATTACTCTGGCTCATGTTGAGAATACAGCATGGTTGGGGAGTGGAGAAGAGGGGTGGAATCAGGGAGACTTAGTTCAGAGGCCACAGCAGTTATTTTGGCATCAGGTGATGGTGGATCTTTTAAGTGGAATTGAAGTGAAAAGAGGATGGCAAAGAAATGAATGAATTTCTCTGCACCTTAGTTTCCACATTTATTAGAAAGGGAGAACCATAACTAGGATTGTTGGGAGGTGATGGGTAACACATGCCAAGGCCAGACACGTATTAGATACGTGATGAAAGGTGGCTACTTCAGCTCAGGCTCAATTTATCTGGATAGACTCTAACATTCTTTGGGGCAGGTACCACATCTCACCCCTCTTACATCATCAGCACCTAATACACAGCTGGACACAGAGCAGGCTGCAGGACAAGTTTGATCTGGGCATCCTGCTGAGTGATTAAAGGAGAAACTATAAGGTCCAGTGGCAAATATATCTCTCACTCATCTCCAACAGGTATGTATTATCATTATGCATTCCTTGTTTTCGTTCCAATTAAAATAATGTCTAGGGTGGTATTAATTTTCTTAGATGCAGGGGTAGAGGTGATAGTGGAGAGTTCCTGAAGGAGAGAGGAAGAGCAGAAAGACTACTAGATGAGGTTACAGAAAAATCTGGGTTCTAACCTAGATCTGCCACTTAGTGGATGTGTGACTCCGAGCAAAACATTTAGCTTCTCTAAGCCCTGGATTTCAGATCCGAAAATTGAGGATAATTCCATTTGTCCTAATTTTGAGAGTTGGGAGAATGAGACGTATAATGCATGTGAAAGCTTTGTGGCATATCCAGGACTCACCCATCATAGTTAGAAAGCACCATGCCTTTGAGAGATGTGGTATCAAGCACACAGTAATAATGCTTGCATTAAGCTAAAGAGTGAACTCTAGGATATTTGATAATTTGTAAGTAGCTCACTTTTATGATGTATTGAGAATCGTACTCACTGCCTACTGTGTATTAATTCTCTGACATAAAGATGAAAAATGTAGAGTCATGCCATGAAAGATTAAACCAAACTCAAGATTGCAAGCATAATTCTAACTGAGAGTAGAATTCACTGGTCCACATTTGTACTTACCTCCCTGTGGAAAGAACTGCGAGTAAATCTCTTTGAAGGTGTCTTCATTAACAACCCCGCTGGGGCATTCCTAGAGAAAGCGGTAGAGAAGCAATATGAGCAAAGTGTTCATAAAATTGATTTTTTGCCCATTTGAAATAGAACTGTCTATGGTGCAAAGCTGCACCAAGAAAATTCTCCACCTATCCACATTATCACAAAAAGAAAAAAAGCACACTATAAACTTCTCTTTGTTCCAGTTCTCACAGACTGAAAAAAAAGTTGCTGTTGTAAAAATCTTTGCATAGTATCAGCGTCAAAGCTGGTCTGATACATTAAAAAAAAAACACTGCTTTTTTTTTTTTTTTTTTTTTTTTTTGCGGTACACGGGCCTCCCACCGTTGTGGCCTCTCCCGTTGTGGAGCACAGGCTCAGGACGCACAGGCCCAGCGGCCATGGCTCACGGGCCCAGCCGCTCTGCAGCATGTGGGATCTTCCCGGACCGGGGCACGAACCCGTGTCCCCTGCATCAGCAGGCAGACTCTCAACCACTGCGCCACCAGGGAAGCCCTTGCTTTTTTTAAGAACATGTATGTATATTATCAAAGAGGTCGGAAAAAATTACTTTGTTTTTCACATATCAAGGACATTGCAAGATGTTTCTGACATGGTCTTTGCTGGATCTTGGTGCTGTATCCTCTGGAGATGTGCTGGACCCCCATAATCTTTAGTTCAATGAGAAAATGATGTGCTCCCTTTGGGTATAAGGTGGCCCAACAAGTCTCAAACAGAAATAGTTACTAATTTCTGTTAACAGATTGTAGGACTGAACGGTAACGTTGTTAGTAATAAGTAACTCTGAGTAAGGCAGGACCTGAAGATCTGTTGAATTTCTGGAGAGGAAGGTTTGAAAAGAAACAGGCCTGAATATAATGAATTCCCACCTTTTTCCCATGGTTGGAGTTATTTAAGACTAAAGGATATTGACCTTGGGAACTCCACTAATGTTGGACTACTGACTTGGTGGGACCAGAGGGTAAAGTTACCCCTCTGAGACTGGAAATTTTCTGTACAAGGAGCTGCAATCTAAAATGTTAGAAAAGATCTGCCTTGGTGCCGAAATCAGGACTAAGTAAGTGGACTTGAGACTGAGGTAAGCGCAAAAACGCTTTCACTCTTTGGAGTTGCAAGAACAATCTGGTCAGGATTCTGAACTGGAGACACTCCTTGAGCAGTGGAGACTGACAATCACAAAATAATCCAACATCAAACCACATGTGGGATGTTAATCGTACACTGAAAGTGGGGAAGTGATAAGTTCTATCCATTTCTTCTGAGTAGCTTCTTGTGAACAGGTGTATCTTACCTGAGCTCCCTTGCTTCAATTCTCACAGGACACCATTCTACCCGGCATCTCCAGGATTCACTGGGGGAGAATCAGGGGTGTGTTTATTTCCCTGCCTTTAGACATGAATATTCTGTATACTTTAAATTTGACACTGTTACTGGGATCTTCAAAAATCATTTGTGGTCTTTAAAGCTTTTCTTAACTCTTAAAATCATTGTCCCTTCATGAATAAACTTGATGTATTAATTTGATCTTTCTTTATTCTAATGAGCCAGTTATTCACAACTATAATGTGCTTCACATGAGGAATTTTCTGTTTTTTCCTTTGTTGGTTTGAAAGGTAGTACCTTTGATATATAAACACAGTTTCGAATAGTAGTTTCAATGTGAACCTGTGTTTACAGAGCTCGTCAATGTGGATTTTTCCCATTTGATCATTATAATAAACCTATGACTTAGGAATCTCTATTCACTGAGGAAGAACTAGGCTATGTGGTAAAGTGCCTTGTTACTCAGCTAGCCAGTGGGAGAGCTGGAATGTGAGCTTGGAACTTCCAGATCATCACAAGGTTTTGAATTAAATAAGCCCTGTGGAAATAATGACCCCAAGGACCTGAGAGGATTGGAGCAAAAAAAGACAGCCAAAAACAAATTAGGAAAAAAGCAAGCAAGCAAATTATGATGGTTAATTTTACATGTCAACTTGTCTGGGCCATAATGCCCAATTATTTGATCAAACATTATTCTGGATTTTTCTATAGGGTGTTTTTGAATGAGGTTTACATTTAAGTTGGTGGATTTTGAGTAAAAGAGATTACCCTCCATAATATGGGTGGACCTCACCCAATCAGTTGAAGACTTAAATAGAACAAAATGCTAATCTCTCCAGAGCAAAAGGGAATTCTCCAGCACATTGCCCTGTGCAATATGCACAAGGTAATATGCAACATTGGTTCTTCTTGGTTCTACAGAAGACTGCCTTTGGACTTGAACTGCAATTCCTTCCTGAGTTCCTGAGTCTCCAGTCTGTCTCTCTCCTCCATCAGATTTTAAGTCTTCACAATCATATGAGCCAATTGCTTAAAATAAGTTACTTTCTGTATATATGCACATCTACTGGTTTTTGTTTCTCTGGCGAATCTTAACTAATACATAAGCAAATGAACAATCAACAGCTACAATTCCAAAAGGAAAGAAGATGGCATGTACATAGCTCATCACTCAAAAGTTTTGACTAAACAACTCTGTCTAGTTGGCAGCAACAGAACCAATTTTAAAAGAAAATAAGCACTTTGTAGTTGGACCCTCTCATGCATGGAAATTGTGATTTATTGGCTGTTTATCTCTGAGCCATCTGCTGGGGATAGTAAGGCGAGAACAAATAGATGGCTATCTGCCATCAGGTGGTGAATTTGTGCAAGGTCAAAGCTGGAAACTTGCCTTGGAGTTCACATGATTCTAGCCAGAGACAAAGATGGGAAATGAACAGACATCTGCAGCCAGCAAACTTGTCAGCTGTCTCTAATCTCTAGATGTATTTGATAGATATATCTTATAATGTGAAATGAAATTCAGAAATTGATGGTCTCATATGTGTTTTATATTTAATCACATGTCTGTGTCAAACGAAATCCATTCTCTGTCAACTGAAAACTCCTGGTCAGGGACTTCCCTGGTGGCCCAGTGGTAAAGAATCTGCCTTCCAATACAGGGGATGTGGGTTTGATCCCTCGTTGGAGAACTAAGATCCCACATGCTGCGGAGCAACTAAGCCCACGTGCCACAACTACTGAGCTCTCGCACCTCAACTAGAGAGCCTACATGCTACAACTACAGAGCCCACATGCTCTGGAACCTGTGTGCCACAACAAAGAGACCACGCATGCAATGAAAGATCCTGGATGCCACAACTAAGACCTGACGCAGCCCTAAAAATAAACAAACAAACAAACAAATAAATAAATAAAAATAAATATTTTTAAAAAATTAAAAAGATAAAAACTCCTTGTCAAGTTTTAGGGTGGTAAGTCTCATCAAGTGAATTTGTCTTTATCCATCTTATATTTATTACATTAACTTACATCTGTAAGTTAGTGTAATAAATTATGCATACTGTATGTTTATTATTCTAAGAACTTTTCTGGGAAACAAGGCAACAGCAATAAACAAGTTAAATGTTGTGCCCTCATGGACCTACATCCAAATAGAACAAGAAAGGTCAGAAGCAACATAAAAGAACACACAAAAATAACAATCCATAGAATGGTGATCTTTTATTTATTCTAAAGAGTTCTTATGGGAAAGCAATTCATTTTACTACCTTCAGGTAAAAAAAAAATTAATCAGATTTTTTAAGACTCTAGTGATTTACAAAATGGTATGAATGATCTGTTCTCTAACTCTTCCCTCACCAGTTTTGTGGAGTCATTTCTGCACAAAAGAGGTATCTCACCTCTCCATTAAGAATGAATTTGATGAGGCCCTGCATACAGCTAAGTGTATACCATAAAAGATGTGGCTGTGTTAGGTGAACTCTTGCTGCTGTAACAAATATGCTCCCAAATATATAACTTAAATATATATAAATTTAAAAGAATGTAGTATATTTCTTGCTTATCCAACAGTCTTGGGGGGCGGGGAACAGATCAGAGTTCTTAAGGGACAGAGGCTAATGAAAGCTTGGCCATCGTCATGTGACGTCTATGTGATCATTTAATCTGAAGGAGAAAAAGACATTGAAGAGTGAGCATTAAAGGTGTTTATGGACCAGGTCTTAAGGTGGTACATATCCTTTCCACTCTTATTTTTTTGGTGAGAAATCACTTAATATGTCCACCCCAAACCACAAGAGAAGGCTCATGTGCCCAGGAAGAAGATAAGAACACAAACTTGGTGAACTGTTAGCAGTGTCTGTCTTGGAGCCTTATTTGAAAATGCTCCAAATGTCTGTGCTCTGAAATAGTTCTCCCACTGATGCTTTAATAGAACCATCATCACATCACTTAGCAATATAAATTCTTTTCATTTCCCCTGGAGTCATTTTTAAAGGATGATATTTTCAAATAAACAAGTTCAGTAAGGCCTAGATATCTAAGTATGAATTTGTTAATTAGGATTTTTTCACTCTAAGAGGAAGAACCCAAGAACCCAAGAAGCAGTAGAATTCACAGCTTTAGAGAGGGTGAGGAAAGCTTCACTCATATATACTTTGAGAAGTTACTATAACCTTCTATAAGCTTTATAAGCTTTATAAGCTTATATATAGCTTTATATATAGCTTTCTATATAGCTTTATAAGCTTTATGGCTTCTATATTATATTTTCTAATGACATTTCATCTGATTATTAGCAAGTGATCATTTCATGAATATATGTTGTCTATAGAAAAAATAAATAAAAATTACCCTTAATTATGCCACTGTAAAACTATTTTAGTCTTCTATCTAAGCATGTATTAATACACTGTATAAATAAAATTAGAATAATGTAAGAATATAGTATTGCATCTTCTTTCTTTTTACTGTAACAAAATATCCTGAGCATTTTCCATGTCATCATTATTAATGGCTGCATAATAATGTGCCCATTGCACTTGTCATATTGTTGGATATTTAGGGGATTTCAGCATATTTTTGAACTACATAGGAATAATAATGTAATTAACATTCTAGTGCATATATCTGTGATTGCACCTGTGGTTCTTTCTTTATGACTAATCCCAGAAGGAGACTCACAAGACCAAAGGGCTTAAACCACGTTAGGCTCTTCATAATGCACAGTCACATTGATTTCCAGAAAGGCTGTACCCATATGTGCTACCACCACTTGTTTATGAGAAAGTTTCACATTGAGAGGGGCTGCTGACCAGAGTCACATGGTAATTTGACACTCACCAAATCCCATGAACAAGCAACAGTAATTTGCTTTCCTCATGAATCTAATCATCATTCTGAAAATTATCAGAGGACATCAAGGCATTTGTCCAGATCCCTCCAAGAGGTAAAGTGATGTGCAAGTTTTTCATGCAGACAAGGATGCTTTGATGGCAAGCTGCTGGACCACCTCACCATAGCTGTTTAATGAGTGTACATTCAATGCCTTCTTACATACATCATCTCTTCTAACATTTTCACTAACCCTGAGGTGAGGAAAATGAAGCTTTCAGAGATTAAAATGAAGAAACCTGTTGGAATCACATTGTTTTCAGAGGCATACATGTGTTTATTCTTTCAACAAATAGTTATATAGTGCCTTCTGTGCATCGAGCACTGTTCTGGGCAACAAAGATACAGAAGTGAATTTTTTTTAATTTTATTTTTGCTTTTATGGAATTTAAAGATTAGTAGAATCAATCTCCCTGACTCCATTCATTGCAATGTTACCTTGCCTTCTGGATTATCATCTTTTTCTCGATCAGGACTGAAAAAGTGGCCTTCTGGTGCACAACACTCTTTGCCTCCAAAGCCACCCATCATGGTTGTGTTGGAGAGAGCCATGTGCAAAAGGAAGACTTTTCAACCCAAACTGGGGATATTGATTAAGCAAAAAAAATTTTTAATAAAAAATATGTAATTTTTTATAAATAAATATATTTAATATATAATATATATAATATATATAATATATATAATAATATATATAATATATTTATTTATTTAATATATATAATATATAAAAATATATTTTTTTAATAAAAAATATGTTATGACCAGCGAGTTTCCTTTAGTGCTTCTTAAACCCTTTGCAATGATATGATCAGGATGCAATAAATGTGGAATGAGATTTTCTCAGCACGTAACTGCCATACTTTTGTCAAGGGGTGAAGAGACACTTGCCTTTTGGGGCCTTGTAGATGTGTTCTCTGATGATCCTTCTCAGCTCCCTTAGGTAGGGTCATGAGAATGTGTCAAGATCAGTTGTAAATGTTCTATGATTATTTTGCTGCTACTAATATCAATATTAATAAAAGAGATTTTTTTTTTCTTTTTTGTGGTACGTGGGCCTCTCACTGTTGTGGTCTCTCCCATTGTGGAGCACAGGATCCAGATGCGCAGGCCCAGCGGCCATGGCTCACGGGCCCAGCCGCTCCGCAGCCTGTGGGATCTTCCTGGACTGGGGCACGAACCCACATCCCCTGCATCGGCAGGCGGACTCTCAACCACTGCGCCACCAGGGAAGCCCAAGAGAGATTTTTATAATAATAATTAGCATGATGATGATGGTGATGATGATAATGATGATGATGATAAGTTAATACATTGTGTTAAATGCTTTACATGGATTTTCTCATGTGAATGGATAGATGCTAGCATTACCTCCATTTTACGTGAGCAAACTGTTAGAGAGAAACTACCCACATTCTCATAATTAGAAAATGGCAGAGCCTAGTCTACTGGTCACAGAGTCAGGAAACTTGAGTGTTTATGCAACTTTAGAGATACAGGTTTCCCTTGCTCTCCAAAAGTGGAGTGCTCCTCTGAAACCTTCTGTAAGCTGAAATGGCAGAAAACACAGAAGCAATTACCTAGGACACACCTTGCTAATGTGTGCACAAAATAAGTTGAGATAAAGCAGAGATGCTCACAGACAGACAGTGGAATATTACTCAGCCATAAAAAGAAATGAAATTGAGTTATTTGTAGTGAGGTAAATGGACCTAGAGTCTGTCATACAGAGTCAAGTAAGTCAGAAAGAGAAAAGCAAATACCGTATGCTAACACATATATATGGAATCGAAAAAAAAATACTGATGAACCTAGCTGCAGGGCAGGAATAAAGAGGTAGACATAGAGAATGAACTTGAGGACATGCGGTGGGAGGGGGAAGCTGGGGCAAAGTGAGGGAAACATCGACATATATACACTACTGAACGTAAAATAGTTGGCTGGTGGGAAGAAGCAGCATAGCACAGGGAGATCAGCTCAGTGCTTTGTGACCACCTAGAGGGGTGAGATAGGGAGTGAGAGGGAGACCCAAGAGGGAGGGGATATGGTGATATATGTATGCATATGGCTGATTTGCTTTGCTGTGCAACAGAAAATGACACAGTATTGTGAAGCAATTATATTCCAATAAAGATCTATTTTAAAAAAACAACTATGGAGGCTTGATGCTGAGATGCAAAGTGTAGTTCTTCTTGGGGAAGGAGCTTGGTGGTGTTCCTTTATGCTTGAGGTGTGCAGCCTTTATATCAGTTAGCTGCAAAATGAACGCTGAATGCTATTTTCACTTTTCGCCTTTTTATATAAAAGTGAAAAATCCTCTTCAGACTTCTTTTGATTAGGGAAAACAGGCATTAATATAGGTCTTTCGTAAAGAGAACTTTTGAAAAGCGGGGAATACCTGTGATCCAGTCCAGTGGCTTCATTTTAAAAACAAGGAGACTGAGGTTGAGGTTATAGGAATTGCCATAAACCACACGGTGGGCTGCTGAGCCTTACCTTGTGTCTGTGTTTCCTGATGTCTAGGCTGATGTGTGGACATTGCAAACACCCTCATGTCCATACAATAGCTAGTATCATTCTGCCAGGAAGCATTTAAAATAATTTAGTGAATTGCTTATGCTCCTGGGCTCTGGAGTGAAGTAGAAGGACTGCACTGAAGTTCTGCTTAAAAGCTGCATAGCTTCAAATTGTTTCATCTAAGTCCTATTGTTCTCCTCTGTAACATGGGGATAACTACTGACACCAGAGGTGTGTTATCAGAATTAGTAAGCTAACGTACATTATGTTATTATCTTAGCCCTCTTCTTTGTGCACCATATTTGCTCATTAAATATGAGCTGTTAGTATAATGTTAATAATCTAGAATTTGGTAAGCAGAACTCCATTATACAGAGAGTCACTGTAACCTCAACATGGCTATACCAAGGTTAAATGGTATTCATCAAAGCAGTTGAACCCAGTAGAGTACCGGTCTGATATAATGCAATGAGCCTATAAAACAGATATGAGTTATGCCTCCTCCTCTAGTTTTATAAATTGAATCTGCTCTCTCTAATATCATCAGAATTTACCCTCAAAGGCAGGGGAATACTGCAGTTGTAATGACAGCTGAGAAGAATAAAGGCTACCATATACTGGAAATAAATGTGAGTAGAAACCCAGGAGACTTTTTATTCATTAATTTAAGGAGAAGTTTTCCTTACTAATGTTTAGATGAGTACATTAGAAATAAAGTAGTCCATGAAAAGTGTTGGGAATGGTGCTTTGAAGGGAGATCCATGTATGCATAGGAAATTGCTAAAGAAATTATTTTCTGAGGTGCATTGTGAGTTCCTATACTTTTACCTCTTAAGAAAGCCTTTCAGCATTTCCTTGAAAGTTGTCAGAACTCTGGTGGAATGCTCTAGAAATGGTTACAGTGATATGCAAATCAGATGTATTTTCATGCTAATATTTGTCCACTCCACTGGCTGAAATCTCCTCTTTCCATAAATGACTCTGTTCTGGTGTATACCATCTCCTCAGGTTCAGAACAATTATTAAACATTTAGAGATACCTCTTCAGGAATTTAAAAGAAAAAAAAAGGAATTATGGTACAAAAATATCATGGAGAAAAAGTAAAAGTCCTTGTGAAATAAATAACTCCTTGGGAACCCTTTTATGATATCTAAAATGTCACATCTTTTAAGCATCTATGTTTTTCATCAACTCTCACACCTACTCCTGTTGCCAAGGAAGGCATACATGACAATGGTTGTGAGGTGCTTAAGTTGAAAACCTAAGGTTTCTACCCACAGAAATGTAATGACATCCATGTTTCATCCAGAGACTGTTTTTTCAGTTATTCTTTCTGACAAAGGAAGAAGACCGACACCTCTTTGATAAGTAACACAGCAGACTGTGGGTGGAACAGAAAGGGAACACAAAGAGAACACAAAGACTGGACACTGGGCACTCAGACCAGAGAAGAAAACAAGGGAGACTCACATAACTCCCCAAATAAGAAGAGCATCCATTCTTCTGGCAAAAAGAGATGGCAGGTAAGTTGGCCATCTTAGAGGAAGTTACCTTCTTAAGCAGTACAGTTGTTACAGACCACACTTAAAGCGAGCTGGGTACGAGTTCATAAGCAGAGACCAGAAAGCATCTTGGACACTTAGAAGAACATGCAGTAATAACCCCTGAGATACACCGAAAGGGAACCTGATGAATTGGACAAGACAAGAAGAGGATTTCAGGTGTGTGTCTTTAGGGTTTTTTATCAACAAATGTTTCCAAACCCATGGGAAGATTGTATTTCATGGGTCCTTAATGGTTAGCTGGAACCATGTGTCAAACTGCCCAATGAATGGAAAGTAGAAGTGACACTGTAATGTTGTGATTTATAATAAGAAATATATGTTTGGTCTGAGTCCCCATTTCTAGCACAGAGCTCCTAAAACCATGAGAGAGATAAAGTTATCTCTTGTTATGTTGATGAGGTGACTTTTGGACCACACCCAAGGATGGGGGCTGGTTGCCAGAGGAGCCAATCAGGTGATTAGTGTTGGAACTTTC
This sequence comes from Hyperoodon ampullatus, assembly GCF_949752795.1. Taxonomy (NCBI): domain Eukaryota; kingdom Metazoa; phylum Chordata; class Mammalia; order Artiodactyla; family Ziphiidae; genus Hyperoodon; species Hyperoodon ampullatus. Next base: position 172,801,602 of record NC_136914.1, read on the forward strand.
AGCCCCACCCCCTGACCTCCAGGAAGGGGAAAGGGTCTGGAGATTGAATTCAATCACCAATGGCTAATGATTTAATCAGCCATGTTTATGCCATGAAACCTCCCAGACCCCCAAAGGACAAGTTCAGAGAGTTTCTGGGTTTGTGAACACATTGAGAGTTGGGGAAAGTGGCATGCTCGAAGACATATTTGAAATTCATCTGAGAACTCAACTGTTTATGTAATATATGTATATATTTGTTTATACTTAAGTGAATTTAATCATAAGTTATTAAGTTCTTATTCTGAGTATGAATCCAACTGTTTATTAATTACTTAGTACTTTACAAAGTCATAACTTTAAACTACTTTCAAATTACCACATGGACTCCATCTAATTATTATAGTTAAGATTCTGGTGTCTGGAGTGCCCCCAGATCAGATAAAAAGTCTCTTTATGGGAGGATGCTTAAACAAGTTGTATTTTTGTCTGACTGTGTTTTATGCTACAGATGTATCCTAATTATTTGTATATATTTAACATTTGAGAAAGTGGCTTTTATTTTCTTAGTTTTCAAGATGTGAACATATCAAGCTGAGTTATAGTATAATTATATCATAGGCAAGACAACTTTTTATCCTTTGAGATTTTAAAAAATATTTCCCATTTCTTAGTTGATTAAATTGTAAAAACAAAACACCCCACCACCTCTAGCAAGGATGACTTTCGAAAGGTAGATGAAGTGAATTCACTGATACAATAAAGATGATGGATGGAGACTTTCATTCTCAGAGACGTATCATTGGGAAGCATGACTGTCTTCACATATTATTCCACCCTGTTTAATATGTAATCCAATTGGAAAAGCATAGGTTCTTTTAAATTAAATTTCCATTCTCCATTTCCCTCATTTGAAACTGGGGTTGCTCTGGAAAGTCACTCTCCTAGTAGCATGACAATTTAAAGATGACTTGGTATTCTACAGTTGGAGGAGAATTTTCAAAATTTACATGGTGCTATGCCATGAACTGTACTGCTCTTATCACTAGATTCTGTTTGTGGACTTTTCTTCTCCCTTTAGACTTGGTAAATACCTTGAAGGCAGGGACTGATTTTTATAGAGCCCAGCGGTGTTCACAACAGAGTATTAAAAATGTTTATCTTGAATGGATAAATACAGAAACAATTCTTAGCTTTTAAGAAATTAGAAAATAAACTTGATCTGGCAGTTTCCTTTAAAACTTGTGTGCAAGTTTTTAGAACTCCTTGCACTCCAAAACAATTTTTTTCTCTGTAATTCTTCTGTTCTCTTCTATCCAGTTGTGCTGCGGGAAAATTTTTGATGCCTTATGCTGTATTATTCAAGGTCACCACTTTGTCTTAAGTACATCTCTGTCCCTGGACTTTTGAGGTCAAAATCTTGGTTCCACTTCCCAATCTTCATGACTGCTTACCATAAATATAATCACAGAAATTAAGGGGAGACCACCAGGGTCAAGAGAAAACACTTCTTAGTTCAACACAAATTTTAAAAAATCTTACCGTATTCAACATTTGGGCTGTTAAAAACTCATTTCAGGATGATAAGATTAGCCATTCAGTTTTCAGAGCATACAACCTGATCACTAAGAACTAAAACTAGCTTTAAATTTTTGTTCCAATATTCCCAGGTGTTTGAACTCTTAGCAAGTCATTTATTCTCTCTTAGTCTGTTTCCTCATCTGTAAAATAACCTCTAAGAAATACTGACATCACAGGGAAATAAAACAAATGAAAATTAAAATAAACAATGACAAAGGAAAAAATAAAAATAACTGGATACAACCAACACGTTAGATATTTTGCTGCTTCCAAAATTTGCATTAAGAACCTTCTGTATTCCCTGAATATACTCCTTGGGGCCAAAATGAGGCCAAAGTGGTTAAATATGAATTTCAGATTGGAAAAAAAAGGGGGAGAAAGACTTTCCTACTTAATATTGGAAAAGAGATGAGTGCTGGGTGATAATCAAGATTCGACCCAGCTGCTAAAGTGTGGAGATGTAGGCACATCCTCAGCCCCATGAGGCCCCACCATCACCCAGGATGAAGGAGAAATATAAGGTACAAGGCGCAATTTCTCCTCATATCCAGCTCTATTCTCTAACTGTGTGGAAGAGGGAAATATTATGTGAGATTTACAGCCAAAACAAAAAACCCAAAACACCAAAAAATAGGGTCCGATTTCAGCTGTACTAACAAAGAAGTCATTGAAATGTCCCAGGATTCTGAGTCTCAGTCTATAAAATGTGAAAAGTAACAGCACATTATAGTGAAGAAATGAAAACTCATTGACATTATGTATATAAAGATCCTAGTACTATTCTAAGAATTAGACAAATGTTGATTTATTTTAACATTCTCTTTTCAAGTCACTTATGTTGATTCTGCAAAATGAAGTTGCCCATATTTTGCAGGAAAAGGCTTCCCAGGATCTGGCCCAAGTCCTGAGCGTTTATTGGAATGCATGTAGAGTTATTTGATTCAAAGAGTATTCAGAAAAGGATTTTCCCAACTTTATGCAAAAAAAGGGTTCAGTTGGTAGACTCATTGTGTTGCTTACAACACGATTAAATTCTACAGGTACTCAAAATCGTTTGAGGAGAAAAAAGACAAAAGTGACCAGAGAGCAGGTCTGTGTACAGTTTTCAATTTCTGTACAACAATACCACAAATTTGGTTACTTAAAACAACACAAGCTTATTACATCACAGTTCTGTGGGGAAAGAGTCTGTCATGGCTTGGCTGTGTTCTCCACTCAGGGGCTCACACACAAAATGTTGGCTGACTCTGGTTCTCACCTGGACTTTGTAAACCTCTTCCAAGCTCATTCAGATCTTTGGCAGAATTCTGTTCCTTTTGGTTGTAGGACTGAGGTCCCTGTTACCTTGCAGGCTATTAGCCAGTGGCCTCTGTCAGCATTCTTTTCACATAAGTTCCTCCATCTTCAAATCAGCAAAGGTGTATTGAGTCCCTCTTACCCACTGATTCTCTCTACTTCCCTTATCATTTAAAGGGCTCATGTGAATAGATCAGACTAATAAGGGTCTCTCCATTTTAAGTTCAACTGATTTGGGACTTCAATTACATCTGCAAAATTTCTCCACAGCAATACCTGGATTAATGTTTAGCTGAATAACCAGGAGACAGGAGACTTGGGTGGGTCATCTTAGCTATCTGCCTACCACATCTGCTTTGTCTCAGTTTGGGCTGACTTTGGTTTTCATAGCAGTTTCTGTTTAACAGTCTTTTCTATAGTTACATTTACAGTATATCAAACAAAAGAAACTCTTCAGACTTGTACAAATACTGTACTATTTTCACCACAACTAGCAACTATACTACTTACAGTCCTAGTTTAACCAGGTTTGGAAGGAATATATCCTGTCGAGGCTGTGCTCAGCTGCGTACAGGACCAGCTGAGACTGCAAAACTGAATATTTTTTTAATGAATGCTATGAACAGTATTCCATATGCTGAGGTGTGCCCTGTCCTTATTTATTTCTGCTCTATATCACCAAGGTCATTATGTAGATTTTATGAACTGATTAGATCACTTTCAAACTGGCATGCCATCAGCTTAATGACATTGAAAAAATAAAACCTCAACAAAAAAAATCTACGTAAAAAATCATGTAATTTTTCAATCAGAAAGAATAAAAAAAACCAAGACAATATTCAAGTACATGTACAGACATAAACACAATTGTAAGAGAATCTATTTTCTGAAGCTTTGCAATAATCGTATACTCTTTCAGTCTAATTTTCCCCACCAACCAAATTGGCTGGATTCTAGCTTTTTGATGACTTCATTGTGTCTGTTGTCTCTTGACCTCATATGTGAGAATATACATTTTCCTCATTCTGTAAGCTGTTTTTATTTATTGGTTTTCAGTTCTTTGCAGTCAAAGACACTTTAACATAAGCAATAACCTTTTGTCATTTTATTACATCTCTCTACAGAATGGGGAAATGAAAGTGAGTTTTCTTTATTGGTGGCTGACAAATTTAGTGGATGTTCTACTGGACCCAGAAGAATAAGTTAGAGATTACAGTGATATGTGTGTGTATGGTGTTGATTTGATTTGTCTAGGTCCAGATATTTGAAAAACCCATTCTAAGGTATATCCAAAGAAGCTGTGAAGGAGTGTAGAGGTTGGAGGATTAACAGAAGTAATGTTTAATGTTCACTTGTGGTCTGCTGGACACTGAGCCTGATGGTGTAGGAGATACATGTTATCATTAAATCCTCATAACAAGTAGAGGAGGTAGATATTTTCTCACATGGTATATAACAAATGAGTTCAGAGGAGTTTAAGAAGCTTCCCCAAGATCAGACACATATTAGACAGTAGGAGATATCTGAACCTGAGTTTGACTATAAAGCCTTTATACCTTACAAACCTGCCGACTCTGAAAAGCAACTGTAAATATAGAAAAGAAAAATAAACGTATAGAGAACTAATTATCCCAATATTTTTCATCCCTATTAATTCACCAAAAAATCATTAATCGATGATTCAACAAATATTCCTAAACCACCAAGCACAGTCCCCATCCATTTGGAGTTTACAGTCCATCAGGGAGAAGGGTATTATTCAAATATTCACACAAATACATATCATATTAAAACCCATGGGGGCAAAGCAGCATGAAAAATCAAACTGCTTTTCATAAACGAATTCAAATGTCACAGGTGAGGAGATGTAGGGCTGCAGTTCAAGTCCTCTGGCCATTGGCTTTCGTGAGGGAGGGGGAAGACATGGTCAATCCAGCTCTAAACACATTTTATTACAGATTTATTTACCTCTACTTTCTTATTATCAGTTCTGAGAAAGGAATGCTCTGTCCCTTTCTCACATAGTTGCCTCTCATCAAGTTACAATTTCAGGAGCAGCCCTGAGTCTCTGAAGCTTAGCTGTAAGTCAAAGGAATGTTTATTCTCTTTAATTAAGTTCCCTTTGTTGCAAATACTAGAGAAGTTTCTACCCACTGCCTTCTGGTGATTCTTCAGAGGTTCTTCTCTGAAGGAGACAACAATAGCCAGACATGGAAGCAAGGTAAATGTCCATTGACAGATTAATGGATAAAGAAGATGTGGTGCATATATATATATAATGGAATACTACTCAGCCATAAAAAAAGAATGAAATAATGCCATTTCAGCAACATGGATGGACCTGGAGATTATCATACTAAGTGAAGTAAGTCAGACAGAGAAAGACAGATATCATGATATTGCTTATATGCGGAATCTAAAAAAAAACGAACTTATTTACAAAACAGAAACAGGCTCACAGACTTAGAGAAAAAATTCATGGTCACCAGGGGGTAGGGTGACCCCCTGGTGGGAAAGATAGATTGGGAGTTTGGGACTGACACATACACACTGATATCTTTAAAACAGATACCAACAAGGGCCTACTGTCCTTGTCCTTGTCCTAGCACAGGGAACTCTGATCAATATTCTGTAATAACCTAAATGGAAAAAGAATTTGAAAACGAATAGATACATGTGTATGTATAACTGAAGCACTTTGCTGTACACCCGAAACCAACACAACATTGTTAATCAACGATACTCCAATATAAAATAAAAAATTTTTAAAAAGTGGGGGGGCAAGTAGCCAGGATCACAAAAGCTGCCTGAGAGGACAGTGTGTCTCGACCCATACTGTTTCCAGGCTCCCAAGGCAGCGGAGTGGCTCCAGAGACCTCGACCTGCTTACTGTCAGTCGTAGAGCACATCACATGGCCCTCTGGAGCTCGGGGGACCCGCGGGATGCGCGGCCTCATTCTCCGAGTGTTTCATTACAGTGTTGAGGCACAAGGGGGCAGCAGTGTCCTCCACGATCGCTAGAAATTCCATTTCTAGTTCATACACTTCGGCAGTTCTTTCCCTAAGCTTGGGGCAAGCTGGAGTAGATTTCTCTCCAGAAAGATATTTTCTCTTTATGAAACGTGGCAGGAGAGCTCTTGTTCCAAAATTAGGTAGAAACAAAATTAACTATTTCAGGGAAAGGGACCCAGAGACTGTCTCCTTTCTGGATATTATAGTTGGAGTAAGTCAGCCTAAAACTGCAATCTCTTTTTAGGCAGTTGGGCGACCCTTAATTTTAGTCACCAAAAATCTGTAGGTTGTAGGTCTAAGGCAACAAGTAAACAAACAAGACAGCCACAAAAATTCTAAAGTTTGAGTATGAAAATCTTATAAATTTGCTTTTAAGTACATGTGGGCTCTGCTTGTTGGTTATTTATTGGGGAAAGTTTTAAATCCTCCATAAAACAGAAATAATGATAATACCTATCTTGGGGTTATTATAAGGCTTAGAAAAAGATAACCCATATATAGTGTTGAGTGTGATACTTGGCATTAACTATGACAGGGATTATTTGTATAATGGTGGGGATATTCATTATGAATCTTTTTAGGTTTTGTTGTTTTTTTCACTTTATCAAGGATATTAAATTTATCTTTATTAAATGCCATCTGCTTATTCATCTCAAAGGGTTTTTATAATCCCCAACCAATCTTCCATTTTCTTAGTTGCTCTGTGATATAGCTTTTGGAATTTGATGTCCCTGGCTTAAAATCCACTCATATCACTTACTAGTTGTGGGACTTTGAATACATTACTTAACTTCTGTGATCCTGAGTTTTCCCATCATTCATTTCTTCATCACATATTTTTGAAAATATAGTATATGTCAGAGAGTGTAATAAGTGCTGGGGATAAAATAATCAACAAGACAGATGAAGCCCCCCCATGGGGAGCTTAGAGGCTTATCAGAGAAGGTACACATAAAACAAAGAGCTGCACAGATAATCACTTAGGGTTGTGATAAACGCTACAAAGGAAGTACAGGAGACCTACCTGAGGAAGTCCCACTTAAATGACTTTCACACAGAAACCTGAAGGATGAGTAGAAGTTAGCAAGAGCCGGGGTAGAAGCCAAGGGCCTGTACATAACCTGGGATTTGCTCAAGGACTAAAGTGAAGACAAATGTTCCAGAAGTGATAGTCTCAGAAAAAGTTAGTTCAAGGCCTGCTAGATGGGTTAAGGATCTAGGTCTTTACCAGTCACATGATGGGGATAATATATGTGCTTTACAGGGCTCTGGAGAGAATTAACATAATTTACCTAAAGTGCCCAGCAAAAGCCCCAATCATATTATACATAATCAATATGCCCATTTTCTTTTGGTCCTACCAGGGCTGAATTTCTAACCCTGATATAGTATTTTTTCAACACATAATTATTTAGCATCTACTCTGTACCAGGCTCTTCGCTGCAAGCTGAACAAACAGAAGGGGAAAAAGAGACATGGTCTTGCCCTTGCCTTGATCAATCTTTCCACTGATCAGCTATTAGGTTCTTTACATTGTGTAAATTTATTTCAGCTGAACAAGAGTTTCAGCATAGCTGAGACATTAAATCTCTAGCACACTGTTGCAAGCTTATCTAAGAACAATTCTCCATCTCCCAGGTCACAGTGATTAGTTCAGGTATGTCATGTGACTAAAGCCAGATCCTTCCTTGCTAGAGCTATCAGGACTGATGAAGAGAGAACAGAAAAGAGATAGAATCCTAATGATATTATTAGAGCCCTGATCCAGCTGTGCCTGATGCTCTAATTATTTCTCTATCCCAGTTACGTGAGCCAATAAAACTTCTAAAATTTTAATTTAAGATACTTTGAATTGTGCCATAAGGATGAGAAATTGTTCAATAAGGCAAGAAAAGGAAACACAGAGTGGAAAGGAAGACATAAAACTATCTTTGTTCTCAGATGACATGATCACCTATGTATAAAAACTGAAAGAATCAACCAAAAAATTCCTAGAACTAATAAGCAATTAGTTCCAAGGTTGCAGGATGCAAGATTAATATAAAAAAGTCAATTGCTTTTCTATATACCAACGATGAAAAAGTGAAAATTGAAATTAAAAACATGATATCATTTATATTGGCACCCCAAAAATGAAATACTTAGGTATAAATCTAGCAAAATATGTACAAGTTGTAAATGAGGAAAAATATAAAACTCTGATGAATGAAATCAAAGAATAACTAAACAAATGGAGAAACATTCCTTGTTCATGGAAAGGAAAATTCAATATTGCAAAGATGTCAGTTCTTGCCACCTGTATCCATAGATTGAAAGCAATCCCAATCAAAATCCCAGCAAAGTTATTTTATGAATATTGACAAACTGATTCTAAAGTTTATATGGGAAGGAAAAGGACCCAGAAGAGCCAACAGGAAGGAAAAGAACAAAGTTAGAAGACTGATGCCACCCTACCTCAAGATTTAGTATGGAGCTACATAAATCAAAACAGGGCTGTATTGATGAAAGAATAGACAAATAGACCAATGAAACAGAATAGTGAGCCCCAAAATAGGCCCACATAAATAGAATCAACTGATCTTTGACAGGAGCAAAGGCAATATACTGGAGCAGATATAGTCACTTTAACAAATGGTACTGTAAAAACGACATACACATGCAAAAAAAAAAAAAAAAAAAAAGAATCTAGACACAGACCTTACACTCTCACAAAAACTAACTTAAAATGGATCATAGTCCCAAAAGTGAAACACAAAAGTGTAAAACTCCCAGAAAATCATAGGCGAAAACCCATAGATGATCTTGGGTGTGGTGACGTCTTTTTAGATACAACGCCAAAGACACGATCCATACAATAAATATTTGATAAGCTGGACCTCATTAAAATTAAAAACTTCTGCAAAAGACAATGTCAAAAGAATTAGAAGACAATCCAAAGACTGGGAGAAAAAATTGCAAAAGTTACATCTGTAAAAGAACTGTTACCTAAAATATACAAAAAAAAAAAATCCTTAAAGCTCAACAATAAAGAAACAATCTGATTAAAAAATGGGCCAAAGACCTCAACAGACTTCATCAAAGAAGATATACAGATGGTAAATAAACAGATGAAAAAGGGCTTATATTATGTGTCACCAGGGAAATGCAAGTAAAAATGGCAATGAAATATCACTACATGCCTATTAATATGAACACAATCTGGAGCACTGACAACACCAAATGCTGGTGGAGCAATAACAATGCTCATTCACTGCTAGTGAGAATGCAAAATGGTACAGTCATTTTGGAAGACAAAAGTAAACATACTCTTACCATACCATCCAGCAGTCGTGATTCTTGGTATTTACATGAAGGAGTTGAATTGTTACATCCACACAAAAATCTGCACACAGATGCCTTATCCATAATTGCCCAAACTTGGAAGCAACAAAGATACTCTTCAGTAGGTGAATGGATAAATAAACTGTGGTACATCCAGACAATGGAATATCATTCAATGCTAAAAATAAATGATGTGTCAAGCCATGAAAAGACATGGAGGAATCTTAAATGCATATTACTAAGTGAAAGAAGCCAACTGAGAAGGCTATATATTGTATGACTTGAACTATATGACATTTTGAAAAAGGCAAAAACTACGGAGGCAGTAAAACAATCAGTTATTGCTAGAGGTGAAGGTGGGGGGGTGGATTAATAGGCAGAGCACAGAGAATTTTTAGGGCAGTGAAAATACACTATATTATATTACAATGATGGATATGTTATTCTACAGTAGACCAAACCCATACAATGTATAATGCCAAAGTGAACCCTAAAATAAACAATGGACTTTGAGTGATTACCATGTGTCAGTTTAGGTTCATCCTTGGGAAAAAATGTACCATTCTTGTGAGTGATGCTGATAATGGAGGAAGCTCTGCATGTGTGGGATTGGGATATATGACGAATCTCTGTAACTTCCTTTCAATTTTATTGTGAACCTTAAACTGCTCTAAAAAATATGGTCTTAAAAAATTACCTAGACTTAGTTTTTATTACACATACTCCAAAATATCCTAATCTATACCACAATGGTATTTTCTCCCTGCTTTTTGTTCTTTGTAGGATGGTTACAAAGGGATAAATGTAGTCCCTTGTTTCTCTTGTTGGTGTGTTTTGGTGCTTCAGGAGATAACAATTAAATGAGTGAAGGAAAGTTCATATTTTTCTTAGTTATTGTTTCAATCTCTAACGCCAGGCACAAGAAATGATATATTAGTTTATTTTATGAATGATATTTTCACTAACAGAGGGTTTTAGCTTCAGAGAATTGTTTCAAAACCCAGCAGGATGCCAAGACAATGAAAAAAACAAAAACAAAACAAAACAAAAAAACAGTGAAACAAAACAAATTAATCTACAAGAACATTTGAAATTTTAAGAAATTTCAATATCACACCTGTTCTTATTCAAATCAAATCTATTCAACAAATTTCTATTAAACCCCTACTGTGGGCTTCCCTGGTGGCGCAGTGGTTAAGAATCCGCCTGCCCATGCAGTGGACATGGGTTCGAGCCCTGGTCCGGGAAGATCCCACATGCCACGCAGCAACTAAGCCCGTATGCCACAACTGCTGAGCCTGCGCTCTAGAACCCGCGAGCCACAAGTACTGAAGCCTGTGCACCTAGAGCCTGTGCTTCTCAGCGAAGAGTAGCCCCCACTCACCGCAACTAGAGAAAGCCCGCGTGCAGCAACGAAGACCCAACGCAGCCAAAAATAAAATAAATAAATTTATTAAAAAAAAAAAAAAACCTACTGTAAGCCAGGCACATATAAATGAATAGGTGAACAATTTGAATTGACTTCTTGTTGTGGTCTAATAATTACATTATATGATGAACTTCTTTGAGAAGTAAAGTGTGGTAAAACACTGAACTAGAAGTTCTAGGTCTACCATGAATTAGGCAGAGAGAAATATAGTATGTCAATATGAGTAAATATTGATGATTTTATGACAATAAGATTCTGTAATAATTGCAATTCAGGTACCTCAATTCCTTACATTATCTGCTAATTAAAAGAGCCTGAGTGCTATTATTTGGAAACCACAAAGGATCTATCTCATTAACACTTTTTCTGAGTCCCTACCATTTATGGCACTGAGCTGGGTACTGGGGGAATACAACTGTGAAAAAGACAGGTCCAGCTCTTGTTCCTTGCCCTGTAGTACATATGAGGGGACACTCCAAGGCATCATTATCATAGTAATTATCATTTCATTCTTTAAATTTAGTAGGTGATAAAACTCACACTCAAACACTAGTGTCATAAAACAGTACAAAGGTCTCTCTCTCTTAAATGGTTTCATTATTTTTATTTTAGTCACCCCAAAATAGAATCCTTAATTCCTGTGCAATTCAATAACTAAATAACTGATAATTATTCCCAGAACATTAGTTTGCTTGAGTTAGAAAGGCTTATTGTGCTCAGGTGTCTCATTTTTAATCTGAGCAACCTGAGGCAAGGGATGCCAAATGATCTGTTCAAGGTCATATTTTGACAGAGCGGGAATAAAATGCTCATAATATCACTCTCAGCCCAAATTTGTTTCACTAAACCATGCATGTCTTTAAAAGACAAAAATCAGTGAAGAAGTACAAGATTGTCAGGTTTAAGATTCTCTTCTCTTCTTCTTCAGGTGTACTAGTGGTGATGGGAAATAATATTCTTTAAGTCTGTAGTTATATTATGATTATTGACTTGAGTGGTCAAATTTAGGATGACTTATTCTATAAGATTGGAACTCTCACTCTAGAAGTACTTTGAATTATTAAGGAAAAATTCCTCCTTCTTTTTCTTTTCTCTTCCTTCTCTCCTTTATTTTTCCTACTTTCTTCCCTTCTTTCTTTGACTCTTTTGTTACACAATCATTTATTCCATACAAAGTTATTCAATGTGTAGAGTGTTTATGCTGGGATATAAAAATGAGTAAGGCACAGTCCCTGCTCATAAAGGATTCAAAATCCAGTGAGAGGAAAGATGCATAAATAAGTCATTATAAAACAGTGTGATGTGTGGGTTATGGTTCATAATAGAAGGAGTGGTCACTTTACTAGGGAGGAGAGGACTGGGAGCTGGAAGGCTGGGAAGAATTTGTAGGGAAAAAAACGTCTGAAGATTTGTTAGGAATTTACCAGATTTTGAAATAAGAGAAGGGCATTCAAGAATAAAGTGAAGGTAGATAACTATATATATACATATACAGGCAATTTTCAATGCACTTACTTTTAGTGTGAGACTATTATGTAATGATTAATTTGCTATCCAAATTTTAATGCTGTTAAATCAATAAGCATATTTTACTGATTTTTGAGCATTTATGTCATCAGTAGATTGATGAATGTTGCCTTAGTTCACCTTTAAGTTTACAATGGCAAAATTGTTTAAAAATCATTTACTTCTGTTTCCAGCATAATTTGTTTTTAGTGGAAATTCTCACTTGGGTTGTTTTTTTTTTCTTTTATAAGTGACTCTGAGATAATTGTCTGAGTGTCCAATTATACTTTCTTACTTAAGAAATTTTAATATATGATTATATCTTAAAATGGGTTATTCTGTAATAGTTTTTCTCCCTTAACTATAGGGGTTTTACTATATACTTACTTCCATGGTATTTTATTTTTCCCTTAAACACTTTTCACTTGGCATTTTGATAACTCATTTACTTGTATATATATATAGCTCATTAGATTGTAAGCGCTGTAGGGAAAGGGACTTTTTTGTATATCATGTTAACTCTGTATTCCTACATGTAGCACAGTTCCTAATAAGTAACAGATTAATATTTGGAACGAATTAATGAAAGTGCCACAAACTACAAGACACAAAGGAAGAGATGTACATATAAATGCATGGAGATATAATCCACATGATAATGGACATGTTACATTAAAAATAAACCTCTGAAATATATCAGACAAAATATTTTAAAGTATTATCTAAAAATGCCATGATTGTTGTTTTTTCTATGCAATGAGGAATACCTTGGATACCAACAAATTAGTCTTTCCACCAAAAGGAGCAGAATTTCACCCATCCTATCATTGTAGTACATGGTGGAAGATGAGCACAGAACGCACTTGACTATGTCTTCTGGTGGAAACTCAGCTCTGAAAAAATAGATAGAGAAGGCAGTCCCAACCCAGTAGATCATGCTGGAATTCAGCATCTCATAGAGGATGCTGAAGGAAAGCAAAGACCCCAAAGTAATGTAGTTATACTGCTCATAGAGAACTTTGAATAAGTGCATAAGCAAAGACTATGAATCTCCAGCAAATTGTATAAGGCTTTAATGAAAACACAGGGATACCCCAGTGTAATTATCAAAAAGAGGAGAAAGAGCTACTAGATGCAATCCAACAAGTAGTTGGTGAATTTAGAGCAAACTAAAATAGAAAAATATATTTTCTCAGCCTCACAAAATAAAGCATTTCTAAGAGTTTAAACTAAGAGTTCCATAGTGCGGAGGAAGAGGGAGTTGATATGAGAATTCCCTGATCATTGGGTAAAATATTTTATTTCTATAAAGACTTCAGTTAATGAATAAGAAGCCATTCATTAAGGCCTCCTTCCATAGTGCGCATTTAGTCCTTCTCAAAGAATCCATTTGTTTTCATATTAAATTCGTAAGTTAAACAAATGAGCAAACACAACTTCTACATGTGTTATTATCATTTTTTGCCTAAACTAGGTAGGCAGATTCTGTCTATTGCAATTGCAAAGCTGTTTCCCAGGGCAAAAAAAAGAGGAAAGGAGCCTCCCTTTCCCTAACTCCCATCTCTTCAAGAAAGCTTTGCCAAGGTTTACTTCCTCATATTAAAAATCTTGCCATTTGGGATGACATAGATGGACCTTGAGGGTATTATGCTATGTGAAATAAGTCAGACGGAGAAAGACAAGTACCATATGTCTTCACTTATACGTGGAATATAACAAACAAACAATCAAACAAAAAAATGAGCAAACTAAACCAAATAAAAACATGTAGATGCAGAGAATAGAGTAGTGGTTACCAGAGGGGAAGGAGAGGAGGGCTGAGGGTAAAACAGGTAAAGGGATTATCTGTACAGTGATGGATAAAAACTAAATTTTTGGTGGTGAGCACACTGTAGTGTATACAGAACTAGAAATATAATGTTGTACACATAAAAATGTAATGTTATAAACCAACATTATATGAATAAAAAATAAAACTCGTTTGCTAAAACACTACTACAGTAGCTCAAGAATCACAATAGTCCGTAAATATTGCCAGTATTTTGTTAGGTTTGTACCATTTCCATAATCTAAAGAATCTCTAACAGAGCCAGAGTTCATATATTTAAAATCTGTCTTAGATAACAAATATAAAAGAAACAAGGGAATGAATACCACAGATTAAAGAAAGACAGATAAAGGCAAAATAAACTTTTTAAAGATGATGTAGAAAAACATATTTATGACTTCAAAGTAGCACTAACCGTAAGTATTAGATCACAAAAAATGGCCAGAAATTCCTCTTCTTCCTAAACCCATGACCTTCAGAAGTCCCTTTCACAACTAAACTGGCTTAGTCAGGTGACTTTCTTTGGCCAATCACAAAGCTGCTGTAATTACATGCTTGAGAAGTGCTAGTGCATTGAGCTTTGCCCTCTTTTGCTACTCTCAGGACATCTGCTACTACTGTCAAGTGAAGAAGTACAGGCTAGTTTTCCTGGTGGAAAGCCTGCCAACAATTGGACATTTATGAAACACCATCCTAGATCTTCCAGCTGACACAGATGCATGAATGAGCAATGCAGATATCAGCTGAGCCATCAAGAGCAGTATTGCTCAGGTGACTCACAAAATCATGAGCTAAATAAATGCATGCTGTGGTTAGCTCCTAACATTAGGGTGGTTTGTTACACAGCAAAAGCTGACATGTAGAAATTGACACCTAGAGGTGGGGTGCTGCTCTAACAAAACATAAAATATGTGACATTTGCTTTTGGACTAGGCGGCAGGTAGAAGGTGGAAAAGCAGTGAAGAAACAGCAGACTGTGGAAAAATGGTGAACAAACTATTAATAGAAGCTGAAAAAGCAATAACAAACTGCTTTAGCTGATAGAGAAATAAGAAAAAGGTCACCTGCAGTAACAGGAGAGACAATGCCTCTAAGGAACATATGGAACTTGGCAAGTGGGTTTATAGGAAAAATATTGCAAGTGCCATTCAGATTTTTTTTTAGCTGGCTAAGATGGAGGAAGGAAAGAGAGAGATCAGCCAAATAAAGATGGTTTCTTTTGCAAACAGAATTTAGGGAGGATAAGGAGAGACCAGAACTTAGTGGGTTGGAAACTAAATCTACCTCATTCTCAATTCTTCTGTTTGTAAAAATTCTTATGTTTGGGGGCCAGAGGAAAAAAGGCATGTTACATACATAGGAATGACTGTAATGATGGCAGAGATTTCTCATCATAAACAATGCCAGTTAGAAGACAATAGAGCAAAATCTTTAAAATCCTAGAAGAAAAAAAAAATGTCAACTTAGGATTCTTTATCCAGTGAAAGTCTCTTTCAATTCAAAAGGCAAAATAAAGACATTGTTAGACATTAAGAGAAGAAAGACTTCAGCAACAGCATACCTGTACTATAGGAACTGTTGAAGGAAGTCAATCAAGCAGAAGAAAAATGGTATCAATAGAAACCTGGTTCCACATGAAGAATGGAGCACAATGACTGTGGTAACTACATGGATAAATAAAACATTTTGTATTATTTAATTATCTTTAAAAGGCGACCAATTGTTGAGGGAAGCTGGGTCAGGGATACATGGGACCTCTGTACTCTTTGGCAAAATATTGTTTAAAATAAGTTTAAAATGAAAAGTTTTTAAAATTAAAAAAAGATAAAATGTTTAAAGCAAAATTAGTAACAATGCTTTTTAGTTACATTCTATGTAAAATGAAATGTACGAATACAACAGCACAGAAGCCAGGGGCAGAGAAATGAAAGTATACTGTGGTAAGATTTTTTTTTTTTTTTACTATATGTGGAGAAAAATGATATCACTTGATGATAGACTGTGATAAGTTAAAGATATGTGCTATAAACACTAAAGTGACCACTAAACCACAAACCACTAATAGCACAATTAAACTTTATAACTAATGTGATAGTTAATTTTATGTGTCAACTTGGCTAGGCCTCAGAACCCAGATTTTTGGTAAACACTATTCTAGATGTTTCTTTGAAGACATTTTTTAATGGGATAAACGTTTAAATCATTAAGCTTTGAGTAAAGCAGATTGTCTTCCATAATATGAGAAGATGTCATTCAATCAGTTGAAGACCTTAAGAAAAAGGCTGACTGCCCTCGAGTGAAGGGGAATTCTGCTAGCAAACTACCTCTGAACTCTTCCCTGGCTCTCCAGCCTACCAGCCTACCCTGCAGGTTTTGGACTTGCTAGCCTCTACAATTGTATAAGCCAATTCCGTGAAAATACATTTCTTTCTCTCTATATGTACACACATCCAGTTGGTTCTGTTTTTCTGGGGAATGCTGACTAGTACACTAAAAAGCCAAAAAAGGAGACAAAAATTAAATAATAAAAATTACTAAATATAAATGAATCATAAAATGAGAAAAATTCTTATGTCTTCTGTGACATGGACATTAATAATTACTCATAGTGTGACTATGAAATCAAGAGGTTACAGACCTGTTAAAATATGTTTAAACCCCTTAGCACCAAATAATGTAGCAATTCTTAAGAAGATTTGCTTCATTACTATCAGTAACTGTGTCCTGGTTTCCACTGTAATTTTTTTTTATTTTATTTACCGATTTCCTATTATTATTCTCAATAATGCAGTCTTTCTCTGAGTCACAGCTTTAATGTTCTTGATCCAGTGACTCAAGCCAGCATGTCTAATTTCTCAAATTTGAGAAAAGTTTTTGATGCAGAGTGAGCAGGAAAGATGGAAATAATTAAGAAAGAGAACCCCTAAAAGTTGAGGGCCCCAAAGAAAAATGGTTTCAAATGAATATGTAATATGCATAAAACAGGTACATTGACTAGTAATAGATGGAAGTAATCTGTATTGCATCATAAGTTGATTTCCTAAATACCAAGTATTTCAATAAATAGCTATTTTAATAACCTATATGTTCAAAGAACCCAGCAGTTTGTGCAAATGCAAAATTCTGAAATAAACAGCAGTTCTCTATTTTTCATTTATCTTAACCCTAGCTGGCTCAAATGCCAACCCTTAAAATGAATGTAAAAATCCAATTTTAGTGCTACAACTGAAAAGGGCATAAGTGTTGCCAGATTTTTCTAAGGGGATATTTTCTGTTTTTGTCTACATTTGTATTCTACTCATTTAATGGAGGGAAGTAATAGAATTTTTCTATCTGCTATAGAAGCTATTTCAGAAGTATATAGATGCAAGGTTAGAAAACATATTTTAAAAACCCCAAAACGGAAAACAAAAATGATTTATTGGTTTTGAACCTTGAGGTCTTCCAACATAATAGTCAAGCATGCTTGGAATATAAAATTGTGCCTTTAGAGAAGTACAGGGGCACACCCTGCAGTCCACTGAAGCAGTCTTCCATGGTATGGTGGAAAGAATTCTAAGGTGCCCCCCAAGATTTCCTGCCCCTTATGTACATACCCTGTGTGAATTTGACAGACTTTATTTTGTGATTGGGTAATGCTACATGGCACAGTTAACCTGTAAACTGTAAAATAGGCAGGTGGGTCTGGCCTGATTACAGAGCCCTTTAAAAACAGAGAGCTTTCTCTGGCTGACTGAAGAGGAATAAACCAGAAAGGGAAGCAGGAAAATTTGAATCACAATTGCTGGCTTAAGGATAGACAGGATCAGATGGCAAGGAACGGATGCTGTCTTCTAGGAGCTGAAAGCAGTCTTAGCTTGTCATTAGCAAGGAGATAGGGAACTCTGAAATATTGCCCCAAGGAACTGAAATATGCCAATAGCAAGAATGAGCTTGGAAGTGAATTTTCCTACAGAGTCTCCAGAAAATAACTCAGCCTGGCTGACACCTGGATTTTGGTTCTGTGATTCCCTTGGTAGGGAACCCAGTCATCCTGTGCTTGACTTCAAACCCACCCAATTGTCTGTTAACGAATGGGCATTTTTAACCCTTAAATTTGTGATAATTTTTTATGCAGCCATAGAAAACTAATAAACATGGTTTGGATCCTACCCAAAGAGTTTTTGTTCATTACTTTATATTCATTAATTTATTTATCCATTCATTAAATTCTGAATGCATTAATTAAGTGCATACCATGTGCCAGGCTCTCAAGCTTTCTCAGGAGTATTTAACTTACAAGGCAATTTCATAGGATACTGGAATGTAATATCACCTACTCTCTCCAAACATGATGATATACAGAAAATATAGACACTGCAAGTTGGGAAACCAAGGATTCAATATGTATGTAGTTTTGTGGCTCATTTAGAAAGCTTGGTAAGCCTTGTGGAAAGCTGTAGATATTGCCCATATTTAAAAAAATGAAGGCAGTAGATGACAGCATGTCAACATACTTATTTTGGCTGTCTCACAGGCTTATTGAAATTTCCTCCTAGTTTTTCAGATATCCCATGACTATCATGCCTAGAAGTTCTAAATGCAGCGTCCCAGGCCACTTTAATTAATCTTTTTTTTTTTCACAGAGGTGGGGAAGCAAACAAGAACCTGAGTAGGGTTTGCTGTCAGATGATTCTTCCCGGCTCTGCCAATGTCCACTCCATCACATAGGCAAATCTCATGCCTTTGGGGAAATGAAATCCTTGGCCTCCTCTGGGTTTTGCTTATTAGACCAAGAGAGAGCAAATTAACATACCAGCACTCAACATAAAGCTTTCTTCCTGAACAAGAGAAAAAATTTGGTGGCCAGACATTTCATGGCATCTGCAGGTAATGGAAGAGAGAGGGACAGCTTGATTCCTGCACTGAGGCATTGCTAATCAGTTTGTACCCTGTCTCTTCAGAGGAACATAGAATCTCTTCTCTTTCTTTCTCCCTTTCTCTTTCTTCCCCTCAGCTTCCCTCTCTTTTTCATTCTTTCTCTCCTCCCTCCTTCCTTCTCAACCCTCCTCCCTTCCTTCTCTCCTTCCTTCTGTTCTTTCATTTCCTCTTCCTTCCCTTCAACTCTCCCTCTCCCCCTCCCTCCTTCCCTCTTTCTCCGTCTCTTCCTTTCTCCTGTCTTTATTCACTTCTAATTATCCCAAATTCCAGTAATGGTCCTTTCCTCCCTTCTTTAGCGGTAACCAACATTTTGTGTTTGCTATGTATCCTTCCAGACCACATTTAATACATTTTTATCATATATTCCTGTAGAAAATATAAAGTCTTGCAGACAATAACAGTGTTGGCTAGGATGTGGACCAACAGGATCATTTATATTTTGCTGCTGGATTGTATGCTGTCACTATCTCTTTGGAAACTACTCCAAATTATTGAGAAAAATGTGCAAAACTTATAAGTCGGCATATGTTTTTTCGTGGACAGATACTTTAGATGTAACCTTACTCACATGTACCAGGAGAGATGTACAAGAATCTTCACAGCAGCATACAACACAGGGGCAAAATATTGGACACTTTCTGTCATGCACATGACAGAAAGATGAAGAAACAATTGTGGTATATTCATTTAATATAATACTATATATCAGTGAAAATGAATGAATTGTTTCCCACATGTATTAGTTGCCTAGGGCTCCTGTAACAAAGTGCCACAACTGGGTGGCTTCAAGTAACAGAAATTTATTTCCTCTCTCCTAGTTTCTGGCAGCCTTAGACATTCTTTGGCCTGGAGATAATTGTCTGTTCTTCACACAGAGTGCTCCCTATGTGTTTGTCTGTCTCTGTGTCCAAATTTTCCCTTTTTATAAGGACACCAGTCATATTGAATTAGGTCCCACCCTACTCTAATGTAACCTTATCTTAAATAATTACATCTGCAATTACCTTGTTTCCAAATAAGGTCACATTCTGAGGCACCTGGGGTTATGACTTCAACTTTTGAATTTTGAGGGATGCAACTCAATCCATAACAATACATGTATATCAATCAATATCACAAATATAACATGAGGCCTCAAAAGTGCAAATCACATAAGAATATAAAAGGTATGATTCAATTTACATGAAGTTTAAAATATACAAAACTAAACATGTATTGAATAGTATATATACATATGCTGTGAAACTATAAAGAAAATGTGGGCATAATAAGCACAAAGTCTAGCAGAGTTTTTACTTCTGGTGTCAGGTAGGGGAATGTGACTGAATAAGGGTCAGGAAGGCTGATGCTCTCTTTTCTAAGCTGGGTGGTGGATAGAAGGTTGTTTGTTGTATTACTAGTCATTAAACTATATACATGTTGTATACGCTTTATAAAATATCTGACATATTTTATGAGAAGTGGAGGATGGGCAACATGGGTGGTGGTGGTCAAAAGGTACAAACCTTCAATTATAGTATAAAGTCACGGGGGATGTAATGTACAGCCTGGTGACTGTAGGTACTAAGATTGTATTTTATATTTGAAAGTTGCTAAGGAAGTGAATCTTAAATGTTCTTGTCATAAGAAAAAAATTGTAACTATGTGTGGTGATGAAAGTTAACTAACCTTATTGTGGTAATCATTTCACAATATGTACATATATCAAATCATTATGTTGTAAACCTAAAACTAATGCAATGTTATATGTCAATTATATCTCAATATTTTCAAAGTAGGAAAAAAATTAAAAATAAATAAATTTAGAGACCAAAAAATGACATATTTCATAATAAAATAATCGGGGGGAAGAAAACAACTTGGCAAAAAAAATCTCAAATAAAATATATAGTTCTGTTTTTGTGATTTTTGCATAAGCTCTATCATAATGAATATATTCCAACTCTTGCTATTTTTTTCTAAATATTTTTGGATCATACATGTATCCACATATAGATCTAGTTCATTCATTTTCAAAGTTGTATATTTATTTCTCTATTCCTGGACATTCCCAATGTCTCATTTTTTTCTCTATTACAATTTTCAAGGTTTGATGACAAATTTTCTTTAAATAACAAGTTCTTCTGGAGACCTGGTAATGACTTCAGTCAGTCACTTAAGCTAGTTTCCCTTTACCTCAGTTTCTTCCTCTGAAAATTATTTATATGAACTATGTAGCATTTCAGTAATTAGCTAATTGTTTTTTATAAATATATTAGATTCTGTTTCCCTCTATTTTAAGTGGAGAAAGGAAGGCCATAATCTCTCTTGTGAGTCTAGTTTTTTTTTTTTTTTTTTTTTTTTTTCCCGGTATGCGGTCCTCTCCCGTTGCGGAGCACAGGCTCCGGACGCGCAGGCTCAGCGGCCATGGCTCACGGGCCCAGCCGCTCCACGGCACGCGGGATCCTCCCGGACCGGGGCACGAACCCGTGTCCCCTGCATCGGCAGGCGGACTCCCAACCACTGCGCCACCAGGGAAGCCCGTGAGTCTAGTTTTAAAGAGTTAATAAGATTATCTTATTCAAAACCTCTCTATTAGTGTTACCTAGAGTTCAATTCTGGGTCTTTACTTCTCATTTTCACATTCTCTCTCTCATTCACCCATATGACTTCTGTCCCTTACATTAGAATGACTTCTTGAACTTTCTAATTGGTCTAGACATTTCTCCTTACATACAAACATGATTATCTTCCTTCTCAACAGTTCCCTCTTCATGTATCATAGTTCTGCCAAAACCAACACTTTCCCCAGGAGAAGGCACCATCTTACCTTTAGCAACTATTCCTCCTCCTCCCTCCCCTCCCCACCTCAGTGTCTGCACACTGCAGTCAGGACTTGGGACACAGCTCTGAATCCTTCCACCATTCAGCCCCTCTTCTTCTACCTACTTCACACCCAAGCCTGCTTTTTTGTTCTTTACCGTTTTTACTACCATTTTTCTAATCCAATCTTTTTCAAAGTGTGGTCTCCAGACAAGTAGCATCCACATGTCTTGGAACTTGTTAAAGAGGCAAATTCTTGGGCTTCACACCAGATTTAATGAGTCAGGAACCATGGAGGTGGG
The DNA here is from genome assembly GCF_949752795.1 of Hyperoodon ampullatus. NCBI lineage: Eukaryota > Metazoa > Chordata > Mammalia > Artiodactyla > Ziphiidae > Hyperoodon > Hyperoodon ampullatus. Next base: position 172,823,578 of record NC_136914.1, read on the forward strand.
GCTGTGATCCATGGCCCCATCCTCTCATACCTCACTCAGACACTGGAAGAGGCTGCACATTGATCTCTCAGCCTCTGGAGCTTACCTTCTCATAGAATTGCAGTTCTAATTGTACCATTCTCCTGCTTAAAATCTGATATTGGCTGTCCAGTGTCTTCGGGATAAAATTTAAAATGGCATGACTTCAAAGCTACTGGGAATCTGATTTGCATCCCCCTCTAGCGTATCTTTTCTCACCTCTTCTTTTGCCCACCTCTCAGAATGCAAGCTCACCCTACTCTCTGGCAGTGAGTAAAGATATGTATTTCCTGAATGGCCTTACTCTCTTAACCCCTGGGAGCCTTTCAGAATGCAATGATCTCTCCTTCCTCTGTCATAGCCATCCTACATCAGTCTTGGGTTTCTTCTTCGGGTTCTCTGTCCCTCCGTGTCACACCAAAAAATCACTGTATATCTATCTATCTATCTATCTATCTATCTATCTATCTATGTATATATATATATATATATACATTTTTTAATTAGTCCACTTGGGTCCTTGAAAGATGTAAAGTTATTTTGAAATGCAAAAAGATGGTATTTTTGCAAATGGAGCAAAACTCAAGGGTTTTGGATGGAAACACAAGAAAATATTCATAGAGTTTTCCTCTGGGGAGGGGATAGGAAAGTTGGGTTATAGGATGGGGAGGAGCTTTACCACCTGCACTCTTGATTTGTTATCATGACCAGGCTTTATTTTTTTTAACCTAAAAATCAGCTTAAAAATGAAAACACTTTTGTCACAGGGTACATAGATGTGTGTTTCAGGGAGAAAGAATGCTAAAGAGTAAGAAAGTGTGCAAAAAGAATAAAAGCAATGCTTGAAATGAATAAGTACTGGGGAAGGAAGAAAAATGCATATCCTAATAACTATTCTAGTTTTTCTTAACCTTCAGAAATATACTAAAGCCTTTTAAATGTAAAATTTTCTCTTGATTCCCTTCTTTATGCTATTTTTATTATTCCTTCTTTAAATATGTATAAATGAACAAGGTGTATGGTGATGGTAGCATCATCCATTCTAAGAGCTTTATATATATAATTTGTTAATCTCAAGTAATTTACACATAGGTAGGAAGTGGCAGAACTGGGTTTTGAACAAAGGAATCTCGTTGTGGAGTCTGTAATGTTCTTGTACAGCCACAAGACCAAATTAAACTAACAAGTTAAACATAAACACATTAAAAAGCCAGTCGATCTTGAACTAACAACTTGGATTTAATAAGTGCTGCTGTTTTACTAAAATAAAATTGCCCCTCACAGTGTGACTATAGAACAGAATTCTATTCCATATGGGACAAATCACATCCTTGTGAGTTTGCATGGTTCTGCCATGGTTGTAGGCTGTGTGCTCAGCTTGTCCTCTCACCATCTTTTGAATAACTCGAAATCTTTATTTGTAGATTGCCTTTCTGACATTTGGCTTTTCTTACACCAAACATGCCATTTACAGTTAACTACAGTTAATGCCAGCCTTCTTTATTTTCTCATTACCCCATGTTAGTGCAAACAGCACCACTTGGCACCAGTAAAAACCTTAGCGCAAACACAATTTGAAGATCTCGCAATCACATGGCAGTTTTCAGAAATGAGGTTATCCGGTGATCTTGCAACAGGGGTCAGGAAACTATGGCCTGTGGGCCAAATCTTGTATGCTGCTATTTTTTTATGGTCCATGAATTAAGAATGGTCTTTATATGAATTTGTCTCTCTCTGTCTGACTCACTTCACTTAGTATTGCTTATATGTGCTTATATACAGTTACCAAAGGGGAAAGGTGAGAGGGATAAATTAGGAGTTTGGAGTTAAAATATACATACTACTATATATGAAATAGATAACCAGTAGGGACCTACTGTATAGCACAGGGAACTATACTCAGTATCTTGTAATAACCTATCATGGAAAAGAATCTAAAAAAGAATATATATATATATATATATATATATATATATATATATATATATATATGTATGTATAACTAAGTCACTTTGCTGTACACCTAAAACTAACACATCATTGTACATAAAATAAATGTTTCAGTATTTATTTTATTTATTGAAAAAATATTTCAATAAAAATTTTAAAAAAAGAATGGTCTTCTAAATGAAAGGCCAGACACTATAAAACTCTTAGAGGAAAACATAGGAAGAACACTCTTTGACATAACTTCAGCAAGATCTGTTTTTGACCCACTTCCTAGAGTTATGAAAATAAAAACAAAAATAAACAAATGGGACCTAATTAAACTTAAAAGCTTTTGCACAGCAAAGGAAACCATAAACAAGATGAAAAGACAACCCTCAGAATGGGAGAAAATATTTGCAAGTGAAGCAACTGATGAAGGATTAATCTCCAAAATATACAAACAGCTCATGCAGCTCAATGTCAAAAAAACAAACAACCCAATCAAAAAATGGACAGAAGACCTAAATAGACATCTTTCCAAAGAAGACATACAGATGGCCAACAACCACATGAAAATATGTTCAATATCACTAATTATTAGAGAAATGCAAATCAAAACTACAATGAGGTATTACCTCACACCAGTCAGAATAGCCATCATCAAAAATCTACAAACAATAAATGCTGGAGAGGGTGTGGAGAAAAGGGAACCCTCTTGCATTGTTGGTGGGAATGTAAATTGATAGAGCCACTATGGAGAACAGTATGGAGATTCCTTAAAAAACTAAAAACAGAACTACCATATGACCCAGCAATCCCACTACTGGGCATATACCCAGAGAAAACTATAATTTAAGAAGACAAACGCACCCCGATGTTCAATGCAGCACTATTTACAATAACTAAGACAGGGAAGCAACCTAAATGTCCATCAACAGAGGAATGGATAAAGAAGATGTGGTACATATACAAAATGGAATATTACTCAGCCATAAACAGGAATGAAATTGGGTCATTTGTAGCAACGTGGATGGACCTAGAGTCTGTCATACGGAGTGAAGTAAGTCAGAAAGAGAAAGACAAATATATTAACACATATGTGTGGAATCTAGAAAAGTGGTATAGATGATCTTATTTGCAAAGAAGAAATAGAGACACAGACATAGAGAACAAACCAAGGGCAAAAGGGAGGGCGGGATGAATTGGGAGATTGGGATTGACATATATACAGCATTAATGCTACATATAAAATAGATAACTAATGAGAACCTACTGTATAGCTCAGGAAACTCTACTCAGTGCTCTGTGGTGACCTAATGGGTAGGAAATCCAAAAAAGAGGGGATATATGTATACATATAGCTGATTCATTTTGCTCTACAGTTGAAAATAACACAATATTAAAAAGCAACTATACTCCAATGAAAATTAATAAAAAATAAAAAAGAATGGTCTTTATAATTTTAAATAACTGAAAAAATATATATATGACAGAGATGCATGTGGCCCACAAACCTGAATTATTTACTATTTTAACTTTTTTATAGAAAACTTTCTCTGATCCCTGTCCTCAAATATCCTTATATCATTTTTTTTTAAAGAAAAGATTATCATGAAGTAAAAACACAAGCTGGACAATATCTTTTGGAAAGCTTCAGGACCCTTGGGAACACATTTTCAGAAAGCCAGGAGGAAAACACATTTTTTCTACTGGAGAATGTGGTCTGTTACTCATGGTCCAATATTTGTGAGATAAAAGCACAAATAGACCATTGCCCAGGAGAAGCACAGCCATTCTTGGTACTAAAACCAAACAGAAATTACTCCCAGGATTGTCGTAAAGAGGACACTGTGGGAGGTAATGATGTCCTCCCTGGCATGCCTACAATAGATGTAACAGCAAGTTTTGTACAACAATCCACAGATAGCCTGATGAGGTCATACCAAATGTGATTCAATGGAGGATTCTGTCTCCACCTCTGCGGGCAACACTTCTTTCTGGAAACTCTATTTAACTTGGATTTTAAAATCAGCGGTCAATGATTTATCTTCCATCAACAGTTTACTGCCCTGTCCTCTCTCACCCCCAGTAAAGTTGATGAGAATTTTAGGATCAGAGGCTACTGTTATTTGTATTTCCAGGACTCAGCCCAGTGATGGAGTGAAGATGCAATTTTTACCCCACACCTTCTATACTCGGGACCCTCTGAGCTAAAACGACTTATGTCTTTAGTATCAGAGTCCTTCAGAGGTGGCAAACTCACATGTACTTCTTTAGTTGTCTGACCTCTCCAGTGATAGTAATGGTCTATACCCTGCAAATCACTGAGACTTGGGAAACACTCTGAGCGATTTTGGCCAATGACTTTTGTTAGTGAGAAGAAAACAAGAATTGATAAACATACATGTGACTTCCTGCCATTAAGTTGGTGAATTGTGAGGTTAGAGGGAGTTAGGGTTGGGATGGGGGAACACGTGGAGCCTACGTTTTTGTTGTTGTTTGACCTACTTAAATCTTTTCACACTCTGACTATAAAGTGCAAGGTTAACTGGGGGAACTTGCATTCTGGCACCTCTCTGCCTAGATTTGGACTTGAGCTTCCTCTTCCTCTTCCTCTCTCTCTTTCTCTCTGACTCTCTCTTCACTCCTGAAATGAATTTATAAATTCTCAACAACCTGGTTACATATTTTCTACCTTTCCTGGCCATCAGTTGTATTATCATGATGATAATACAATTATCAATCCTGGAAGTCATAGGGTGCAGTATCCACTTTCCTATTATCAGGAAAGTTTGGGTAATAAACTAATTAACTATCTTGCAATTTCACATGAAATTTTCCTTCAACTGACATTTTCAACATGAAACTTTACAAATTTGTGGTTGCTCCTTGGAGGTGGCAAGCAGCTGCAGCTCATCTCAGGATGAGATGATCTTGTACACACTGTTTATTCTACGCTTCCTCCTCCATGGCAGGTTGAAACCCAGCCCTCGTTCCAAACTGAGATATCCAGAGGGTCCTGCCTGCTGGCATGCTGACAAGCATGCTGTTTAGGGCAGGTACTCAGAAGCAAAGTTGGAGAAATCTGATGTTTTCAGCAGCGCTGCTCTGGAGGTGAACTTTGAGAACTCGACATGACTCACTCAGACCAAGGTGAATACTCTGATGTGTATAACCAACTGCAGCTCTCAAGAATATTCACCTCTCTTTGGCAACCGGGGACAATCTTCTGCTCTCTAGCTCCCGGCATGGACGGTTCATCACTTGAAACAGTTTTCCCCATTGTTGTTGTCCCTGGAGAACAAAGACTGCAAAAGCAAACCATTGTTCGAGCTGAAATTCATTTTGTGGAGAAAATGAGATTCTTGGACCAGTCCCTTTGTCCTTTATTTTATCGTCCCCTCTGGCATCCGTTTATGGATCTAATCTGATTTCTATTTTCATTTTGCGTCTTTTCTCTATGACCTCAGGTCAGTGACAATATAAAAAGCAATGTGTTTTGGTGGGCTTATTTATCTGAGTCAGTGGAAGAAGAGAGAGGGAACAAAAATGGAAGGGTTGGGGAGAGAGAGAGAGAGAGACCAACTGAGACTAAAGCTAAGTCTGTATGAAAGGGAAAAATGACTACAGTTGGATCTGGAATGCTGATCATCTTCCCAACTAACCCTGACGCTGTTTACAATGTAAAAATCCACTTAAATTTTCAACATGGCTACAGTTGTCACAGTCCATCAATATTTTATCCCATCTACATGGTCACCAAGATGAATGGCAAGGGAAGGGAGAATGGGGAGATAACCAGCAGCAAGAATGAACACAATAGATTGTCTCTTGCCATTGAAATAGCAAAATGTTATGTTTTTGAGATAACAAATTGTTTTCACAAATATTCTGGATTTGTCTTTTGTAAAATTTCATAAAACTTTCAAATCAAATTTTGACTAGAACCTTGGCATGCTTTCATTAAGTGCAGCTGTGTGCTTGTGAAATCCCATAGCGTTTGGTGCTTCCAGGGACGTGGGAAATCAGCAATATTGGCACCGGGGCATCAGTAGAGATGGTTGATGCACAGGAAGTGAGTGAAGGAAATGAACTTAACACAAGTGGGGAGTACACCAAGTGGCCACCTGTGGCTGGTGTCACCACTGATGCCACCAAACAGCTCGGGAGGAGGGAACCTTCCCCTATGTTAGAGAAGAAGAGTAAACCACAGGCTATAAGTTCTTTTCAAGAATTAGGCACACAAACTCTATCATTTCCAAAAGATCCAAATGGACAAACAAATGATCTAGTGAATTTTGTTCGAAGATAGTTAAAGCAATGAGACAGAATTCTCCTTCAGGTGAATAAAATTGTTAATAGGAAAAATTTTTAATAAGCTTATTGATCTAGTGATCTTGGTTCAATTTTCCACTCTGGAGACTTTCCCATCCCCATAAAAAAATTTAAATGGATATTATAAATACTTAGAAAAATAGGGTTATTCATACTTAATTGAATGAGTTTTGCTTATTAAGTATGATGTAAGGCCATGGCTTCAGACTTCAGTATGCATTTAGGATTGCATTGGATGTATGTTAAAAATATACGTGCCCAGTCTAGGCCAATCTTAATGATTTGGATTAAGTTGGTCTTGGGTGTGACCTCTTTCACTAAAGTGAAAAAGGAATCACCTGCTAAGAGGGATGGAGGCACAACTGGGATTTGGGTTTGGAATATGTGGAAAAATACCTGCAGCTACCATAGTGGATACTGAGAAAGGTAGCTAATGAAATGAACCAAAGGAAGGTAGCAAAAATAGCACAGCCACGATGAAGGGAAACTGGGTATAGCCAGAATGGCTTTGCAGCATTTCCAAAGTCCCCATGAAGGGGCAAAAGAAGAGAAAGTATGTACTGAGGATGAGTTCAAGGTGGGTCCTGGAACACTGCATCAGCCCAAAGGCAGAGGGACAGGGTGTCTATAGGGAAGCAAGGGCAGCGTGGAAATGGTCCATGAAGGGGTCAGATCAGCTTTAGACAGTGCTGGGTCACCTCATATAACATATTTGGGCTTCAGTTTCATCATCACTAAAATGGAAACAGAAATAGCCCTTAGCTCTTAGGTTTCTGTGAGGACAAAATGAGACAACACATGTAACTGATTTTACATTGTATCTAATATATCTTAAGTACCCAATAAATATGCGGTGGTGACTAGACTCTAAGCTCCTGTCAAAGCAGGAAGGGGAGAACCAACAGCCCCCATACATAAGAAATAATGTCAGATAATGACTTCTGAGTGCACTAGACATACTTTTTAATCAGCAAGCTGTATAAAAATTCCACTCACCATGCATATTAGTAAGTTTCTCCAAAGTTGAATTAAGGAAAAAGGAAAACATTTCTGGCATAAAACAGCCTGCATATCTTAACAATACAAACTCCATATAAGCTGGCTGCTGTACCACCTACTGATTATTTGCCAATGATTTTTCTTTAGCCAACATGTGATCTTCATTTAGCTGGGCCAGTGAGCTGCCATAGGTGTGGTCACTCATCTTGTCACTGGGCTGGGTGGAAAGGCAAACACGGAGGAGCGAGCTTGCCAAGGAAACAGCTCTCTGTGCAGCTGTGGGGTTAAGTCTAGGAAATTGCAGATTTCTTGTAGCTTAAATTTCTCTAAAACCTCCTCCACCTCGTGTGTTCCCGGCACGGGATCCACAACATCAGCATCACCTGAGAATCTGCTAAAAATGTAGACTTTCAGGCTCCATCATGGGAGAACAGAAGCAGAATCTGTCCTTTAATGAGATTGTCATGATGAGTGAAGTAAGTCAGAGAAAGACAAATATCATATGATAGTGCTTATATGTGGAATTTAAAAAAAAAATGGTACAAATGAACCTCTTTACAAAATGGAAATAGAGTCACAGATGTAGAAAACAAACTTATGGTTACCAGGGGGAGAAAGGGAGGGAGGGATAAATTGGGACTAACATATATACACTATTATATATAAAATAGATCAGCCATAAAAAGAAACGAAATTGAGCTATTTGTAATGAGGTGGATAGACCTAGAGTCTGTCATACAGAGTGAAGTAAGTCAGAAAAAGAAAGACAAATACTGTATGCTAACACATATATATGGAATTTAAGAAAAAAAAAGTCATGAAGAACCTAGGGGTAAGACAGGAATAAAGACACAGACCTACTAGAGAATGGACTTGAGGATATGGGGAGGGGGAAGGGTAAGCTGTGACAAAGCGAGAGAGTGGCATGGACATATATACACTACCAAACATAAGGTAGATAGCTAGTGGGAAGCAGCCTCATAGCACAGGGAGATCAGCTCGGTGCTTTGTGACCACCTAGAGGGGTGGGATAGGGAGGGTGAGAGAGAGGGAGACACAAGAGGGAAGAGATATGGGAACATATGTATATGTATAACTGATTCATTTTGTTATAAAGCAGAAACTAACACACCATTGTAAAGCAATTATACTCCAATAAAGATGTAAAAAAGAAAAAAGAAAAAAGAAAATAGATAACTAATAAGAACCTACTGTGTAGCACAGGGAATTCTACTCAATACTCTGCAATGACCTATATGGGAAAGTAATCTAAAAAAAAGTGGGCATATATATATATAACTGATTCACTTTGCTGTACAGCAGAAACTAACACAAGATTGTAACTCAACTATACTCCAATAAAAATTTTTTAAAAAGAGATTAATAAATAAAAAATAATAATAAGACCTCCTCATGATTTGTGTACACACACATCAGTGTCCTCCACATGATTTGTGTACACACACATCAGAGTCTGAGAGACACTGATCTTAAGGACTTGTCTGAAGCCGCCTCATGTGATGGGCAAAGAATTAGCTTCCCCCAAAGGCCCTTTCACGTCCTTGCTGTCGTTTCATGATGTTGCATGTGGGTGCTCAAGTGAGGCCCAGTTTCACAAAGGCCCTCACTGTTGTGCCATATGGAGGCCAGCCCTGAGTCACCAGCGAGCACTGCTTTGGACCACTTTGATCGGAGAGCAACAAAACTCAAGGAAATGGTATGATCTTGGGTGCCACGCAGGCTTGGGTTTATTGCAGGCTGCCTCATATTAGTTATTTGACCTGGGACAAATGAATCCAACTCTGGGATTGTGCCTCCTCCAGCCCAATTCACAAACCAGAGCTTCTGAAGCCCTGCTTGTAACTGTTAACTCTTTACTGGTGGCTGGTACTGACTGAAACAGAGGAGGACACTTGGGGGCAGCTGGGGAGGGCACCTAAAAGAAGACTGGCCAGTTAGCTTTGCTCCCTGGAACATCTGGATGGGAAATTAGAGACACCAGTTGTCTGTCCCGGTGTTTGAGCAAAGAGGAGTCGTAGGAACATCTGGGGAGATTATTTCTCAGCTGCGGGCTCAGAGATGAAGAAAAAGCAAAGAGAGTATGGCTCTAGAAATATGAACCTTAATTCCTGATAGTTTTTCAATTTTGGATCCCAATCTCTACTGAAATTCACTTGTACTTTCTCCTTTTGAGTTCCTTGAAATACCTTTTATTTACCCAGTAATCAATCTCTCCCTCTCACGTTCTGTCACTCTCCCTCTCTTTCTCTTTCTCCCGACTCTAACAAATTTTCTTAAATCCCCAAAGTCCAGACCAAACAATAAATTTTAAATAATAATAATAATTATTATTATCTCTACTATTAGATTATCAGCATCATGATTATTATTGGAATACCTCCTACACCAGATCATTTCATTCAGATGTAGTAGCTGATAATTAATTCTCAAAACTATAAGAAAACCAATCATCTGAATATGGGGGAGAATATCACTGATGGATTGATGTTCAAAGAATTGACTAAAAAACGAATGATGCCGACCATTACTGAGCATGATGGTAGCTGCCTTTCAAGAGCACTTTTATACGTTAACTACTGTACCAGGAAGAGATGGGGTTGTCTCAGTCTTCAGGACTGTAATGTGCCAAATTATTTCTCAGGTTTCACAGGAGCACTAACTGAAGCCAGAAAGGTACTCAGTGACCTAGGTAACAAGACTAGCAAGTTATAAAATGAATACTTGTAGGTTCCACTTGTTACCATGGTGCTTATATAACATAGCCTAGGTTCAGGTCTACAGAACCTTATCTCAGCTGGGAGCCAACCCCAGAAACTAATCTGAATCCCTTCTTGAGATACTGACTTCTTCTTTTTTTTAATGGGGTATAGTTTTTCTACAATGTTGTGTTAGTTTCTACTGTCAAGTGAAATGAAGTAGAGTTCCCTGTGTTGAGATACTGACTTCTTGAAAACCTCAAAGTATTTTCATCAAAAGACTGATCATTGAATGTATAAAATATTCGACATTGTCCAGTGGAAGAAGTTTATTATTATCAACATTAATAATAAAAAATAATAACTCACATTTGGATGGCAAGGTTTACCAAGATGCTTTTCAGAATACAACATTGTGTTAGGCATCATTTTCTATGTTTTAGTATTAAGAAGTGTGACACTTTGAGAAGTGAAATAACTTTCTCAAGGTTTCCAGCTCACCTTCTAAAATCACACGATTGTGACAAATACAGATAGTTCTGCTCAGTGAATGCACTCAGGAATGCCCTTAGAAATCACTGAGTAGAAGGCAGAGCCTTTCTCAAGATGCTGTCCAATTGAAATTTCACATGCTCCTTTCCTAGAAGGAGGGAAGGTGATTTCAGGAGAAACTGCCTCTTATTCAGAGTTGTGACTGGCAAAAAGTGGAGGGCACCAGGGACGCTTCTCAACAAAGCGAGCTCTGTAAGAAGCAGATCCAGGGCCAGATGGTTCTAGTTACCATGGAACAATAAATCAAATATCTTCATATTTTCAGCAGGATGCTTTGCTGCCAAGCATAACCCAGCATCATCATTATTTTCTAGTGTGTTGATCTGAGGAAATGTTTCTGAAGGAGACTAGACCTTAGATGAAGAGTTGAAGACCCTTTAGCAGTTCTCTTATCTTGAGGACTAAATAACTCAGTAATTTTGTCCCCAAGGAAGGGCAGATTTTTATTTTGAAAATAGTTTTATCTATTTGAAAGTTCTAAGCAAAACTGAAAGGACTGTGGAGGTTGCATAAACCATTTGGATTTTTGACAGGTTGACATAGACCTACCAATAGGGACTCTAGAATGAATTGCATATTTTCTTATGAAATGGTCAGTTCAGATAGTTAGCCTTTCTCTGTTTCTTTGAGAAATTGAATTTGTGTTGGCCTGGGGGACTTACTCATTGGATTGTCTAAGTAATTCTATACAGAAACAAAAGTTCATGCTCTGATTTCAGGTCAGTTTGACAGAGAGTAGTAATTTAGAGGCATTCAACATAGTTTTAATGGAGAAGGAAACAAGTCAATATTTTATTCATTCTGAATATGAACTGACACCATTATGTCAGGAAATCCTTTTGCTGAGAAAATAATGTCACGGAGGTTCAACCAATCACTAGAAGAGGAAGAAAGGTTCATAAGAGACTGTGTAGTTTATATGCATTGGTAGTAAATTCTGAGCCGTCATTGAGCCTGTGGAATTAGCCCAAGCCTTCCCTTTGTAAAAGGAGGCTTTTACCTCAAGCCAGGTTTCTAAGGAGATTTCAAATTCTGCCTTTAGGAAAAATTCCTAGCCCTTATTATGAGTATAAACCTCATAATATTGTGTCTACAATACCCTCATTAGCTGCTAATCGATGTCTCCCCACCAAGAGTCCCACACTTGACATAAGCCCAACTCCATGCTGCTCCCATCCTGCCATGTCTGGTTACCTCTCCTTCCAATGGCTGCAATGCTCCTTCCCTGTCTAGAAAATGCTCTGTGGTCTTTCAAGTCTTGATTCAAATATAACCTTTCCTAGATCCCCTTTCCACTCTTCTCACCTGATCTGGCAAGCTTAATTATTCCCACTTCATTCTACCTTTACTATTGTCTTATTGTGGCTTATCTTGGTAGCTCATTTTACCATTTTTCTCTCCCCCTTGAGTACAAGCTCTTTTAGGACGTGTTTTGACCTGTCTGGCCAGGGTCTAATATACACAAAATGCTGGAATAAACATAAACTTGAATAATGCAATTACTGTGCATTTTAAAATCTAAGACCAAATTATTATATATGCTATATAATCAGATGTTGCTTTGAAAAGTTATTTTTTTCCATTCAGTGGCTCCTTTGAGGGTTGGTGGCAGGCTATGGGGAGAATTAAAGGAACAGATGAGTTAAAATGGTCATAAAATCAATCATTGGAATTGTGCAAAAACAACAAAACAGGACAGAAGTTACTCTTTAGATCCATGTACATGCATTCAAGTTGAGTGGATATTCACAGGATTAAGTGAAAATGAGTGCTGCCTATCGCTGTTGAGCACCACAGATTTGGCAGAAGTTATGTGGCTTCCACTGTACAAGATACTTTATGAGTGTAATTTCTAATGATCACAATGCTGCATGAGACATTTCTTGCCCAGCTTGAGAGATGGGGAATCTGAGGTTCAGAGGTGTTCAAATGATATTTCAAATGTCAAAAAACTAAAAGGGGAGTCCTTCACAAAAATAGCCTATATCTTAATCATTTCAGGCTGCTGTAACAAAATACCACAGACCAGGTGTCTTAAACAACAGAATTTATTTCTTACAGTTTTGGAAGCTGGGATTCCTAGATCAAGGTGCCAGCAGATCCAGTGTCTGGTGAGAACCTGCTTCCTATTTATTGGCTGTCTTGTTGTATCCTCATGTATTAGAAAGCAGAGAGAGGAGGCAAGCTTTCTCATGTCTCTTTTTATAAGGGCACTAGTCTCATTCCTGATTGCTCCACTCTCATGACCTAATTAACTCCCAAAGGCCCCACCTCCTAATTTCATTACACTGGGGGCTAGGATTTCAGCATATGAATTTTAGGGGATACAGGCATTCAGTAACAGAAGGCCAGGGTGGTGGGGTAATTGTGGTAGTATCAATCCAAGTACTTGTAACTAGATATGAAAGTCTCTGAAACAAAGGTAGCACAGGCTATTTTAGTACACACATATGATGACACTTCTGCTCCAAGATACTAGGAGAAATGCAATCCTCTTCAGAAGCAGCTGACTCTAGCCCTTGGTGTGGCTTGTCAGTGGACTGACTCAGCTCTCATAACTGTGCCATCCTATGGAGGCAAAATTCTTTTTTTTTTTAATAAGAAAGTTTAAAAAAAATACTCATTTTATTTATTTGGTTGCACTGGGTCTTAGTTGAGGCAGGTGGGCTCCTTAGTTGCAGCTCACCGGCTCCTTAGTTGTGGCATGTGAACTTCGTAGTTGAGGCATGCATGTGAGATCTAGTCCCTGACCAGGGATAGAACCTGGGCCCCCTGCATTGGGAGCATGGAGTCTTAACTGCTGTGGTGTGAAAGCGCAATTCTTGGAGGCTGAAATTCTCTTGACATAAGTAGCTGTCTAGTGAGAGCTTAGCTTCTCCAAGTACTAAGGGCTGATTTTCAAATGTCCCAAGTGCAGAGTCTGAGCAGAACATCTATAGCACCACAGTGATGGAACTTGTTGCTGCATCCACCAGGAAGAACTCTACTTGTGTTTCTGTCAATTATAACATTAACCCAATAGGCTTGAGGCCAGTCGGGAAATTAAATTCAATGTACAATAGGTATGAAGTGAGATCATTGCCCTTATTCAAATTAAGATTCAGAATTAAAGAAAAATATGCATGATACTTTCATGAACATGATGATGTTAAATGACCCAGAATAATCATAGGAAGAAAGACTGTCTAATATTTTGGGATATTTACCATGTGTCAGGTACCTGGCTAATCATTATGTATATATTACCTCATTTAATCTTCACAATTTATAATATATGTAGGTGCTGTCATTATCTCATTTTACAGTTGAGAAAACAAAGTTACACTGTTAATAAATGACAGAGCCAACACTCAAACCACACTACACTGATCTATTTATTACTTTAAATTCACTGAGGACTGAAGACTCAAAGATGAAGGGACACAGCATTGCCCTAACAGTATGGTAAAGAAATGGGCACATAAACCATCTACACAATGTAACCACACCATAAGCGAGGTGAACAGGATGGTCTGGGAGGTGGGGGAGGACAGAGGAGGCTTCACAGACATCTGAGAGTCAGGGTAATAAATGGAGTGTCTGAGTTCAAACAATCGAATTACAACTTGGCAAGAGAACATATCACATGCTCTGGAAAGGTTGGGTGTCTAGTTTCATAGGACTAGAACTTAAAATATGAGGCAGAGAGTGGCAGGGAATGAGGGTGGAAATACAGGAAAATGTCAAATCCTGAAGGACTTCAAAAGTCACGCAAAGAAATTAAAATTTTTCTACACAAAAGAAAAGAGAGTGATTAAAGAATTTAAGCAGAATTAGCATTAGTAGATTTGTTATTTTTAAAAATCACTTTGACAAAATCATGGTGGATGGATTGCTGATAGTGAGACTAGAAATAAGGAAGTTAATTAAGACATTGCAATAGTCAAACCCTTGAAATTGAGTAGGGGGAGTGGAAATGGAAAGCAGATAACAAATTTGAGAGCATAGAAAACATAGAGAGTGGTTAAGAGCATGTATTATAGGCTGACTGCTTAAGCTTGAATCTAGCTCTGCTGCTCCCTGACTGTGTGTTCTTAGGTAACTATTATCTCTGTGCTTGAGTTTCCTCATCTGTAAAATTGAGATAATAATGGTATGTAGTTCATAGTGTTGTTATGTATATTAATATACGATGCTTTGTATTTAATATGACACATTATTGTTGAACATTATTGTACAGTTAATGTAAAGTGCTTGAAATATTGCCTAGCACAAAGAAAGGGTTATGCAAGAGACATCTGGAAACTGCAAACAATCTATATATACTTTTTCCTAATCTTTGCAATGGACAAAATTTGTTATTTTTTCCCTTGTAAAATTGCATCCTAAAGCAAATTTAATTTGCTTAAAATGAAATTCAGACTGAGAAAGCACAAAAATCAGCCTGGTTTAGAATTGCACATTTGTATAGAAAATGAAATGTGATACTTCAATAGTTTAATATTTGTGGCCCTTTCAAGGTCTTGTAGTTGCCTTGTGTAATGACTTGGAGGTAGATTTTTCCAGAATAGTTAGAATTGTCATGTATTACTGGCTTTCATAATTGCTGTTTTTCTTCTTGTTACTACTCAATGTGCATTTAAAAGATATATAACCACAGACAATCCAGTTCTCAAGAATTACTGATATGTAGTTAAATATATCATTACCCTTAATTTGGTTAGATCCTATATTGGAAATTACTGACTTCTGAATTCCATGTGCTCTGAGGATTTTAATTTGTTTTAAAACAAAATATAACAACATGAACTAAAGAGTATTATTCTTCTAACTCTATGTTGGACTCAGACTTTCTATCTCATCTCATTTCTCAGGGTAAACTTCAGGAGCAGGCAGAATGCCATGGCTCAAGAACTTGAGAAATTTGGTCTCACTGACAGAAAACAGAGTCAGTAAAGAGTTAATTTCAGTATGAATTGCCTGGTTGGTTTTCTGTTTTACTTGAAAGATCTGGCGTTGGGATGGAGACGAAAGTCTGAGTAGAAGATAGAAGCATGGAGGCTGATTAGAACATTTTTGACCATTTCATAAGACAGATGATGTAGGCTTGAGCTGTGGCATGAACGACTGGGCTGAAGAGGAGGGGATAAATCTGAGAAAACAAAATCTGACAGAACTTGGTGGCTGATTGGATATGGGTCACTAAGGAAAAGAAAGGATCAAGGATGATCCCAGATTTCTAGGCTGAGTAATTGGGTGGAAAATCAAGGACCCTAAAAGACAGAAAATGCAAGAGAAAAATGCAGTTTCAGGGTATGAAAAATGGCATGCTTAGTTTGTACATATTGAATTCAGAGGGCCTATGCCAGAGTTAGGCAGATGTGACAATTAGATAATTGGACAGCTTGAGTGAGACGTGGGCTGGTGAGACTGATTTGAGATTTATTGGTATAGATGGTAGATGGTTCCATGAACATGGATGTGCTCCTATTAGGAGAATGAAAATTAAAAAGAACAATTGGTCAAGAACAAAATTCCAAGGAAAAGCAATGTTTAATAAATGTGTGTAGGAAAAAGAAACCCTTGAAGATGAAATAATTCTGGATTAGAGAGACAGAAAGAACACAAGAGAAACCAAGAAAGTAGAAAATATTTTCAAGGAGGAGATATCTATTCTATGATGCGACATGTCCAATATGGTAAATATTGAAAAGCTTCCCTTGTATTTTTAAAATAGCAGGCTATTTAAAAAAATTTATTCAGGGCAGTTTTAGGGAGACATTAGGGATAGAAACCATATTGTAGAGTGTTGAGAAACTAATCCTAGGTAATGATGTGAAGATAGGGAGAGTAAATCCTACTTCCAAAGCTTCTGATGAGTAGAGGAAAAGAGTAATATCATAGTAGAGAACACTGGAAAACTCTGCCCCATGGTGGGAGATACATTGGGACCAGGAAAGTTGTTTGCCTATGAGGAAGGAGTTGATAGGTGGCAGTTTCAGACTCAAAAGAGAAAGTGATGACTGCAGGAAAATGTCTTGGAATGAAGAACACTTTAGGGCCCAGGTACATGAATTAACTTTGAGTAGAAAGAAAATTCTTTCCTATTAAAGCCTGGAGGAAAGGAGCAAAAGAAATAATGGATATTATGTGTGATTTTAGTAGAGAGGTAGAAAACTGTGAGTTTTAACACTAGATGGTGTCAGTGTACTGAAGTAGGAATCAAAATCTAAAAGTGAACAGGAGAGATGTTTAATAGAGAGGCTGAAGAGACGTGGGAAGTTTTGATAAAGGCTATGGTAGATGATCTCCATTGATGGCCACCACCAATTTCTCCTCTCCCTGTGAGCAAATGCTACTCCACATGTCAAGAGGTAGAATTTATTTCCCATTCCTTTGAATTTGGGCAGACCTTGTGACTTGCTTTGGTCAGCGGGATACAACAGATATGATGTTATACCAATTCCTGGCCAAGGTTTACAAGCACTGGTAGATTTCTCTTTCTTCTCTCTTGGAAACCAGCTACTGTGTTCAACTGTTCTGAAATCAGCATATTGTGAGAAAACTCAAACGCTCTGTATTACTTTGTTAGGTCTGCAATAATAAAATACCAGCTGGGTGACTGAAGCAACAGAAATTTATTTTCTTACAATTCTGGCATCTAGAAGTCCAGTTTCAAGGTGTTGGCAGGGTGGTTTCCTCTGAAGCTTCTCTCCTTGACTTGCAGGTAGATGCCCTCTTGCTGCCTCTTCACAGGGTTGTTTTTCTGTGCACATGCACCCCTGATGTCTCTTCCTCTTCTTATAGGACACCAGTCATATTGGATTAGGGCTCCATCCTAATATCCTCATTTAACTTAATCACCTCTTTTATAAGGACCTTATCTCTGAATATGGTCACATTCTGAGATACCGGGGGGTTGGAATTTCAACATATGAATTTTTCTGGGGGGGACACAATTCAGCACATAACACTAGCCAAGCACAGAGGTCGTGGGAGAGAGAGAGATTCTCAACTAGTCCGCATTGTTCCAACCTTCCCTGCTGAGGAATCAATTTGCGAGTGAAGACGCTTTCTAAGAGATTCTAGCTTCCCAGACACTGCATACACTGAAAGAAATTTCTGCCGGAGTCCTGTCTGGTTTGAAGAATGATGAGAATCCAAAGTCTGAATCTAGAGCACTCTATGCTTCCTTGTTGTTTAACCACTAACTTTCAGGGAAGTTTGTTATGCAGCAATAGCCAACTGAAACAAATACTGAAGCTAACAGGAGGTGACTAAGAAGTCATAGGACTGGTGGACAATGTGAAGATCTATCAGTCGTTATTCAGAGCTTTGTATTTTCACAAATAGAATCACCCTTCACATGGGGCCATTGCTGCATATAGAGTAAAGCTGTGCCAAGTCTGGTACCAATTTCATGCTGCAGGCATGCCATTTTGTTTGGAATTCACACACAAATCCCCCACATCAGCATCTCTTAATAGAACTAGATTTGACATGTGAAATATTAAAAAGAAAAAACCCACCCAAACCTAGCTTCTAAGACTGTGCTACTTCATATTAGAGTAATAAAATAACCTGCTAACATCACTGGCTTTTGATACAGTTGTGATATGTAACATACAAGCAGATCCCACTGAGGATATTTATTTTTCTTTGGATTTACCTTAAATAATTTGTGGAATGGAGAGAATTGTAAACTGCAATTTCCTCCTGTCTAATAACACTCTGTACATCTCTTGAAAAGGTCACAAATCTGAAACTTTAAAATATATAGAAAGTCAAAGGATGCCAGTTTAAGTAATTCCTTGAGAAGATCCATATTATTGTAGGGGATTAACATTCAGTGACGTACATTGGCCCAATATTAAATAAAATCAGGATCATCTTCATCAACAGGTAGAAGACTTGAAATTATCCAGTTTACCCATTTCCCTGCATCCTAACTGAAACTCCAATAAATGTATTCCCAAAGCTGAATCACCAGGCCCCTTTTACTCCTTTTGTCTTCTAAGCAACATATGCTCCAGTTTCTTCTATTTTGATCTTTATTTTCTTATGCACCTTCTTCACTGAATTTTAACACATACACAGAAACACGCCTAGCCCTATTCCCACCTCTGCACACATATAGATTTGTGATGTATGAATGGTGGACACAAGGAATAAAGAATTATAATTAAGCACTTGGAAGAAGAGAATGCTGAGAAATGAGAATGACAGGCTTTCCTAATGTCCAAACTTTCTGGGAAGGAGACAGTATCCTAAAGAAAGTAAATATCAGAAACTTCCCTGACTGCCTCTTTTGTAATTGTCTCTAGGTGGTTGTGTTGGTGAGGGCAGGGGTGGAGTGAAGGCAAAATCTAAGGGATTAGAGTATATATCCTAAAAATATGTGAGAGCTCATCTTTAAATGATTGTGAAGTTTGTCTTTTATGAGTTAAAGGTGAGAGTCCAGTCTTCCCTCATTGGGGCAGTGGCACAGATTCCAAGAGACAAATTAATCTCCGCCTTCTTTGCCTTTAGATCACAGAAATAAGAGGAGGGGCCTGGCCCTTGCAGCCCTTTTGCTGTATTTTTACTGTAACTGGTATTGTATTCATCTTTCATTATGATTCCATTGCATTACAATTCATTTTTGTTATTACCATGGTTACTGCTGATGTTTATCATCGTTGCTTATCTCAAGCTTGAACTACTGCAGTAGGTTTCAAGCTGGCCTAACAGCCTCTATTCTCATTCTTCTTACTCTGCTCTGTCAGAGTGACATTTCTAAAACATAAATCTGACCTATTTTGTGCTTGTTCCCTTGGTGATCTCATCTAGTCTCATGGAGATAAATATGATTTAGATATTGAGGTCACTGATGCTTATTTCCCAGCCTGGACCTCTCCCCTTGAACTCTAGACATATATATGCTACTGCCTATGCCATAACTCTCCTTGGATGACTACCAGGCATCCTAAATCCTTAAACAACATGGGGCTCCTCTCCAAATATGGTCCTCCTTCAGTCTTTTAAAGCATCAATTCATTCTTCTGATTGCTTAGACAAAAAGGTCAGAGTTATCTTTGAACAGGAATTGAGAGATACAGAGAGGCTAAATGACATCTTCAAGTTCACGAGTAAGTAAATTGCAGAATCAGGATGTGAACCCAGGTAGTCTGACTCTGGGGTCTATGCTCTTTACCCTTACATTAGGCTGCTTCTCTATCTTATAAACTTCTTTACATGTAATTTGGAATTTCATATGGCACCTGCATGACAAACTGCATGACATGACCTGCATATCAACTGTTCACCCTAGGGCAGTCTTGCTAGAATTATAAATTCTGTTTCTACCTAGTTGTCATACAAAAGAGCTGAAAATTCCCTTTGTTCAGGGCCAAGATGTTTTTTAAAATTTATTTTCACTCTATTTTTTAAGAGACATTCTGTGTGTTCTTATTGGATAGTAGGCTGGGATTTTGAGATGGAAGCTCAAATGTGTCTATTACAATTCTATCTCAGCTACTAATTACCTGTATGACCTTGGGAAGTTTCTAAACCTCTTTTATGATCAGTCTGCCCCCAAAAATGTCATACATGCAATAGTTGGTCCAGGATCTATGGTAATAATGTAGAAAAATAAATAACTAGTTACATGGTCCCTTTACTGCCTGAGGGCAAGAATCATGTCTATTTGCTTACTATCTACTTTCTAAGAGTTTATTGCAGTCCATCTTCTGCAGAAACTCAATAAATATCTGTGAGTTGCTGGTTGCAGATTTCATGATTTGGTATGTGGTATGGACAAGGTGAATTAAAATTCCACAGGCGGTTTGGTAGAGTAGAAAGAACCCTGACTTGAGAGGTGGAAGACAAGGTCTGAAGGCAAAGAAGGCAGAGATTTATTATTTCATTGGCTATTTCATTAATTATTTGACTTCAGGACAAACAATCGTCACCTAGGTCAAGTCTTCAATATTTGTCTCTGCAAAATTTGGAGAAGGTGGGATTAGTTGTTCTCAATGGTGTATTAACAGAGCTCTGACTGCATAATTTAATTTCACCACAAAACCTGAAGAGTGTTACCATGGGACATTTTTGTTTGTGTTGGATCTATTCGGTGGAAGGGTTCAGGAACTCAGGATCAGGACCTACCACGCATAAACATCTCCACTTACACATGATTTCTTTTAGAGCCCTCACCAATATTGTGAGGAGATATTACCCCTATTTACAAATGAGGAAGATGAAGTTCAGGGAGATTTCCCAGGGCAAAAACACTAGTAAGTGTCATAGCTGGGATTGGAATTCAAGATTAGATGGCTCTCAATTCCTCACCTATGCACAGAAGCACACGTCCTCCCTAAATCTCCAGTCCTAGTGATGCACGGAGGAGGGCAGTGTAGGGTGCTGCCGGGGGTGGCCTCACTTCAAATACCACCTTCATCTGACTCTAGCAGAGAGCACTATGATCAGCTGAAGAATATTCTAGTCACATAAACCTCTAATTAATTAGGAAAAACTAGTAATTAACTGCATGCTCCATTCTGTTTTCAATAAATGCAATCTATCTAATAAGTCAGTAGCACTTATTCATGATAATACAAAGTGTGTTCAGTAATAGGCTTGCCTTCCATTAGGCAACTAATATGAGGTTTTATGTGGAGTTCCAGAAGAAACCCAGTAGGCATGATTAGCATTTGCTTCATTGCACAGATTACATGGTGTCTTGATTCTGCGCTGACAAGCAGTAAATTGCTTAGTTGTGTATGGTGTATTAAAATGTGTTTAATCAACAATTAGTTCCATGAAAAACAGTATTGCCTACCCCACTTCCAGTCACCATGGATAACATATGGGGACTCAAGAGTCCTAACATAATTACAGACCACGAGCTGTAATAATACACCACAAATGGACTAATCATATCCTTTCCTGGAATTTGTTTATGTCAAATAATGTTTAGTTAGGTGTTTTTGTTTTTGTTTTTGTTTTTTTCATAAAGAGCTCTGTATTGGACCACATTTTGGTAAGATGATCCAAACATGGATTTTAACTGCAGAAGTTATGTTATTTACTTTCTTGGTGATAAGGAACTAAATTACTGCTTAGAGTATTTTATGTTTCTTTTTTCTAGATATTTCAACAAATCTTTTTATGATATCTTTTTGGGACAAGACAGAGCATAATGTTTAGAAAGCTAAATGTTTAGACTAAATAACTAGATAACTAAAGTTAACTAGCCCTAAAGTTGAAGGGCTATAACTAGGAACTATGCTGAGAGGTCCTAAAAAGAAAAAAAATAATAATAATAAGAGAAAGTGTCATTGCACATTTATGCAAAGACAGTTCAAAAAAAAAAAGGCTGAATAGTTTGTTTTTGAGAAGTGCTATTTGACATGACACTAAATGTGATATCAAATAGCACTTCCTCTCTTGGCCTTTTTTGGAAAATTAAGTTTTCTCCTTTCCTTAATGTTATGGAATCTATAATATATGTTATACTGGTCATATTATACATGTTTTATGCAAGTTTCCTTCAGAATTTTTTGACGATCAATAGGTGATATATTAAAAATGAGAATAGACATTCGTTTGTACATGGGCCTACCTAGAGGGGTTTAAAATTTACATTGGGGGAAAAAAGGGGTTTGCTTATTCTCTTGTTGACCTATTTGAATGCTTAAAAAATAAGATCCATTAGCTTGAATGATTCGGTAGGTGATATTTGAACTCTTGTACATTTCTGTTTGTTAAACAAGGGTCTTTGAATAGTAGAAGGAAGGGGTCAAGAAGCTGAGTTAATCTTCTGAAGTAACATTATCTATTCTAGTGAAATAGTCCTGTCATGCTCCTCAGTGGTTTTTAAAGGCACCCTTTCTTTTATTATGGCGAGTAGATGTTGCTATGACAAAATGAAACTGACAAAAAGCCAAAACTATGTCTGAGTCCTGGTTCTGTCACCAAATAGCTTGTGATTCTGGGTTATTCTTACAAATGTGCTGCTCCTTATTTCCTCTTTCACAAAATGTTAATATTTCCCTTGATATGGCTTTGAAATGATATAACCTAATGTATGTTAAAGCATTTTAAGATAACGTTTAGTGCACACTATACATCAAGCTTTATTAACATATTAACAACATACCTTATTTGGTGACATGATTCTCTCTTTTCCCCTTAAGGTATTTCAGTGATGATTCTCAAAATCTTTATGGGTCATATTTGCCCCCTGCTAGCTCTCCAGTTTTGCCCTTCCATTCCTGAAGTTTTCCATAACCTATTAACTCTGATATATATCTACCTATTTCTCTAACATGGTTTGGTACCATGTAAATTGGTTATTTATGCAAATTAATTTTTATGGTGATTAACTTGATCAGATTGGCTCAAATATTAACTCTTTTCTCAAAGTTGCTAACCTCAATTACAATGAGGTAATGCTCACAAATGGTGTTTTAAAAGTATTTCTTATTTGCAGATAGATTTTTAGACTTGATGCTTATTTTGTAATTAGCTTGTAAAGCATTTGAAGACAGAGCATTGTTTCCTTAATCTTTGTATCTCCTTGTTCCAAACCTTTTTGCGGACACACAGAGCCAGAGAAGCACCTCTAAACTAGGTGCTTGATGAAGGGAAGGGTGTGTTCTGTGCAAGGCTACAGGTCCTGGGATCCAAGAATACCTGGAGGATAGCTTGTGAGGGGATCCAGAATCTAGATCTCCACAGAGAGTTCAACAAAAAGGTTGGAAAAAAACCCAGAAACCAGGAAGAGAGACCAGAGATACCATAACATAGTAAGCAGGTTCTAAAGGGAAGAATTATCCAAGAGGAATCCCCTGAGGCTGAGATTTAGCCCCAGAGGCCCTTTACAGAGTTCCCATAGCCCTGTTCATGGTTAAGGAGGGAGTTATCTGAGGTGTCTTGAACATATTCATTTATTCAAGTAACAAGTACCCATCAAAAACCTATTCTGGGCTTCCCTGGTGGCGCAGTGGTTGAGAGTCTGCCTGCCGATGCAGGGGACACGGGTTTGTGCCTCGGTCCGGGAGGATCCCACGTGCCGCGGAGCGGCTGGTCCCGTGAGCCATGGCAGCTGAGCCTGCGCGTCCGGAGCCTGTGCTCCGCAACGGGAGAGGCCACAACAGTGAGAGGCCCGCATACCACAAAAACAAAACATAACAAAAAAACCTATTCTGTCCCAGGAAAAGTACTGGGTACTGAATATAAGTGGGTGACCCAAACATCAGTGGCCCTGCCTTCATTAATATCCCATCTCATTGGGATTCAGAAAACAAATAAACAAGTTAATTTATTATTACCAATGATGATAAATGCTGAGAAAGGAACAAACTGGGTGCAGTGATAGAGTGTATCTGGGAGTAGTGATTTGACCTACACAGACATGTGATACGTAGACATGTGATCAGGGGAGGCAAGATTTAAGATGCTATTGAAAGCCATAGGAAGAACCATGCCTACTAAATAATAGGGAAAGTGTGTCCCAGAAACTAACATGTGAAAAGGCTGTAAGAGCAGAAAGAACCAGAAGTTCTCCACTGCAAGTTATTATTTTCCAAAGATGTTTAAAAGAAAAATGTAACATGTAGACAAGATTTTGGGAGAAGAGGAGAAGGCAGCCCAAAGGCAGGAAAAGTTGGCAGGCACAGTTTTGTGCTCCCAACTCTTACAGCCAAACAGAGGCCCTGCCTCCACATTTCCTCCTGCAGGGGTCAGAATTTGATTATTTCTCTGGAAAGAACTTGTTCCTAGGAAACTGAAAGGAGCCCAACATGGCTTCAACATAGAGAATGAGGGGTATTTGAAAGAGATGTAGCTGTAATTCAGTGAATACTGTGGCCACCATCATTCGTTTACTCCTGACTCCCTGGAGCTTCCCCAGTGCTTCTCTCTTACAGGGCTTGGGTGCTTGTGTCTTCATTCAGTTCTGTGAGCTGCCCTAGATCCTTCCAAAGACTTCTTTTTTCCCCTCCTGTTAAGCAGGTTAGGATTCTGTTGCTTACCATCCAAGAGTGCTAACTGATATAGACACTTCTCCATCCTTATCTTGCTTTCTTGCTTGCCCACTTAGCATCAGTCAACACATTTCTTACTTCTTGGAGGAGTATGGTCTCTAGGCTGATGTGATCCCACATTCTCCTGGCTTTACTACCATATCTCTGTTCTTCTTCAGTATTTTTTTTTTTTTTTTTTTTTTTTTTTGCTGTCTCTGCCTCATCTCCTTTACTGACCTTCTAAATGTCAGAGTTCCCCACACCTCAAGGCTGAATCCTCTCTTTTCTCTTTTCAGTCATTCCCAATGGTTAAAAGCATGGACTCTGCAGCTAGAATATGTTGGTTCAAATTCCAGACTTGTTCATTCCTAGCTGTGTGACCCTGGGAAAGTCACATAACCATTCTGTGCTTCAGTTTCTTTATTTAAAAAGTTTACTTTATAGGGCTGCTAAGAGAATGAAGGCAATTAATTACCTCTAAAGTACATTGGACAGAGCTTATTTCACCATATGTACTCAATACATATTAGTTTCACTATAATTTTTACTAATCATCCATTCTTGTGACCTTGTATGCTAGTGACTCTTAAATTTATACCTTCAGCCCAAAATTCCCCTCTTAGCTCTGTAATCATATATCCAACCACAGTAACTTATAAAACTTTATGAGGCTAAATCTGAACTTTTGACCCCTGACTCTTAACACCCCATTCCCACTCAGCATTTTTTCTCCCAGTTTTCTGTGTCTTAGCAAACGGCTTCCATATCTGTCCATTTGCTTAAGTCAGAAAGTTTGGAATCATCTGTACTGTTTCTCTTTCTCTACTGGTCACTTTCAACCCATCATCAAATTCTGTCATTTTTATTTCCAAAATACAGATCAAACTCGTTCACTCATCTACGTCTTAAATACCACAATTTTTGGTCCAAGTCACCATTATATTTTGGCTAGACTCCTGCAATATCTTCCTTACTGCTTTTCTCTTCTTCATCCTTCCTCCTTGACCAAACCCCTTATCTGCCAAAGCACAGGTCATGTTACTCCCCTACTTAAACTATCAATGGCTTCTTACCACACTCTGAACAATCTAGCCTACAAGGCTCTGTGTAACTTGTTCCATGCCCCGCTGATGGCCTCATCTTATAAATCCCTCTCTCCTTCAACCTCAGTCATGTTAATCTCCCCTTTCTTGTCTTAGGACGTTCAGACTTGCTGTTTCTTCAACTGGGGATCACTTTATTCTTGCTGGTTTCATGAGTGGTTCTCTCTTTAGGGATGACATAAAACACCTGGACTTAAGAAAGGCTTCCTGTATCAGTTAGAGCAGGGGTCCCCAACCCCGGGGTTGCAGACCAGTACCAGTCAGTGGCCTGTTAGGAACCGGGCCGCACAGCAGGAGGTGAGCAGTGGGTGAGCGAGCTAAGCTTCCTCTGCCACTCCCCATCACTCCCCATCGCTCTGCATCGCTCCCCATCTCTCCCCATCCCTCCCCATCACTCCCCATCCTTCCCTATCGCTCCCCATCCCTCCCCATCGCTCCCATTACCGCCTGAACCATCCCCTCCTCCCGCCCCCGGTCTGTGGAAAAATTGTCTTCCATGAAACCGGTCCCTGGTGCCAAAGATGTTGGGGACCACTGAGTTAGAGCCATTCAGAGAAACAGAACTGTGTTCACGTGAGAGAGAGAGAGGATTTTAAGGAATTAGTTCTTGGGATTGTGGGACTGGCAAGTCTGAAATCTGTAGGGCAGGTGGGTAGGCTGGAAACTCTCTGTTACAGTCATGAGGAAGAATTCCTTCTTCTCTGGGAAATCTCAGATTTTGTTCTTAAGGCCTTCAATCGATTGGGTGATGCTAACCAGATTATTGAGGGTCATCTCCTTTACTTACACCTACAAGGTTAATCACACCTACAAAAATAGCTTCACAACAACACCTAGACTGGTGTTTGACGAAACAACCAGGAACCAAGGCCTAACTCAGTCAACAAGTAAAAATTAACCATCACACCTTCTAGGTCCCCTGTGTCCACATGAATCTCACTCACAGAATTCTGTCCTTTTCCTTCATTAAATATACCACAGTTTACACTTAATTATTTTACCCTTTCTTATTAATTATACACTTTCTACACCAAACTCTAGTGTCTATGAGTTGAGGACAATTCTCTTTTATTCATAAATATACACCCAATATTATCAAAGTACTTGGCATATAGTGAGTATTCAGTAAAGGATTGGTGTTCCATATATGTTTGTGGAAAGTATTCACAACCAGGAGGAGCTTGAGATGTGAAGTTTTGACTGAATCTCCTAAAATTCTATGGGAGTTAGAATGTCATAAATTAAGCATAATTCATTAGAATGTTCATAGATAAGGAAATTACTGATTCTATCACATTTTCTTTTGACACATTTCTTTGTATTTCCCTGAAGGTAAATTATTCAACACAGATTTAAGAGGATTTATAGTCTAACACACTCAACTCAAATGTAGCATTGAAAAGACAAAGTTTTGGCAACTTATTTTATTTTAATGAGGATTTGAACACCTGCCAGGGTCACCGGAATAATTGTCAGTTAGGCTTATATTAATGAACACGTTGAAGTGGAATTGTAAAAAATGGAAAAGCATCTGACTTTATGGGGTAGGTTCACTGCCAGGAGCTTGCAGTGATGAATGTTGCCCCGGATTTATTGTTAGTTTTAGCCACAAAACATCTAAAGTTGCACAGCAGACTCTTTAGGGAGCATGTACTGAATCTGAAACATTATTTATTGGGCTCCCAGTGATGTATTTGTGTGAACCAGTTAGTGCTTCCAAAAAGAATATGAAGGAGTAATGTTGTTAAAGTTGATCCACACAGCATCTTACCACCACCCTGTGTTGGGTTCTGTGCTGTGAAGACTTGGTTCCACGTACAACAAATTGTATTCACAAATCCTTAGAGGAAGGAGCTTTTGAACTTGCTATGTATGCATTTCTGATATAATGCTAAGGGAAGTAGCAAGGCTTGAAGCATTCAGAAGACAGAGACATTATTATTAGTTTTAACAAATCTTGATCCCTCAAGGGATATGTGAGTTTGAGGTCAGTAGACACATTACTCCCAGACTAAAAAAATTTGCCTCAGGAGGATGAATTGAACTAACTTAAGAAATCTGTATGATTCTCTAGAAAAATTCAGTAGAAGGAAGTTTTATTGATTTTTGCAGAGTACTGGTTGTTCTGCTAATCCAGATTCTCCCTCTATCAACATACACTACTCTCCAGCTACAGACTACATTTCCTAGCTTCCGCTGGCAGTTTAGGTGACTAGTGAGCCCGTGGAATGTAAATGAAAGTGATATATATATATATATATATATATATATATATATAACCTTTGTGTTATCTCTAACTTGGGACAACCATGTGCCTCTGGTCTATGTCTCTTTCACTTCCCCTCAGGACATTAACATGAAAATGACCTAGTTTGCACAATGCAGAAGGGGCCAGTAGCCTAGCCAAGGGATGCAGGGCAATGTTCTAGAAGGAACCTGGATCCCTGAATGTCCTGATGGATCAGAACTGCCCCATCAGCCTGGACCAACCCACCTGTGACTTGAGAGAAAAATAAAATTTGAATTTACTTACAACATTGTTGTGGGTAAATGGATAAAAATTTAGAAGATTTTAGAAGTGCTTCTAGGGAATGTTTGCTTTCTATGAGGGTTGTTTTTATGTAAGTTGTTTTGTAAAATTACCTGCATCTCTAGGTAGCATTTTATGTTTAAAACATCACAACTTATGTTATCTCTATTGATTTTCACAAAATCTCAGTCAGGAAGTCATTAGGAGAAATACTAGGTCAGTTTCCCCAAGACTTCAAAAGACAGAGTAAAATCAAACAAAAACAAAGAGCACTATTTCCCAGTGTGTCCTTAGGGAAGGGTGTAGGCAAAGACATTTAAAAAAAAAAGCTTCTAGACAGTAACATGATTCAGAGAAGCAGCATGATGACAGTGGTGCTAATGATAATAATGTTAATGGGAGTAATAATCATAATAGCTACATTTGGAGTGTTATCATGAGACAGGTTCTGTTCTCTGTGCTTTACATCCATTATCTTTGCAAAACATCTGTGAGATGCTGATTCTCCAGTTTTGCAGATGACATAAGTGAAGCCCATAGTGGTCAAGTATCTTGCCCAGTGCTAACCAGAACTGGAATCTAGTCACATTGACATTTTACTCCAGAATATGTGCAGTTTTGTGTTGGGGTGAGTTACTATTTCAGGACTGAGACTGCTGTCCTTAGAAAGGTCTGCTTGCAAGATTGGGCAGGAGACTGGGAGGCCGTATGGTCACACAGGTGAGAGATGGCCTCTGTGTGTGAGGGGAAATGGCAGAGGGAAAGGAGGGAAAGGAAGGTGTAGATATGAGAGATACAAAGAATGGCAAATTGACCAAGCTTCTAGAATAGTTAGGTGCAGGAGGTTCTAAGGGGAGAATCCAGGAAGACATCTGAGTTTCTAGATGACTGGATAAGTGGAGGTAACATTTATTGAGAAAAGACAGGTTCAGGAGGTAAAGATGAGTTAAGTATCCTGCATATTTCACTTAATGAAAGTAAAAACAATTTTAAAAGTTAGGCATTATATGGATGATGCAGGATGACTTTGGTCAGTGATTAGGGTCTAGTACGTTAATCCCAAAATCAAATACTGAGTGGTACCATGAGCCAGATGTCTGGAATTGGGAGTGGAGAATATTGAGACAAATCATGCTCATGACTTGGTCTTCAGGAAGCTCATAGATCAAACAAAAATAAGGGTCTTCAGTGTACTTTTACTTCCTTTTTTTCTTCAGGTTTTCCTTTCTCTTTCTCTCTCTGTCTCTCCCTCTCTCTCTCTCTCTCTTTTTTTTTTTTTTTTTGGTAGAGAGAGAGGGGGAGTGGTAGGTCTTGGTGAGGGGAAGGGTTGGTAAAGCCCTTCAAGGGTAAATTCCTCTTTGGAACAAGGAAGGAGTAGAGGGCAGTGTTTAAGCTGCTGCCTTTCCTATGGGGATTCCCAAGCAAACAAAGAGGAGGCTAAGAGTTGGAGTGCAAACCAATAGATTGCAGTGTCCCAAAACAGGGAACTCCTGATCATCATAGGTATAATGGTTATTTGAAAGTAAAGTTAAATGCTCATGACTACTTGCTCATTGTCAACTAAAAATAATTTATCTGTAGGATATATGTCGAAAGAATCTGTACATGTATAATTGAATCACTTTGCTGTACACCTGAAACTAACACAACACTGTTAATCAACTATAATGTAAAATAAAAAGTTAACAAAACAAAATAACCAAAAAAAAGAGAGAAACTCTCCCTGCCCCAGCCACACACACATAAATACATGCCTATAAAAAGTATCTAGGAGAATAAAGAAGAATATTAAGAGTAGTTACCTCCAGCAAGTTGGAATGGGGAGTTGACTGTATATAGGACACTTACATATCTCAATTTACACCCCTAGTATGATTTCAAATGTTTTGCATAGCACTTAATTAGGTTAAGATAAAAAAGAAACAAATAAAACAAGAAGCATCCAATTGCCACAGAATATATGTAATGTAAACTCATGCTTAAGGCTGTATACTTCAAGATGACATCATGATCTTCCTTATGAATTTTAGTTACTTTTGTACTAAGAAGAATGAAAGGAAAAAAATGAAGGGCTCTAATGTCTATTTTTCACACTCTAAATGAAAGGGATTATGTAAAACATTTCTCATCCTCTTCTCATCTACATCAGTATTAAAATCCTGAGTCTTCAAATGAAAATTTGATATCTTGAGAAGCTAAACTACTTGCTCAAGGTAAGAAATGGCAGTTGAAAGGTTCAAGCCCAGGAGAGCATGTGCACCATGCCAGCCCCTGGGATTCAGAAGGGCTGCCATGTTTATCTCCTTAGACCTGTAGACAACCTTCTCCTCAGAAAGCCCTGCTTCTTGGAAGTCTGACAGAAAACTCTGCTAGGGCATAGGAACACTTTAACTCCGTTTTTCTACCTAGATTCTAGAGTACATGAGTAATACTTTGCACTTTAAGGGAGACTTTTTTTTTTTTTTTTTTTTTTTTTTTTTGCGGTACGTGGACCTCTCACTGTTGTGGCCTCTCTCATTGCGGAGCACGGGCTTCGGACGCGCAGGTTCAGTGGCCATGACTCACGGGCCCAGCTGCTCCACGGCATGTGGGATCTTCCCAGACCGGGGCACGAACCTGTGTCCTCTGCATCGGCAGGCGGACTATCAACCACTGCGCCACCAGGGAAGCCCTTAAGGGAGACTTTTATCTGACTCTTTCAAGAGCAGAATAAAACCATTTATCATCCACCTCCCTTCATGAGTGGAAAGGAAGATCTTAATCCCTAATTTGCTGACAGGGAAACAGAAGCTGCCAGGGATGAAGTGATTTACTGAAGGTCATACAGTCAGTCTACAAAAGCCTCAAGAATAACTCCGAGGGTGTAGCTTCAAGATGGTGGAGGACTAAGATGAGGATATCATCTTCCTCCCTACAAATACATCAAAAATACATCTACATGTGGAAAAACTCCTACAGAACACCTACTGAACACTGGCAGAAGACCTCAGACTTCCCAAAAGGCAAGAAACTCCCCACGTACCTGGGTAGAGCAAAAGAAAAAAGAAAAAACAGAGACAAAAGAATAGGAACGGGACCTGCACCAGTGGGAGGGAGCTGTGGAGGAGGAAATGTTTCCACACACTAGGAAGCCCCTTCGCTGGTGGAGACTGCGGGTGGCGGAGGGGGGAAGCTTTGGAGCTGAGGAGGAGAGTGAAACAACAGGGGTGTGGAGGGCAAAGCGGAGAGACTCCCGCACAGAAGATCAGTGCAAACCAGCACTCACCAGCCCGAGAGGCTTGTCTGCTCACCCGCCGGGGTGGGCGGGGGCTGGGAGCTGGGAGCTGAGGCTCGGGCTTCGGAGGTCAGATCCCAGGGAGAGGACTGGGGTTGGCTGCGTGAACACAGCCTGAAGGGGGCTAGTGCACCACAGCTAGCAAGGAGGGAGTCCAGGAGAAAGTCTGGAACTGCCTAAGAGGCAAGAGACCATTGTTTTGGGGTGCAAGAGGAGAGGGGATTCAGAGCACCGCCTAAATGAGCTCCAGAGATAGGGGCGAGCTGTGGATATCAGCATGGAGAGCAGAGACGGTCATGAGACGCTAAGGCTGCTGCTGCGGCCATCATGAAGCCTGTGTGCAAGTACAGGTCACTATCCACACCTCCCCTCCCAGGAGCCTGTGCCGCCCGCCACTGCCAGAGTCCCGTGATCCAGGGACAACTTCCCCGGGAGAACACATGGCATGCCTCAGGCTGTAGGAATGTCATGTTGGCCTCTGCTGCCACAGGCTCGCCTGGCATACCGTGCCCCTCCATCCCCTCCCCCACCCCACCTGAGTGAGCCAGAGCCCCCTAATCAGCTCCTATTTAACCCATTCTGTCTGGGTGGGGAACAGATGCCCTCAGGCAACCTAAAAGCAGAGGCATGGCCAAATCCAAAGCTGAACCCCAGGAGCTGTGCGAACAAAGAAGAGAAAGGGAAATCTCTCCCAGCAGCCTGAGGAGCAGCAGATTCAATCTCCACAATCAATTTGATGTACCCTGTACCTCTGGAATACCTGAATAGACAAGGAATCATCCCAAACTGAGGAGGTGGATTTAGGGATCAACTGAAGACATCGGGTTTGCTTTCTGCATCTAATTTGTTTCTGGTTTTATGTTTATCTTAGTTTAGTATTTAGAGCTAATTATCATTGGTAGATTTGTTTATTGATTTTTCTCTTCCTTTCTTTTTATAAATATATACATACATTTTTCCTTTTCCTCCTTTTGTGTGTGTGTATGTGTATGCTTCTTTGTATGATTTTGTCTGTATAGCTTTGCTTTTACCATTTCTCCTAGGATTTTGTCTGTCCATTTTTTTTTGTAGTTTTTACCACTTGTTATCATAACTGGATTTGTTTTTTGGTTTGGTTGCTCTGTCTTTCTGTTTTTTTAAATTACTTTTGCATTTTTAATAATATTTTTTCATTTTTTATTTTAATAACTTTTTCTTTTCTCTTCTTTTCTTTTCTTTTCTTTCTTTTTTGTCCCTTTTCTTCTGAGCTGGGTGGCTGACAGAGTCTTGGTGCTCCAGCTGGGTGTCAGGCCTGAGCCTCTGAGGTGAGAGAGCTGAGTTCAGGATATTGATCCACCAGGGACATCCAGGCTCCACATAATATCAAACAATAAAAGCTCTCTCAGAGATCTCCATATCAATGCTAAGACCCATCTCCACTCAATGACCAGCAAGCTACAGTGCTGGACATCCTATGCCAAACAACTAGCAAGACAGGAACACAACCCCACCCAATAGCAGAGAGGCTGCCTAAAATCATAAGTTCAGAGATACCCCCAAAATACACCACCGGATGCGTTCCTGCCCACCAGAAAGAGAAGATCCAGCCACATCCACCAGAACACAGGCACCAGTCCCCTACACCAGGAAGCCTACACAATCCAATGAACCAACCTTACCCACTGGGGGGAGACATGAAAAACAATGAGAACTACAAACCTGCAGGCTGCAAAAAGGAGACCCCAAACACAGTAAGTTAAGCAAAATGAGAAGACAGAGAAATATGCAACAGATGAAGGAGCAAGTTAAAAACCCACCAGACCAAACAAATGAAGAGGAAATAGGCAGTCTGCCTGAAAAAGAATTCAGACTAATGATAGTAAAGATGATCCAAAATCTTGGAAAGAGAATGGAGAAAATACAAGAAACATTTAACAAGGACCTAGAAGAACTAAAGAGCAAACAAACAATGAAGAACTGCACAATAAATAAAATTAAAAATTCTCTAGAAGGAATCAATGGCAGACTAACTGAGGCAGAAGAATGAATAAGTGAACTGGAAGATAAAATAGTGGAAATAACTACTTCAGAGCAGAATAAAGAAAAAAGAATGAAAAGAATTGAGGACAGTCTCAGAGTCCTCTGGGACAACATTAAATGCACGAACATTTGAATTATAGGGGTCCTAGAAGAAGAAGAGAAAAAAAAGGGACTGAGAAAATATTTGAACACATTATACTTGAAAATTTCCCTAATATGGGAAAGGAAATACTCAATCAAGTCCAGGAAGCACGGAGAGTCCCATATAGGAAAAATCCAAGGAGAAACACGCCAAGACACATATTAATCAAACTATCAAAAATCAAGTACAAAGAAAAACAACAAATAACATACAAGGGAATCCCCATAAAGTTAACAGCTGGTCTTTCAGCAGAAACTCTCCAAGCCAGAAGGGAGTGGCAGGACATATTTAAAGTGATGAAAGAGAAAAACCTACAACCAAGATTACTCTACCCAGCAAGGAACTCATTCAGATTTCATGGAGAAATTAAAACCTTTACAGACAAGCAAAATGTAAGAAAATTCAGCACCACAAAACCAGCTTTGCAACAAATCCTAAAGGAACTTCTCTAGGCAGGAAACACAAGAGAAGGAAAAGACCTACAATAACAAACCCAAAACAATTAAGAAAATGGGAAGAGGAACATACATATCAATAACTACCTTAAATGTAAATGGATTAAATGCTCCAACCAAAAGACATAGACTGGCTGAATGGATATAAAAACAAGACCCACATATATGCTGTCTACAAGAGATCCATTTCAAACCTAGGGACACATACAGACTGAAACTGAGGGGGTGGAAAAAGATATTCCATACAAATGGAAATCAAAAGAAAGCTGGAGTAGCAATTCTCATATCAGACAAAATAGACTTTAAAAGAAAGACTATTACAAGAGACATAGAAGGACACCTCATAATGATCAAGGGATCAATCCAAGGAGAAGATATAACAATTGTAAATATTTAGGCACCCAACATAGGAGCACCTCAATACTTAAGGCAAATGCTAACAGCCATTAACGGGGAAATCAACAGTAATACAGTCATGGTAGGGGACGTGAACACCCTACTTTCACCAAGGGACAGATCATCCAAAATGAAAATAAATAAGGAAACACAAGCTTTAAATATTACAATAAACAAGATGAACTTAATCAATATTTATAGGACATTCCATCCACAAAGAACAGAATACATTTTCTTCTCAAGTGCTCATGGAACATTCTCCAGCAACGATCATATCTTGGGTCACAAATCAAGCCTTGGTAAATTTAGAACACTCCCTAACACCATACACAAAAATAAACTCAAAATGGATTTAAAGACCTAAATGTAAGACTGGACACTATAAAACTCTTAGAGCAAAACATAGGAAGAACACTATTTGACATAAACCACAGCAAGATCTTTTTTGACCCACCTCTTATAGCAATGGAAATAAAAACAAAAATAAACAAATGGGACCTAATGAAACTTAAAAGCTTTTGCACAGCAAAGGGAACTATAAACAAGATGAAAAGACAACCCTCAGAATGGGAGCAAATATTTCCAAATGAATCAATGGGCAAAGGATTCATTTCCAAAATATATAAACAGCTCATGCAGCTCAATATTAAAAAAACAAACAAACCAATCCAAAAATGGGCAGAAGACCTAAATAGACATTTCTCCAAAGAAGACATACAGATGGCCAAAAAGCACATGAAAAGCTGCTCAACATCACTAATTGTTAGAGAAATGCAAATCAAAACTACAATGAGGTATCACCTCACACCGGTCAGAATGGCCATCATCAGAAAATCTACAAACAACAAATGCTGGAGAGGGTGTGGAGAAAAGGGAACCCTTTTGCACTGTTGGTGGGAATGTAAATTGATACAGCCACTATGGAGAGCAGTATGGAGGTTCCTTAAAAACTACAAATAGAATTACCATATGACCCAGCAATCTCACTACTGGGCATATACCCAGAGGAAACCATAATTCAAAAAAAGACATGCACCCCAATGTTCATTGCAGCACTATTTACAATAGCCAGATCATGGAACCAACCTAAATGTCCATGGACAGACAAATGGATAAAAAAGAAGTGGTACATATATACAATGGAATATTACTCAGCCATAAAAAGGAATGAAATTGGGTCATTTGTAGAGATGTGGATGGATCTAGAGACTGTCATACAGAGCAAAGTGAGTCAGAAGGAGAAAAACAAATAGCATATATTAATGCATATATATGGAATCTAGAAAAATGGTACAGATGAACAAGTTTGCAAGGCAGAAATAGAGACACAGATGTAGAGAACAAATGTATGGACACCAAGGGGGAAAGCTGGGGGTTGGTGGTGGTGGTGGTGGGATGAATTGGGAGATTGGGATTGACATGTATACACTAATATGTATAAAATGGATGACTAATAAGAACCTGTTGTGTAAAAAAATAAATAAATAAAATAAAATTTTTTTAAATGGTGAGTTTTAAAAGGTTTCATTAAAAATGAATATCTCAATTGTTTTCATGGAAATGATTTTTTGATCTTAAGGACTTGAGATAATTGTTGTTCAGGAAACCAAGGGTAGTTGATTTGCTTTCTCTGATGCTAAGATCCTTCAGATTGCTGCCATCCTGTAAAATAAGAGAGCTGCTGCCCTGCTTTAGGGCCTCTCTTGCTATATTTTGGGGCATATTTATTAGAGTTGTACACTGACTATAGGAAAAGAAATAAAAATTAAAGGGCCACTCATTTTCTTTATCAGAGATATTGATTAATATGTTCTGAGCAAACTATGAAGTCCTTTCATTTAAAGAATCATATAAAGTATGCTTTGGGTACATTCAGGTCTGATGGAAATTTATCTCATGGGGTGGGGTAGGGGGACAGAAAGACAATGAAGAGAGATGAGACAAATTAAAGATAGGAAGGAAGGGGAAGAGGCAAAAAAAAAAGGAGACAAGAATTGATGCAGAGAAGAGACAAAGGAAGTAAATGAGGAGGGAGAGAATGGAGGAATGAAGAAACAGAGAAGGGATCAGGAGGATAGGAAAGGGGGAGAGAAAAGAGGTCGGGAAAAGAGAGGGAAGTGGGACACATGCACCCCAATGTTCATTGTAGCACTATTTACAATAGCCAGGTCATGGAAGCAACCTAAATGTCCACTGACAGATGAATGGATAAAGAAGATGTGGTACATATATACAATAGAATATTACTCAGCCATAAAAAGGAAGGAAATTGGGTCATTTGTTGAGACATGGATGGATCTAGAGACTGTCATACAGAGTGAAGTAAGTCAGAAAGAGAAAAACAAATATCGTATATTAACGCATATATGTGGAATCTAGAAAAATGGTACAGATGAACCGGTTTGCAGGGCAGAAACTGAGACACAGATGTAGAGAACAGACGTATGGACACCAAGGGGGGAAAGTGGCAGGGGGTGGGGATGGTGGTGTGATGAATTGGGTGATTGGGATTGACATGTATACACTGATATGTATAAAATTGATGACTAATAATAACCTGCTGTATAAAAAAAAAGAGAGGGAAGTGGAGCAAAGGAAGAAAAGAGGACAAGCAGGCAAAGAAAAAAATCAAACAAAGCAATGAATGAAGACTTCAGAGCCTGGGCAATTTTTCATGAAGTGCCACTTGTAGAAGAGAGGCTGTGGAGATGCGGCTTTCGAAGGTTAATTATGGCAGCAATCATGATTCCAATTTGCAACAAATGGCAAGAAAGGCAGCCAGACCCCAAACTGGGAGACCTACAGTGAAGGCAGTGGAGTGATAAGGTAGCAGCAGTGCAAGGATGCTGAGAGGTTGGTTAAGTTCTTTATTAGGCAACCATTTTGTATCTGATGCATAATCCATTGTTATAAGGAAAAAATTTATCACAAGATCTCTGAATTAGAGCAAAGGAGTTTGGATGTTCACAGGAATGCATTTGAAATTCTATTCTACGATGAGCCTTCTCTTAGCATTTACTTTCAGCCAAGACTTGGTCTTTTTCACCTCTTCCCTTCCCTATCCTCACTGTTCAGTGGTTTGCTGCTGTCAGGGGTCAGTGCTGTTTCATGTAAGTGCTTCCTCTCTCTGTTGCAGCCTAGGCATGACTAAGAATTCTTGAGCCTAATTTTCAAAGACCCTTTCTCTTTAGGTCTGTTTATTTGTATGTGTCATCTTGATAGATGACACATCTTGATGTGTAATATGAGTCCTACCTGTGTGGGGTAAGCACCCATCTCCATTATATCGCCTTCCTCCCCACCCAGTCCACCCCTACAAATGCCTGGGCATCAGAAGAGGACCAGGTTTCAGAGGGTCAATGGAAGGAAACATTTAGGTAGCCCAGGCAGGGAGAGCAGTGAAGAGCAGAAATGGGGTAGAGAGAGACCCCATGGAGTCAGAGAGGTGGTGGAAGTTTGTGTGTAATATGCATGTTGGGACCTTATAAAAATATTCTGAAAAGGCAGCTAGCATTACAAATTCTGTACGTAAATTTTTGTGTGGATACCATAGAAGAGGCAGAGTTTTTCATCTTCATGAGGTTGGACAGAGATAACATTGAGGTGGACAGATTTCAAGAGGATGGAATTAGCAGAAATCTCTGGACTCTATAGATTCCTACAGACCATGGAATGGAGGCTGTTAGGGGCTGGATTTGAGGAGGAATTCAAGCAATTCACTAGGATCTCAAGGGACACCTGTAGCATATATAACTATGGTTTACATATGTGTAAGAACATAACACATCTTGGGCTGTGTATGCCACTTAATGTATGACCATTTAATACTTTTAAGGATGAATTACTTTCAAATAAATTCACAAGGGCGAGTGTTCTCTGCCTATTCAGACCATTAGCTCCTTGAGGACAGAAGCATATCTCCTCTGGCTTTCGAATACCCTGCAGTATCTAGCTTAATCCTGAGCATATACCAAGGCATCACTAAGAGTGTGTGCCTGACAGATTGCCCAGCCCACTCCTTGTTTCTCACCCTCACCCTCACCCTCTGGTGTGCAAGGACTGTCACTCTTCTTGATGATGATTCACTCAGGAAGGAGCATGAGAGGTGCACCTGGATCACAGAGAACTGAAAGGACGGACTACCTACAGATACCTGTTGTTCAGAGTCATGGGTAACATGCTCTTTTAGAAATTATCAAACTTATCATGACTTTTCTGCAATGCTAGGAGTGGAGTTCCTTGATAGGCTCCAATCTATAGTCAATTAGTCCTATAGACAATTAGAGCTTATTGAAATGATGTCGATATAACCGAAAAGGAAAAAAAAAATCCCAACTAGAAATTGAATAAAGTAAACCTTTCTTCTGTACTCATCCTTGTTTGATTGTACAAGCAATGGTGTACCAAAGTGAACAAAAGCCCAAATGGATATCAACAATTTTCATATCTAGGAAAGATCTATAAGAAGTGTACATAGGATGAGGCTCTCACAGAACTGCACATTTTCCCTTTTTCCCTCTCGTTTCTCACTGCTCCTCTGAGAACTGTGTGAAGGTAAAGTCAAAAAGAAAGTTCTTACATTCTTAAATCCTCTGTAAAGAATCTGGAGCTCCTTCTTGGTAAATTTGCTCTGGGCTTCCAGAAGCTCGAGAGCCTCAGGCCGATGCCTGACGGTGGCCATCTCCAGTTCATCTTCCACGCTGTCTGTGGAGGAAAACCAAAGTCTTAAGAACGGTCACTGCTCACCAATATGTATACACAGCAACATAGGAAAATGGAATGAAATGCTTACTGCATGTCTGATTTTTCCAGAGGAAGGATTCTCACACTGCTAACAACAGTCTTTACAGTTCCCAGAGGATACAGTATTAAGCTAATTCTACAAAATATTTTTTCAAACTTTCTAGTCATCAGACACCACACTATGAACATTTTTACAGTACAGTTTGAAAAGTGTAAAAATCATGGAAAATCTTAACACTTCAAATGTGTGTATATATCAAGCACTAGTTATAAAAATGGAATTTTAGTTTGATAGCAGTCTGTACTACCCTTGTATCATGCAACTGTGAGATAGGACTCTGTTAAATACACTCTGAAGATTCCATTAAAGTCAAATATTTTGCCTGGGGCTACAAATAAAACAGAGAGATCAGGTGCTGAAATGAGTAAAGTACTCAGCTGCCAGTTTGACTGGCATAAACCCAGTCTTCATAGGTGCACACTGGATGGACTGGAGCCCAGGGAACTTCTGGCTACACCCTACTTTGCAGCCAAGGGAATCCATAGCTACAGATAAATGCTGAAATATTATACTTTGCTTTGTGAATTATATTTACACTATAATTTCTCAAAGATGCTCTACACAAAAAAAAGAATTTTGTGTCCATGTAAGTTTGGTAAATTCTGTAAAGTTTAATGTAGTTTGGGAGCAAAACACTGTAATATAAATGTTTTGAGAGAATTTGCAACAAAGAATTCTGTTTAACTTTGTTTAACTCATTGACCCCAAAATGTATTTGTCCACTGAACTCTTTTTCCCCACAAGTAACCTCTGCTAACATCTTCATCTGTGCCCTAGGGTCCTGTAGAATGCAAGTCGGGAGGTATTGGGATATATTAGGATATGGGTGCCCAGGTCTCAAAGTATAGCATCCTTAAGTAATTTGAGCTGCTTTACAGTGGGGCCCAATGGAGACCTAAGAGATTCTTCCTGCCATGGTCCAGTCCACACTTCAGCTAAGGAACTCCTCACATCCAGGGCCAGTACTGAAGCCATGGCTTCTCCCCATTATATCCCTTACTCTTAGCTACAGATTCCCAACTCAAACAGCTGAGGCTCAGGAGAATACCTTCTCATCAACTGGTCTCAGGGTCACACACTCTTGATTCCATGGCTCATGTGTTAGTTGGAAATTTAGACATTTTTGACTACAAAAGTCACATAATTTTTGATAATTAATGATGCTGCCTCTCATTAACATCTGTGCCTACTTACTGCCCTGACACTTTCAGGGCAGTGAGGGGCCAGAACTCTCACTTATCAGGGAAAAGAAAGTCAGTGGAACCTTAATCTTGGTGTGTCTTAATTACTGCCCTCGAGCAGTTTACAAAAGACCACTAATGGCAATGAAATAAATACTTGGAAAGGTTGTGTTTGTCAAAGTGAGGAAGAGGAGATAAAAGCAAATATTTGTTTTGTACTTTTCATATTATAATAGTTTATTTTGGAACAATGATATGAAAAAGCTGCAGAATAGTGATGGGGGATAAGAATAATAAAAGGCTATGAAAAGATGGGCAGGCCATGAATAAAGTCTGAGCTGACAAGGATAAAATTGATGAGGAACTAAGAGCAGTGTGTACCTAAAGAATTTGCACAGGGCTAAAAGTAGCCGAGAAAAGGCAGCTAGGCATTAACAAACTGACCTCAGGCTGGGTTTCATGGGGAAAATTTAAAAAGCTAAAATGGGGTTTTTTCAATTTTCTTTTTTGTTCTTTGGATTGGATGGGTTGATTCTACTCTGGGTCCTGAGCTTGAGAGGATGTAGGAAGATGGTCCTCCATAAGATTTCTGTTGATCCAGTGCATTGGACTGTGTTGAAGTTATTGCAGTTGTCAATGCAGAAATACATGCCACAGAATAGGCCTAATATAAATAGACAATAACAGATGGAAAGACTCTGCTTTCTTGAAAATGTCTTGATGAAAGCATCTTTTGAATCATTTACAGTATAATTTCCTCAACTTAAAATATTCCTCTTTCCTTTTTCCTCCAATTGAAATACATATATCTTTTATAATCCCATTTAAATATTACTGCCTTCTTTCTGAAGCCTTTCCAATTATTCCATCATGCAGAACTGATGGGTCCCTGGTCAGAGTTCTCACGTCTTACCTACCTCTCATATAGCATGTAAAACACTAATTACGTTTATGATCTGTTCATGTCTGTCTTCTTCATTGTGAGTGCCATGAGGACAGGAGCAATGTCTTAACAGATCTGTATATCCTCTGGACCTAACATAGAGTCTAATACCCCAGAGTTCCTCAAAAATTATTTGGGGGATGGATGAATAAGTGAATCAATTAACAAATGATGTTGCCACTGAAGTCTCAATCCCCTTGGAGCCCCTAGAACCTTAGCTGCCCTCTAGAAAATTATTTCTCAAACTGGGGTTTGTGGACAGTTGGTGGACCTTGAATGCTTTCTTTGGAATCACAGTATTCTCTATGCATTGTTCTGAGAAACACAGCATGGGCCAAAGTAGAGGAAATTTTAATCAGATTTCCTGAGCATTCTTTCAATCATAGCATAACCTCCTCTAAACCTAATGACCTTTCCACTGGAAAGAAACAAAATAACACATTAACTTCTCAGCCTTTGTAACGACAGAGCAGTCAAAACCACACTACCAACAAGGTTTCTTCCTCCAGCTGGCTCAGACTTGCAGATGTTGAGACTGAGACAAAAGAACCGGGGCCAAAGGGTCAGTGTAATTGAGTTAAGCATGTGTGATAGAATGAGCACCGCATGCAATATTCAAAGCACCACACTTGAAGAGTCTGCCTGCAGACTCTTGTTTTCCTAGCTGACTGTTACCTTACATCTTAATGACTCCTACCTGCCAAAGGGCTGTTTCTATTTCTAGAAGGCTGAAAAGCTCTAAAAACACACCTGAAATCATCCCCAATCACCAGCATATGATAAGTTATAAAAGCAACATCACCTAACCCAATCAAGATGCTGATTTGGGAGGCAAGCTCTGTGGAGAGCACAGCACGATATCTCATAGGACTGGGAACTTCAGAGTGTGACTCAGCCACCACTTAAAAACATGCACTCTGGGGGTTTTTAATAGAGTGCTTCACATTTATTAAGTTTGTTATATGCCAAGAGATGGGCTAGGTGCTTTATTAATATAATTCTAATCCTCACAATAACTCTGCAATGAGGTAGAATTATCCATTTTTTTACATATGGAGAATCTGAGTCTCACAGTGATGAAGAAATGAGTGACCAGGTGTCACACAGGAGAAAAGACAGAGGTAGAATTTATACCCAAGTCTTTGATGCCGAACCTTATGTTTTTTCTACTTTGCCAAACTCTCTCTCAATACTGACAGAAATAACAATGATAAAAATAATATTTTTCTCTCCTCTCCTGCACTGTCAAATGTCTCAGAAAAGTTGACTATATCCACTGGGTCCATTTCCTACCTCCTGTTCTCTTTTTAATCTATTGCAGTCTGACTTCTGGCCTTGTTATGAGTTGAATTATGCCCCCCTAAAATTTGTATGTTGAAGGCGTAACCTCCAATATGACTGGATTTGGAGATGTGACCTTTAAGAAGATAATTAAAGTTCAATGAAGTCATAAGGGTGGGACCCTAATGTAATACAAATGGTGTCTTTATAAGAAGAGAGAGAGAGACACCAGGGATACACAGGCACAGAGGAAAGACCATGTGAGGACACAGTGAGAAGGCAGCCACCTGCAAACCAGGGAGGGAGGCCTCAGGAGAAACCAACCCAGCTGGCATCTTGATTTTAGACTTCTGGCCTCCAGAACTGTGAGAAATAAATTTCTGTTGTTTAAACCACCCAGTCTGTGGCATTTTGTCATGGCAGCCCGAGCTGACTAATATATGCACCTATATTCAAAAGACATACAACTCCAGTAAAAGCAGGTTTTGCTATTCACAGTGAGCCCAGCGAGCACTGGGTAGTTTAGCCAATCATATCATTTAATCTTTATAGCACCCTATCATCCCTATTTTATAGATGAGAAGACTGAGGCTTGGAGAGAGAGTCTAAGTAAATTGTTCAAGTTCGGATGACTAGTTAGTAATGAAGCAGACAGCTGTCTCTAGCACCCTAAAGTCCAACTTTTTATTTTATTTTAATTTTTAAAAATTTTAATTTTGGGCTTCCCTGGTGGCACAGTGGTTGAGAGTCCGCCTGCCGATGCAGGGAACGTGGGTTCGTGCCCCGGTCCGGGAAGATCCCACATGCCGTGGAGCGGCTGGGCCCGTGAGCCATGGCCGCTGAGCCTGCGCATCTGGAGCCTGTCCTCCGCAACGAGAGAGGCCACAACAGTAAGAGGCCGGCGTACCGCAAAAATATAAAATAAAATAAAGATAAAAAAAAGTTTAATTTTACTGGAGTATAGTTGATTTACAATGTTGTGTTAGTTTCAGGTGTACAGCAAAATGATTCAGTTATACATATACATATATTCATTCTTTTTTAGATTCTTTTCTCTTATAGGTTATCATAGAATACTGAGTAGAGTTCCCTGTGCTATACAGTATGTCCTTGTTGGTTATCTATCTTATATATAGTAGTGTGCGCATGTTCATTCTAAGCTTCTGATTTATCCCTCCCCAC
Organism: Hyperoodon ampullatus; assembly: GCF_949752795.1. Lineage (NCBI taxonomy): Eukaryota > Metazoa > Chordata > Mammalia > Artiodactyla > Ziphiidae > Hyperoodon > Hyperoodon ampullatus. The sequence goes on from NC_136914.1 coordinate 172,867,423, forward strand.
CACGTTTCCCCTTTGGTAACCATAAGTTTGTTTTAGACATCTGTCAGTCTGTTTCTGTTTTGTAAATAAATTCATTTGTATCATTTAAAAAAAATTAGATTCCTAAACTACAGTGAGGTATCACCTCACACCAGTCAGAATGGCCATTATAAAAAGTCCACAAACAATAAATGCTGGAGAGGGTGTGGAGAAAAGGCAACTGTCCTAAACTGTTGGTGGGAATGTAGATTCATACAGCCACTATGGAGAACAGTATGGAGGTTCCTTAATAAACTAAAAGTAGAACTACCATATGACACAGCAATCCCACTACTGGGCATATATCCAGAGAAAACCATAATCTGAAAAGATACATGCACCCCAATGTTCACTGCAGCACTATTTACAATAGCCAAGACATGGAAGCAACCTAAATGTCTATCAACAGAGGAAGGGATAAAGAAGATGTGGTACATATATACAAGGGAACCTCCATAGTGGATTAAAGTCAGAACCAGATGGCACTCTGGTCGCTTGAATCATCTCCAGCCTTCTGCCAAGGTGCAACTACATAAGCATCTTGCTATTGAAATAGGATTGCTAATTCCAATGCTGCTTTTGCATCCTGAGGCAAACTGCATACAACTAGTATGCAGTATTCATGTATCTTCTAACAGATTTATTTTTAATCAGATGACAAATTCCCAAACCCAGACAACCTTGAGCTTCCCAGACTGTCTTTTTTTGTTCTTTGTTAGTTAGATTTCAGTCTCTCAGGGCCAAGGATGTCCTATGTCTGAATTAACAGTCCCCTCAGGCCATGACACATTTGGGCTAGAAATTGGAATTCAAATCCCCTGGGATCAACAGTATGAGTTTTAATAATAGGCCTCTTTTTCTCATGTCTCACAACTTCTCTTAAAATACAGTGAAAGCCTATTGCAGCCCAATTCATAATTATGCAAATTTGACTCTATCCGATGTCAAATCATATCCCCCAGAACATCTTGCTTTACAAACAAATATGAGTGTGAGGCCTGCCTTCCTAAGACACACATTTGTAAACAAGGATTGTAATGTTAAAGTAAAACTGTTTATGAAGAATAATGTCACTCCTTCCAAGAAGCTGGTTCAGAGATGAGCCCTTGCCTTATCGTAGCAGGGAACATTGTAAGACCTTTGCCACATTCTTCTACCTGGGACCTGTCAGACTACTGGATAGCCCAGCCCAACAGCATCTGGTTTGGCAGACTAAAAATGCTCAATTAAAAAAATGTGAAATCAATTAATTACTACTTGAAGCATCCCAATCATAGTGGGTCTATCTACAGGAGGTCCATTTCTCAGTACAGCATAACCCTTCTTTAAAAAATGTATCCATGGGCTTCCCTGGTGGCGCAGTGGTTGAGAGTCCACCTGCCGATGCAGGGGACATGGGTTCGTGCCCCGGTCCGGGAGGATCCCACATGCCGTGGAGCGGCTGGGCCCGTGAGCCATGGCCGCTGGGCCTGCGTGTCCGGAGACTGTGCTCCGCAACGGGAGAGGCCACAACGGTGAGAGGCCCGCGTACCGCAAACAAACAAACAAAAAATGTATCCATTTTCATTGTAAAAAATCATAAAAACTATAACTCTAAAATTCTATTTGAGCTGAAATTGATTTGTCTAGCAGAAATTCAGCTGGCTTGACTTATATTGCTTTATCTCATTTATAAAAATACCCTCTGAGTCTTTACTCCCAATGTTTACCCTTTATTAGATTGGTTTCATAGTGACTTGACATGTATGGCAATAATATCACAGACAGGATGATTACATCTAATGACACATATTATTAAATATTTAGAAGTTTAGTCCAGTGACAGGATTTGGAAGAGGCTTTGACTCATTTTGCTCCACATTTTGACTTTCCACTAAAAGATGCTGGAAGATTCTTGACTATAGCTTTGGAAACTACTCCTAAGAACTTCCAGAATAAGGAGGAGATGCTATTTCCTGTTTAATATTCAAGCCTGATACATTGAGACAAAGATACTGCCTGGGAGAAATTTCCAAAGCTATTGTTCATGACACCTATGTAAATTCTTTCTTTCCTTTCTTTCTCCTGTAAAGGCATCGGTAAGATGCCATATACCTTGAGCACTCCATTCCTTAGTCCCACCCTTCCCAATGCTCAAAGGGGTTGGAATCAGAATCAGCTGAGGAAACTGATTTTTCAAGAGTTAAGGAATTTGCTCAAGTTTACACAGCTACACAGTTGATAGCAGGGGAGCTCGGATCTGACACCAACATGTCTTTTTGTTTTATCATTTGACTTCTCTGTGTGGAGAGTTCCAACCTGAGCCAGAACCTGAGGAAAATTTTTACATTTTGCCAACTTTAAATGCTTAATCTCAGGAATGTGAAGCCCTGGGAGCCCTCTTGACTCTTCCTGTCAAGAGCTATTTTCGGGTGCACAAGAAGAGTATATGAGTGATTAACTCCAAGCTGATCATGCACAGCCCATGAACGGAAAGCCATACACCTATCGGAAACACTGCGGGAGTCCTAGCACTTCCCAGAACACTGTGAACAATGAGTACCCACAAGTTTTTGTTAGTCAGACATGTGTTTCCTCAACTCTGGACCTGAAAGTACATTAGGCCCCCAAAAGCCCTGTATAATTCGTACTTTATCCTATTTATTATTCATATATCAAATGGAAAATGAAAAGTACTTTGAAAATGGCCAGCTATTTTGAATGTCTTCTGTTAGAGGTGGTTGTTGGCAATGACATTGCAGTTTCCATTCCAGGAGAACTTGAACTACTTTGCAATTTCGTGATTGAATTCAATCACTTATAAAATGTAACTGCTTAAAGGAAAATTGATGGAGCTATTTCTCACAACACTTATGAATGGACTGTCTCTACCTTATTTATAAACATAAGTAACTCTTCACATAAGCTGAGGTTTTAAAATATAATCGCCTTATTGGAATACTTCCTATTAGCATTAACCATATTATTACTGCAACCATTCATGAATAGCCCCTTATGATAGGAGCTATTATTTCATAGGTGGTAGGGTCTAACTGGCTTTTTGGTAAATGGGGGAAATAAAAATTATGTTGCCAGTCATTATACACAGAGAGAAAATCTACAATAGAAATGCTGAGGTTGGGGGAGAAGGAATAAGAAATGTGATTGAACTTTCACTTAAAGGCAGAACAAAAAATGGATATTTTAGTCAGGAAAGTCAACAACTGATACGGACTATGATCAAAGAGAAAATTTAAACATAATGAAACATGGAGAGAGATGAAGAAAGCCCATAATATTTCACTAAATTAAAAATGCCCTAACAAGAGTTTCTTTTGAAACTTGGTAGACTTTCTCCTGTTTGTCCTAAAAATCTAATAATAATAGCAAACCACTTTTTACGGCATTTGTTCTATGCAAGAACAAATACATTTACATACATTAACTCATAAACTCCCCATCAGCATACTCTGGATGCTATATTCTGCTCTATAGATGAAGACACTGGCACAGAGAGATTAAATAACTCGCCCATGGTCACAAAGAAGAAAAGCCAGGGTATGAACTCTGGAAAGACTGGTTCCAGGGTTTATGTAATTGACTATTCTGCTGTTCTATCTCCCATAGCAAAGGAGGGAGGATGATGCCCTACTTATCTACAAATGCACGCCCAACCAAGAATCAGAAAGTTAGTAGCAAAAGGGCTTTAAGCAGAAGATAGAGTTAGAATTGAAAGTGGCCTTTAATTCAGCCCCTTAACTTTATAAACGCACATTTAAATACAGAGTCTTAAATTTAGTGGTTGTAAAGCAAAACCTATTGGGCACATCAGTGGCAGAACTGGACCTTGATTCCTAGTGCAGCACTTTGCCAAATGCCTGTTGCAATGTCCTGTCACAATCAATAAGCATCCTCATCCTCACTGCATTCATATTTTAATAAGCTTCTGACCCCACCTCAGGAGCAGGTGGGTATGCTGAAGGAGGACCACCAACTAGAAGGAGCCCCTGAGTCACATAATAATACCTGACATCTGATGGCTGGCTCTTTTTAGTAAGCAAAGTTATTTTCCCTTTCGTTACTATAGCTAAACATCATGATTACTCTGTGTACAGGTAACGTCACCCTGTTTTTATAGATGAGGAAATCACTGTTGGAAGGAATGTTGTAACTCATGAAGGACATATAAATAAGAAGCTATAGAGTCAGGACTTAAACCCAAGTTTACTGACTGTAAAGTGTAGAAGTGACAGCTGATTACCTGAGAACAAAAGAAGGGACATAAAGTTGAAAAGGAGTTTGAGCATATTACAGCAAATAATAATAACAATAAAAGAATCAGGGACCAAATTCTGATCTTTAATAGTTAGGAAAAAAGCTGTCTTCATTTTATGCCGTTTCAGAAGGTAGCATGCAGGTGATACGTTTCTAAAAGATTCTTAATTTAAAATGTTACATTTATAACATCTACTGTAAAGGAATAAACATTTGGAAATTTTATTTATGCAAAATATAATGCTCGATTCATAAGATGTTACTGTGTTGTATGTTGCTTTGGTAGAGGGTATATAAATGGGATTCGTTATCCTGGGAGTTAAAAACAATTTGCGTAAGTTTAGAGATAATAAATTTTGGGTGATATATTAGGGAAATGTTTTCAAGCTAACATCAGTGATGGCAGCAATATTCTGCCACAAAACATTTATCCATCATGGCCATGTTTAAAACAGAGTACTAGGAAAACTGAGCAGTGATCTAGGTTTTGTTATGTTTCTCCTAGGTTTAAGCTAGGTTCTTAGTTCAGAGAAAGTTAGACTGTGTAGTCCAAATGTCAGCTGGACATTTATTGTGTGACTAGGATAAGTTAGTAAAACATTCCATGCCTGACTGCTCCCATATGTTCAATGCCATAGAAATGAGCATAAAATTGTACCCAGTATTGTAGCATAGAGTGATTAAATAAGGTACTTGTACCCAGCACATAGTAAACACTCAATCACAGTGTTACTGTTATTATTTGTATTAGTATTAGTATTAATTACAGAAACATCTGGTGTCACCCTTCACATGATAAAGCAGAATGATGCCTGGAACCCCTCATTCTAGGAAATTATTCAGTAGCTCTAGATTTTTGGTTTTTGCTGGGTCTGTTTCTCAATTCTGACACTGGACAATGTGTTTGACCTCTCCAAGCTTCCATTTAAAAATTTCTAACTAAGGATAAAATTTGTTTCAATTTCATAAAATTGTTTTGAGAGATTGCTTCAATTGCTTACTGACATACAATATTGATATATTGTATCAATCTATCAACTGATCAATATATTGATATAGTATTGATCAATAAAGGACCACAATTATGATTACAAATAGTTATTGCATACTTCCTAGTGAGGCTTTGTTCTAGAACCTTCAGGAGTGAGGGTTCTGATACTACACTTCTTGAGTGTGAATCTCTTTTCTGACTCTTGTTAACTGTATGACCTTGGGCACGGTGCTTAGTCAGTCTATGCCTCAGTTTCTTCATCCATGAAAGGGGCATAAAAATAGGACTCGACAAAGAACTGTCAAGAGGTTGAAATGAAATAATGTGTTAAAATCGTGTAAAAATAGAGCCTGGCACATAGTGTTTAAAATATTATTATCATTTAATTATTTAAAAGTCCTTCAGGGTGAGTATTATTTTGCCCATTTTAGATGGCTAAATTGAGGTACAAGGCAGTTGAAAAAGGGTAATTCCATCAGTTGTCAAAGCCCTTGCCCTAAAAATTGCACTCAGTTGTTTCTTTTTGCAGAGACTCAACCCTGACCAATTATTGTTCATGGAATCCACTGGAAACCACAGCTCCCTTTGGAACCTTTTATACTCTTCTGTTTGGTGTTGACACTAGAATAAGGACCATTTTTTTGGAATGAAATTCGAGGCAATAACCTAGCTTTATTGCCTGTCATTTCCTCCCACACAGCTTATGATCTAATATCTGGGACAATTCTCTATTCTCTGAACAAAGCCTGCATTGTCAACTTAAATCCTTCTGCTTACAATATTCAGAGAACACTACAAGGTAATAGTTGGAACTGTTGTTCTACCCAAAGTCTCAAATGAGAGTGTTTTGCAAAGAGGTGAATAAGGTTTCCCCTGTCAGCACATCTCCAGAACTTGTTTTTCTGTTTTTTTTGTTTTTTGTTTTTCTGAAAGCTTGCAAGCAAAGAGAGGTCAGTGTTTCTGTAAAACTTTGCCCATCACACTTGCTGTTCTATATCCCCTGGCAAGAAGGCAATTTGAAACTAAGAAAGTTAAGCTTTAACCTTGCAATCTAAGCAGATAACATAACAATGGTCTATATTTTATAGACCTGGTGGAGTGTAAAATTGAGTCCGCTTGAAGTGTTAGGCTCCCATTTAGTGTCTTAAAGGAAACCAGCAGAAGCCAACATTGCCTGGACTCATGTTTAGCCCAAATATTACTTCTAGTTCAATGCAAACGGAAAATAGGTATTTATGACTCCTATTAGAAACTGCATGAGGGACGGACGGATCATGAAATCATTCATTTAAAAAGACAAAAAGAGAAGATTTTTGTTTATCTAAACTTTTATGTAGCTTCTTATAAGTAGTCATCACTCTATCTCTTCTGTTCCAAATTAACAGTAAGGAAAATAGTGGAAAAATCAAGTGGGAAGCAAAATATTTCATCATATAGGTAACTTGACAAAAATACATCAAGCAACAATAAAGCTTTATTCAAGCATGGCTTGCGTTCTTCAGACACTTTAAGCCAATATGTCTAAAATAAACCTATCATCATCTTTCTGTAACCCACTTTCATGACCTTCTCTGTTTCTTATCTTGCTTACTGTCACCATTATTCTTTTGGCAGAATTGTGTTTTCCTTTTGCTATTTTTCACTTAATATCACCAATTGTTTCCCAGTGTTTCCAGTTACACTTTCACCATGTGTTTCAAATCCATCCTTTCCCTCCTACCACTGTTACTTTATATGTAGGTCTTTTTCCTCTCCTGTAGGTCTAGTGGTGAGGACCTTAAGCTCTGGCATCACTCTGTCCAAGGTCAAATCCTTGCTTTGACACTCGGTAATTGTGAGATCTTGGGTTAGTGATTTAATTTCTTTGTTTAGTTCTCTCGTCTAAGTGGGGATTATAATTGTGTTTTCCTTATAGGTTTGTAGGACATACTTACAATACTTGTTCAGGCTTAGAATAGTGTGGTGCCCTGTAAGAGTTAGCTGTTTATATTATTTCTTGCATACGATTTTTAAGCAGTTTCCCAACTGATCTTCCTGTTTTCTTTTCTCTCTTCCCTCAACAATTTACTCGTTTTCTGATTTATTTTTGTGTCATTTTCTCACTCCAAGGTTTGGTTGGCTCCTTGATTCAGAAACTAATACCCAACTAGCTCTTGGTGACAGTTTTGAGAACTTGTCTCTGTCTTGTCTTCAAATGTTGCTTTTGATCCTTTGCTACTCATTTCTCTGATTTCAAGTTCACCAGCAACCCTTCTAAAGTTGGATTTGTATCTAGCTCCCTTGACTATTGGCTGGCTTTAGCCATCTTACAACCTTTTCCAGGCAAAGAATCATGCCCCATCATGATCTAGCAATCCCACTTCTGGGTGTATATCCAAAGGAAATGAAAACAGGATCTCAAAGAGATATTAGCACTCCCATGTTCAATGCAGCACTATTCACAATAACCAACACATGTAAACAGCTTAAGGGTCCATCAATGGATGAATGGATAAAGATGATGTGGTATATATATATATATATATATATATATATATATATATATACTCAATGAAATATTCTTCGGCCATGAGAAAAAAGGAAATCCTGCCACTTGTGACAAGATGGATGGACTCTGAGGGCATTATGCTGAGTGAAATGAGCCAGACAGAGAAAAACACTGCGTGGTACCACTAATATATGGAATATTTGAAAAAGTCAAGCTCATAGAAACAGGAGAAAGGTGGTTGCCAGGGTCTGGGGGTGGGGGAAATAGGGAGAGGTTGGTAAAAAGGTACAAACTTTCAGCTATAAGATGAATAAGGTCTGAGGATCTAATGTAAAACATGTTGATTATGGTTGATAACACTGTATTGTATAACTGAAATTTTCTGAGAAAGTAAAACTTATTCTCACCAAAAAGAAGATAAATGGGTAAGGTGATGGATGTGCTGATTAATTAAATGGGGGGACTCCTCTCACAACATATATGAATATCAAATCACTACGATGTACACTTTAAATATCTTGCAATTTTAGATGTTCAATTATAACTCAATCAAGCTGAAATTTAAAAATAAATAAATAAAAAACTTGGCTGACTCAACATTTCCTCCCTTTACTGCAGAGTGAAGTCCAGCCTTGTGTTGGCTGTAAGGAACTTCAAACTCTGGTCTCAGCTCACCTTTTCTGGCTGCCTCTCTTCCCTGTTTCTCATTCCTCTGACTATCTTACCCTTGATCTTTTCAATACTAGAATTTTCCTCTTGCTTTTTCTCCCTCCAGTGAAATAGTTCTTCTCCAAAGAGCCCTGCTGAAATATTACCTCTTTGTGAAGTGCACCTGGGGGAGATTCAGTCTCATCTCTGTGTGTGTAGCCATCATGATCATCACAAGTAGTGGCAGAGTAACAGTATTAGCAGCCAGCATTTATTTTGACCACTTAACTAGCCAGTCACTGTTGTAAACACTTCATGTGCTCATTTAATCTTTTGATTAAATGTGTAATATTTACTATTATTACCTCCACCTTGAAGATGGGAATATGAAACTCAGAAAAGGTAAGCAACTTACTTAAGATTTCTATAGCAAGTCAGTCATGGAACCAAGATTTTAACCAAATAAGCTGGTCCCAGTGTTATCACTCTTAACTTCTTGACTCTAATACCTCCCTAGTATTGCCTCTCACAGCATTTTAATTGTATTCATTGCATCTGAATGATTTTTATACATGTTTGTTTATTTCCATATAATGTTAGCCTTCAGACAGGGATTTAGAGTGTTCCCCTGTTCCTGGCACTATTACTTTTCAAATAGTTAGTGCTCCATAAATGTCTGCCACATCAAAATGAAATTTACTAAACTTGACAACAGGAAACATCTGCCCTGGGACTCCCACCTCCAGCTTTCCTGTACTAAGACTCATCCATGATTTAATGAACACTCCCAGTTGATAAATTATGGACCAGAAAAATTATGGACCAGAAAAAAGAATGCAGGGACTTCCCTGGTGGTTAAGAATCTGCCTGCCAATGCAGGGGACACGGGTTTGATCCCTGGTCTGGGAAGATCCCACATCTGCAGAGCAACTAAGCCCCTGCACCACAACTACTGAGCCTGTGCTCTAGAGCCCACGAGTCACAACTACTGAGCCTGCGTGTCACAACTACTGAAGCCCGTGCGCCTAGAGCCTGTGCTCTGCAACAAGAGAAGCCACAGCAATGAGAAACCCGCACACTGCAACAAAGAGTAGCCCCTGCTCGCTGCAACTAGAGAAAGCCCGTGTGCAACATCGAAGACCCAATGCAGCCAAAAATAAATAAATAATATAATAAAAATAAAAATGAAAGAAAAAAGAATGCATACATTTCTATTTGTCACTAAATACCTATGTAACTTTGGACAAGCCACTTAATCTCTCCATTTTTTAGTCTGTTAAATGGAAACTTTAACCCCTAGGATCTTTCATTCTCTCAGGAGAATATGAATGAAATGTGAGGATGAAATGAGACACTCAAGAGGAAGAATTCTAAGACTTGTAAAAGACCATGCAAAAGGAAGGGACAAACATTCTAATTACTATAAGTAAACAATGGTGCCAATTAATATTAAATCTGGGTTAAATGGAGCCTCTAACTTTTCCCACTTCCTGCTTCTCATGGGTAATGAAGTGCCATAAAAGGAGGAAATTTTGTGCTAGCTTTGAGACATCCACCATTTGTCACAGGTAGAAGTAAGAAATGTCATCTCACTGGCTCCCGCAGTGCAAGATATGGAAGGAGACTTGAGACATAATCTGTGCTTCTCATTTGTAGATGGTGAGATTGAGGTCCAGAGAGGGGAAACAACTCATTCAAGGGGTTACCACATCTTTTTGGACAATATGGGCTGCATAAGGGTGTCCTATGTAGAGTAGATAATTGGAAAAAAAAGACTGTCTTCGTTTTTGTTTTTTGTTTTTTTCCCTAAAACTGACCAAAACAATGAACATAACTAGAGATCTGGTAAAGTACAAAGACACTGGAGCTCCATTTCTGGAGTCAACCCCTCTCTCTTCCACCACACCCTTTACTGATGATGTGATTCAGGTGAGTTAATTAACCTCTCATCCCTCAGTTTCCTAGTCTGTAAAATTGAACTAGTGAAGTGTCCATCTTAAAGGAGTAATTTGAGGATATAATGAGTTAAACTGTGCAAAACTCTTAGAACTGTACCAACCACAGAGTAAGTGCTAGATGCTTGTTAATGAAATAAAAACATCTGAGAATTTGAAAATAACATTTCTGGAACTCATACGTATGATGAAATTGAGGGACCATGCTTTCTACTTGCAAATTATGTTTATAAACCTTCACCGCTTATGCTTCTGTTCCTCCAAAGATTTTCCTCACTACATGCCCAGGTCAGAGTTTTTAGCGAAGTCACCAAGGAGTTAGCATGAGATTGATTAATTGTCATAAGGTTAAACTTCTTTTCTAATTTCCTGGAGGTTACTGTTGTATTTTTAATTGGCAGGATGTTGTCAGTTCATCACTTTTTGAAAACAAATTCTCCAACAGTCAAATGCTGATGGTTTCTCTGCCAAAAAAGGCATCTAAAACTTTCCACGATCAATACGCTACCAGGAAAAACAAAACACACTGAAATGTTATGCTGTATTTGTTATCAAAGATCTGAAGTCAAGTTAGGAAATTATGTTTTGCAATTACACAAGGCAAAAGCTGATGGTGGCTTATCAGTTATGAGTAGTCTGGCCTCACAATAACCTTGTCACATTTGCCCTCCTATGTCTGCTCAAACCAACAACAAAAACCCCTGGATGAAGTTTTAATTTAGTGAATCAATTCTTTTGATTGAATGTGGGCACTGAGATTGTATTGGGTAGAAGTTATTATGAAGTAAATTTAAATGAAAACATGCATATAAATACACATATAGTCAAGTGTTCAATATTTTATCTTTTGCATTAGTTCCTGACTGTTACCTAGTAACCTTTTTATCACCATAATGTCCTTTGAATAAACAGGGAAATGATTACTTTAGAAAAAAGTAACTGGGGCACAGAGAGATAAAGTGAATGAGTTGGAATTATCCAATGAGGAGATATAACTACAGACTTGACATCATTTATTTTTCAAAGAAAAAGTATCTGTGATCATGTAGAGTACAGTATCTAGAGGTTTCTTTTCCTTTCTTTTCTTAAACTGAAGTACAGTTGAGCTACAATATCATTTTAGTTTCAGGTGTACTATAGAGTGACTTGATATTTTTATAGATCATATTCCATATAAGTTATTATAAAATATTGGCTATATTTCCTGTGTTGTACATTACATCTTTGTATATTATTTATTTTAAACCTAGAGTTTGTATCTTTTAATCCCTTTCCCCTATCGTGCCCTACCCCTCTCCCCACTGGTAACTACCAGTTTGTTCTCTGTGTCTGCTTCTGTTTTGTTGTATTTGTTCATTTGTTTTAATGTTTAGATTCCACATATAAGTGAAAACATACAGTGTTTTTCTTTCTCTGTCTGACTTATTTCACTAAGCATAATATCCTCCAAGTCCATCCTTGTGTTGCAGATGGCAAAATTTCATTCTTTTTTTGATGGCTGAATAATATTCCTTTATATACATATATGTATCTATATAACATTACATATATATTATATTACAATATGTATTACATATATATTATATTACATTATATATTACACACATATATATTACATTTTCTTTATCCATTCCTCTGTTGATAGACACTGAGGTTGCTTCCGTGTCTTGGTTATTGTAAATAGTGCTGCTATGAACACCGGGGTGCATATATCTTTTTGAATTACAGTTTTAATTTACTTCGGATATACACCCAGGAGTGGAATTGGTGGATCATATGGTAGTTCTATTTTTAGTTTTTCAAGCCATTCATGAAATAGCTAGTTAGATTCATTAATTCTACAATTATCTACTCAATATCAACATACACCTATAAGCCAGTTTTCAGCCTCCAAGATGTCATAAAATCGGGAACAAATCTTACCAGAAGAGCAGTGTGACTCACTCTGAGAACTGCCACTGATTTTTAGGTCCCCAACCCTGGCTTTCAAGATGTGGAATATCTGGAAAACATCTTCATGTGGCCTGTTGAACCACCTTCAATCCTTCTACATTCTGCTGTGGGTCTGGGAGGCTGCCTCTATGAATAACGTTATCTGAACTCCCTGTCCTCTGGCTTCCCACTGGGCTCCCTCTTTGCTGGGGATTGGATTGATATTAGCTGCATTCCTCTTCCAAAGGCCAGAGTCCTCTTGCAAAGCTTCTCTGATAGTTAGAGCGATAGCTATGGCTTTTTTCATCTTCCAGTAACCATTGGTCTAAAAATGTTAATGCTCACTCTTGCTAGCACTGGGTGCTTCAGCAGTCTCACTGGGTCCAGAAACCCTGCCCACATCTTTGCAAATAGTCCCTTCATTAAAATCCCCTCCACTGCCCCATTTAAGTGGTCTTTGTGTTTTCTGCCTGGACCCTGACTGATACCAAACCAAGGAATTTCAGTGTTGGAAAGTACTGGACTAGGAGGCAAGCTTCTCTTCCTGATTTTTTTAATAGATCACTGATTTTAAGCAAATTGGTTCCCTTATCTAGATCTCAGTTTCCTCACATGTAAAATAAGCTATATTATCATACTAATAGGCTATTATTATTATTAAAATGGGCTATGTTACTTACAATGTTTAAAGTGTGATGAACATATCCTTAGACAGTATCTGGTCCAATGGACCCTCCCATGTGCCAGTCCCATGAAACTGCCCTTCGCTTCCTCCTTGAATTTTTCCATTAAGGCTTCATCCACTGATGTGACTGTCTCATGTACTTATTCAATAAGTATATCTGTACCACTGGACTAAGGGGCTTTTGGGTTTTATTCCAACTTCTCAGTTGCATGATTCTGCACAAACCATTACAATCTTTTCACACCACGTTGTCTCAGCTGTGAAATGGGGACGTAAGCCCTAGCTTTCTGAAGCCAGAGGGCCAGACCTAATGCTTTCCCCTGTTTCTTAACAATTTTAAGATTTGCGATTTATAAAACGAAAAAGAGCTACAATTATATGCTTAAAGGGGCTTCCTCAATCAATATCAGAGCTCAGTCTGATAAGGCGATGAAGACAGCAGGCTCTGGAGTTGGAGTCCTAGTTCTGTCAATACGGAAAGTTGTTTCACTTCTCTGTGACTCAGTTTTCTCAGCCACTGTATGGGGAAAATAGTACATCTGCCTCAGAAGGTGGTTGGGAGTATCAACTGAGTTAATACTTGTCATATATGCATACTCATGACATTTCATTTACTAAGTGCTTTGCATGAATCAACTTTTTAATCCCCACAGAAACCCATTTTTCTGATGATCACAATGGTCTTTTTCTGTACCGTGAATGAACTATGCAACTTTTCTCCTTAGAACCTTTGCAGTTGCTGTTACCTCTTCCTTGGACCTCTCCAGACCCTCTCATGACCAGAGCCTCCTCCGGTTTTAGGGTCTCAAATGTCACCTCATCAATGAAGCAAAGTATCTCCTCTACCTGCATTCAGTTTCCATTATATTACCATAGGTTTACTGCCTTCATAATACTCATCAATTTTTGAGATTACCTTGGTTTTCATGTTTATCATCTCTCTTCCCATATAAGCTCCATGAAGGCAGTGAACTGACACATCCTATTTCCCACTATAAAACCAGTGCCTAGAATCATGCCTGCCACATATAGTCCCTCAAAAATATTGTGGGATGAATGAGTAAATAAGGGAACTAGGGTGCAGAGGATTTAAGTAAATAATTGCAGGAATTTTGTTTAGTAGGAGGCACAATAGGAATTCAAATGTATGAATGACACTAAACCCAGGCTGCCAACATTTGCCTTTTTCAGTAGTTCTTGGAAGAGGTAATGAGGATTTCCTTGACAGTCCTAGGACAAGAGTTAGAAAGGAGAAGTTAATTTAAAAGATATTTCAGGGAGAAACTGACCAGAGTTTAGTGACCCGTAAGATGGTGGGGGGCAGGCAGAAAGCAGAGGAACGATGGATGAATCTAACTTCAGCAACTGGGCAGCTAGTGATGCTAATGAATAAATGATGGTGATCAGGCCATCACATCTGGTGGATGGTCTTGTCTGCATCCTGGCTTGGGTGCTCAAAGAGCAGTGGGCAACTGGCCAGCTCAGGGGACAGGGGCAAAAATCTTAAGCAGCTAATCCTTAACTTGTGGTCCAGGTATCACCAGCCTCAGTTCTTATTCATTTCTCACTCTTGGCTGGTAGTTATTTGAGTCAGGGAGAAGACATTCGAAGTTCTAAATTAACTCTCACTAGATCACATCTATCACTTCTGACCAACAAATAGCCAGGCTGCCCCACGGCAGGCCATTGCGAGCATCTGTCACCTCCTTCCTAAAGACTTGTTTGTTGTTCCCCAATATCTTTCCAAGGCAGTTGGACTTTTGTATTTGTCTGACAGTCTCCTCAAACATCAAAGTCAAGATGTGTGCTGTAACAAGAAGATCAGGGTTTATTATTTTTACCTCTTGTTAAAAGTGAGCGATACATTTGATTTTCAAAAAAATGTAATAATGTCTGTTGTTTTTCATGCAGAAAACCTTTGTCATGTGCTACTTCTTTTAATGCTTTCATTTGAGGCACAGGAAGCAGAACTAATATTTCAAGTCTGCATTTAATAAATGGCTAAAAAATACATACAGATTCCAGATGTTGAGGATATTAAAAACACTCAAGAAGTAATAATGTGTGATGTGTTTAAATATTTGAAATACCAACTCAAAAAACAATTTTCTAATATATATGGGGAAGCTTGCATTCACTTAAATTAATTCTTTCATCCAATAATTTCAAATCCGGGAGAAAATAATCTAAAAGACATACATAGTTATATACACAGAGATATTTATCTCAGTGCTATTTATATTATGGGGAAAAAAGAGAAAAAGGGAAAAAATCTAAATATTCAAAAGCCAGGGAATGTGGCCAAATACAACATATTGTAACTATACAATGAAATATTATGTTTGCCATTAAAATGATATTTACATTTTAATAACAAGGTTAATACTTATGAAGGTATGCAATGTAAGAAAAGGATAAATATTTGGTATGGATGGGATCATTAATGTACACACGGATGAACAAAAGATGTTACTTATTATTTGTAGTTACTTCAAAGTACAGGAGCACAGTAGGATTGTGTGTTGTGTGGTGTGAGTGTGTTATGTGCTGTGTGTTGTACTTTCCAAATTACTGCTATGAACATGAGTGACTTTATTTATTAAAAAATATATATTTTTGGAGCCTGTGCTCCACAATGGGGGAGGCCACAACAGTGAGAGGCCCGCGTACAGCAAAAAAAAAATATATATATATATATATATATATATATATATATATTTTTTTTTACTTTTTATTTTATATTGGAGTATAGTTGATTAACAGTGTTGTGTTAGTTTCAGGCATACAGCAAAGTGATTCAGTCATACATATACATGTATCTATTCTTTTTCATGTTCGTTTCCCATTTAGGTTATTACAGAATATTGAGCAGAATTCCCTGGGCTATACAGTAGGTGCTTGCTGGCTATCTATTTTAAATATAGCCATGTGTACATGTCAGTCCCAAACTCCCAGTATATCCCTCCCTCCACCCTTCCCCCCAGTAACCAAAAGTTCATTCTTTAAGTCTGTGAGTCTGTTTCTATTTTGTATATAAGATATGGAAGCAACCTAAATGTCCATCGACAGATGAATGGATAAAGAAGATGTGGTACATATATACAATGGAATATTACTCAGCCATTAAAAAGAATGAAATAATGCCATGAGTGACTTTTATTAAAAAAAAAAAATTCACACTCTCAACTCCAGAGCAGAAGGAGGCAGAAGCCTGTCCCTGGGAAAAAGAAGCAGAAGGGCAGGACAAGGACCACTATTGTTGGAAGTTAAAGGAAGGCTGCTTTGGGCTCAGCATGAGGAAGATTGCTCTGTAAAGCTAGCAATAACCAAATGGTTATTTTCTTAAAGAAGCAGGCCTGCTCTCTAGTAATGAGAGGAAGTCTTTCAGGGAACCAGATGTGAGGGAAGGCTCCCTTCAAACTCTTGGGTTCTCTGGTTTAGGGAATCCAAGTGCTCTATAACTCAGCAGAAGTTTGCTTTTTCTCTACAGAAAAGATTTTTTTTTCTTTTGTTATTTGCATAATATTGATAAATCTCACATTCCTGCCAAGAGGAATGAAAAACCCTGTCATTTCTGCCTTCCTGAAAAAAGAAAATGGAATTTAGAATGAGTATTGGCCTCTTATTAAACTAAATTTCAGCTCTCCAACTTTGAAGCCGCATAGGATCTCGTGGAGAATATTTCTGCAGCCCCTGTGCAGGTGATTCAAGCTTGGAACTAACCCAGTCAAGCCAGACCCCACTGGAGGGCTCTCTGTGGTCCCACATGGAGATGTTTGGTCCCCATGCTTTTTCTCCTGGTGGGCTAGGGTCCTGTCTCCAACCACCTGCCTCCTGCTTCATGATTTCACATCAGCTTTTCAGTCCTGTGCCCAACTGCTTAGGGCCCGGAACATGGTTAGGGATCTAATTAAAAAAAAAAAAAAAACGTTTCTAATATAGCAATGGAATTAATGTGGTCTCCTTTTCAAGTAATCTACTTCGACGTGCTGGGGTTTTCTTGCGATGGGTGGATAAGAGGGAAAGTGGTGGCTAGTGGGGGAGGGAGTTTTATATCTGCGGACCTTTGGGGGGTCCACAAATCTTAGGCCACATCTAGTGTGGGTTCAAGAGCAGCCAATTTTGTGAAATCCCATTTTTATAAAAATATTAGCTTTTAGGCCAGTCTGCTAATTTTTTAGTATCTTCTGTTATTTTCTTTTCCTTTCAAGAAATGTCCTTACCCTTTCCTCACACTTAGTTGAAAATTGCATTGCATCTTCTGTGAACACTTATTTAGAGGTGTGGCTTTCCACAATACTGATTCAGGAAGAGTGCTAGCAAGGCACAACGATTTTGTTCTTCCCTAAGTGAGCAGAGAGATCCATCTGAAAGTTACATTTTACTTGTCTGCTTTGTACAGATGACTCTGTTTTTGGTAAGTATCTGATAAATTGGCAATTTTTATTTCAACTTGAAAGGGGAAAAGCAATGGCTCTAATAAGCAACATTCACTGACAAATAGTAGCAATAAAAATGTCTACAGCTTCAATACCGTGTAGAATTGAGGTTCTGGCATCTTTCTGAATTGTGGCCTTCCAGGCTGATGGCCTTTTATGTTTTGTTTGTGAGATAGTGTGTGTGTGTGTGCAATGAAGGAAAAAAATCAAAGCAATGTATCTTAACTATGTATTTTTTGGTCCATAGGATTATTACTGATAAAAATAATTTTGTCCTGCCCACTTTCCCCACAGAAGGTTCTAGTAGGACAAAGCTTTTTAAAGGCTGTTGTATTTACTTCCCTATCTCCCAGCATAGGAACAGGAACTGACATATAATAGATATATGTTGAATGAATAAGTGAATTAATAAAATATTATTATGATATATTAACTTTGGTCAGTGCCACTGAAATAAATTACTATGCTACTCTGGGACTTTTGACAGGACATACTGGGTTGTCTGAGGTACGTTCCATATTTTCTCTATCTGTGTTGTCGAGACTAGTGGAATTTTAGAGTGTTCACATATTTTAATCACTCATTGAGTTCATCAGTTCCTACAAAATGATGTGGCAGAAAAGAAGGAGAGTAGGTGAAGATATGGGTTGTAGCCCTACACCTGGAATAGCTCACCTAACTTCTTAATGTTTGTTACCTCACTGGCAAAGAACACTACCTTTTCTATCTGATTTTAACATGTTTGATGCTAGAAAAAAATTGTGTATGAAAGAATGTTGGTAAAAATAGGATGCTTGTAAATGTTCACTATAAATTGTATAAGATATCTTTACAAAATAGAGGGTAGCCCTTTACATATCCTCTATATTCTACTGCTTAAGAATGCCACAAAATTGGAGAAAAAGAGGATGACGGGGTGATGATTAGTCTGATGTATCAATTCGGCTAGGCTATAGTACTCAGTTCTTTAATCAAATACTAATCTAACTGTTGCTCTGAAGGTATTCTGTAGACCTGGTTACCATCTGTAATCAGATGACTTTAAGAGATTACCCTGGATAATGTGAGTGGGCTTCATCCAATCAGTTGAAAGGCTTTAAGCAAAAAGTGAGTTTTCTTGAAAAGAGAATTCTGATTCAAGACTGCAGTATCAAATTTTACCTGAGTTTCCAGCCTGTCAGACCTATGAATTTTGGACATGGCAGCTCCCACAGTCATGTGAGCCAATTCCTTAAAATAAATCCCTTTATATATATATATGTTTGCCTGTGTATGTGTATGCACATGTGTAGGTGTATGTATATGTATACGGATGGTCCCGGACTTTGGATGGTTTGACTTACCATTTTTCAACTTTACAAATGGTGCAAAAGTGAAACGCATTCAGTAGAAGCTGTACTTCGAATTTTGATCTTTTCCCTGGGCTGGTGATATGCAATCTGGTAGATCCTCTCTCATGATGCTGGGCAGCGGCAGCAACCCATAGCTCCCAGTTAGCCATTGCTCACGAGGGTAAACAACCGATATGCTTACATCTACTGTGCACCCAGACAACCATTCTGCTTTTCACTTTCAGTACTGCATTTAATAAATTACAAGAGATATTCAACACTTTATTATAAAATAAGCTTTGTGTTAGATGATTTTGCCCAACCGTAGGCTAATGGAAGTGTTCTGAGCACATTTGAGGTAAACTAGTCTAAGCTACAATGTTCATTAGGTCAGGTGTATTAAATGCATTTCAGACTTAAAATATTTTCAACTTACGATGGGTTTGTCAGGGCGTAAGCTAAGAAAGACCTACATGTATATATGTATTGGTTTTGTTTTCCTAGAGACCCCTGATGAGACAGGGAAAGAGTGGGCAGAGAAGAAAAGTCATATTTGGTAAATGTTTTCCACTTTATAGTAGTTTTTCAAAGCTAGTAACATTTCTGATGTTTGGCAGTATCTAAATTACACAACAAATACATGTATGTGAATCAGGAAATTTACGAGGCATTGCAGTTTAAAGTGCACAGCTGCTCTGCTAACAATTTAGGCAATGGGAATCCCTAGAGTTATCTGAGCCGAGTTCCTACACCTCAGATCATACTCCAATAAAGATGTTAAAAAAAAAAAATCACATGGTGGATAAGTGTGCAGACAATAGAACACAGCTGCCAGGAATCAAATATTAGCTACATATCAAACAAATTAGGTGATCTTGGGCTATTTGCTTAATCTCTCTAGTATTAAATTTTTGATCTGTAAAATTAAAACGATAATACCTACTCTCTAAAATAAAAAACAAACAAACAAACAAAAAAACACAAAAATTTCCAAATGTTTTGAAGTCCAGACTCCTGTCACTAGCACTGTGCTGTCAGTCTGCCAAATGGGAAGTGCCTCACAACTGCACAGAGGTTCCCCTGGGTATTTAGGTAAACACGAGTACATTAATAGAGTTAGTTTTGCGGAATATAATATATGGATTCTTTTTAGAAGCAGAGAACTGCATTGCATGCAGACCTAAACAAACAAAACAAGCGAAGTTTGGGGAAGAAAAACAAACAAACAAACTTGCTTTGAACAGCAGGAGACGACGTTTTGGCAGCTGAGCAGGGCAAGAGCTTCATGAGCCGCTCTTTAATGCTGCGCTTGGTGCTGTTCTGAGTGTAGAGGAAACCTAGAAGATACGGGATGGGTTCTGTTAATGCTGTCTGCAGAGAGGAACTCAGGCATGCTGCAGGGTGTGTCAGCAGACGCCGGGCAGGCAGGATCTGGGAGCAGCCATCCGCTCAGGCAGAGGGTTGGGATCCCAGAAGGAAAAAATTAAATCCTTGTTTTCCCTTTGCTTTTCTCACTTTTAAGGTTTTCTTTATGTTGCATTAGATCACGATTACCCCATGAAAAAAGAATCATGCAAATATATCTTCTGAGTGGCAAAAATAAAATTTGCTGGCTTTTTTTGGTCTTAAATTGGGAATACAACAAATATCACTAGAAGAGTTAACTGGATTGAAATTTCAATATTGAAACCAGTATTAAGGGCCCACGTGACAATTTGGTGCATGCATTGCTCCCCATCTTTGATTCCAGAGGAGTGGGTGCTCTGCATAAATCATTCACATCACAATCATCTGTTAGTACTTTTGCCTTCCCTGAAAGTGAGAAAATAGATGTCCTTCATACACAGCTTCATTAGCATAAGCTGACGTGCCCAGAGATGGGACATCCTTCATATATTCACATGTGGACATTAATGGATGGGGCTCATTCAAACAGAGTGATTCCAAAAGAAACAAAGTGTGTTCACAAAACGTTAACCCAGGAGTAGACGGAGCAGGAGCAGTATTTGTGACTTCAGATAGTTGGAGACGACTCAAGAAAAATCAGTAGTGACCCAGTGGGCAAGCTAGCAAGCGCTTGAAAAACTATTGGTGTCAGGAGTCACACTTGTTCAGCTCAGCACCAACTTGCCCACTCTGAGTGACCAGAAGCCTGAATTTGCATGTTGCTATATATATATTGCCTCCCTAAGTATAAAGCAACAGCAAAAAGACCAATTTAAATCAAGGTTAGACCATCTTTATAATATGAACATGGCAAATGTATCTCTTGTTGCTTTTCTACATTATAATTCCCATCTTGGAATTATAAAGAGTCCTGACTGCAAGGCTACTGATCTATTTCCCTTTGGAGCTGTTCATCCTACCATTGGTGTCCACTGGCTAAAAAACCTGATAGATCTCTTGTGTTGGGCTGACAGCAAACTAGTAGCTACGAAAATCACATCAGATCATTTACATACTTAAAAACCCCCTAAAACCTTCATGAAAAAAATCCACACTTTCTACCACAGACCCCAATCCCTGCATGATCTGGCCCTGTCTCACTCTGACAACATTGTCCATCACCCTCCCTGTCTTAGACCATCAGCCACTGGCCATGCCACCCTTCTCACCTTTGTTGAAACTCACACAACAGGTCCCTCCTCTCCCCTTGACACATATGGTGTGAAATATCTTGCTTACTTGATATGCCAAGTGCTGGTTGAGAGTCTGGCACATAATAAAAGATCAATAAATGTCTGACAAATGAGTGAATAGATTCACTTTCAATACCAAAAGAAGACCTGATCTCATTACCTAGATTAGTATCTAAGGGAGCTTTTAAACTTGTGAAATAAGTCTGATTTACATAAAACAGAGTCTAGTTGGCTTCTTCGTATATTTCTAAAGAGACACGTCCATCTAAGTGTCCTCTCTTTTGTAAATGTGTCTGCAGCATGATGATTTTGCTTTAGTTTCTCAAGCAGGACATTCTGCTTCTTCCATTCATGTTCTTTCAAACCTCTGTGCCACTGTATGCACAGTCTGGTGGGTCCTTCACCAATTATCAACTTCTACCTGCTCGTGCAGCCTTCAAAACTCCGTTCAAACACACTTGCCTTGGTAAACTTTCCCTGTCATGTTTGCAGCCTTCCCAATAGAAGAATGACCCACCTCCCTCCTCTGCTCTATCTTCTCTATTGCCCCTGTATCACACCCCATTGCTCTGGGTATCGTCCCCTCTTGCTGATTGAGACCCTATCCTGACAAGGAGTTAGAGAGAGAAGGTTCTACCAGCCATCTGCAGTAGAAGAGAGACTAGTGTTACCTCCTACTCAACTTCCTTTCTTCAGATTTGATATCTTGTTGTCTAGTCCAACTCTACAAACATGCCTGAAACTGGCATGTGTCAGACTCTCAAGAAATATTTGCTGGTTGCTTGATTTCCTCCTTTTCCCTTAAATTCTGATATCTGCCAAGCTCACTCTCTCTGTGACAGCTTCCTGGACCCTCAGGCCTGGGTGTGGGAAAGGGACCTTTCTGCTTCCCAGGTACTTAAGTATTAATGTTACATTCCCTGTCCCCATCTCCAATTTGGTAATTAATGATGTTCTTCCCTGGAGCATCTTCTGAACTGTACTTGGGGCTACAAATTTTACAGGTTGCTGTTTTCAGTCAGTAGTTAAAAGTCTTAGATTTCAGCAGTGACCTTGGGCAGATTATTAAACTTCTCAGGGTGTCTGTCTTTTCTTTATAAAACAAACAAAGACTTTATACTACAGATCTTGGTTGTCAAAACATAACTTTTAAGTCCCTTTTAGGAATATATTTAAATGTAAATTGTATATGGTGGTTTTTATTGTGTTTTCTTCTCAATGAGAGCTTTAGCTAAAAAGCTAAAGAGAGCTTTAGATCTCCCTTCCTCTCCCTCCCTATCTTTCCTTCTCTGCTATCAGATCATTCTGCTCTTTTCCCCTTATAGTGTCTGAGTGTTCCAGCATGGTAATAAAACAGCCTAGGTAGATCCCAGTGCTATATGATTTTGGGTAAGTATTTAATCTCTCTGAATCTCAGTTTCCTCATCAATAAAATGGATTAGTAATAGTATCTACCTCATAATGTTGTTAGAATCTAATGAGATAATATATAAAGCATTTAGCACAGTGGCTGTTCCTAACGTACACTCAGTGAATGTTAGGTATCAAATTTTTTCAGTCCTTCAGTGTACCCCTCAGGTCCTTTCCACATGCTATTATCTCTCTCTGAAATTTTGTTTTACTTCATTGTGGCCTAGTTAACCTCTGCTCTGTCATACTTGAGATTTCAGTTCAATAATCACTTTCTGAGGAAAACTTTACATGGCAGACCAAACTAGGTTATGAACAGCTTTACTCTATACTCTATAATTTCTTGTGTTTCTCCTTCATAGCCTTCTCACAAATATAATTAAAACAATTGATGATACAATTATGTATTTGACATGTCTTCCCTACTGCAATGTAAGATTGAAGATTTTTACCTCCAGCCTTTAGAGAGTAAATAAATATTATTGGAAGTATTATCTCACCATAAGCAACCATATAACTGGCAAGTTACATGCGTACCTCAGAGACATTGCAGATTCTGTTCCAGACCACTGCAATAAAGTGAATGCCACAATAAAATGAGTCACATAAATTTTTGTTTCCCAGTGCCATCATCTGACAACCCAGTGTTGCCACAAACCTTCAATTTGTAAAAAAAAAAAAAAAAAAAAAAAGCAATATCTGTGAAGTGCAATAAAATGAGGTATGCCTGTATATGAGGCAACTGTTTTTAAGCACTGAACAACAAGCAATGTAGAACAGTGGTACTGGAGAGAAAAACCCAAGAGGTGAGCTCCACAATGCCCAGCTCCCTCTGCCTGGGGGCATTTTCTTTCCAGAGTTCAGAGAGGTGGAGTGCATGCTCACTGTGCTGAGGTGGCAGAGACTGGAGTTTGCAGGGCAAGGTGCCGAAGAAGAGAGAACTGTTATGTGTGTCAGAGGGGAGGAGCTGTGTGAAACTTAAATGAATGTGGGTAATTGTGATGGTTAATTGTATGTGTCAACATAACTGGGCTAAAAATTGTCCAGATAGCTGGCAAAACGTTATCTCTGGGTATGTCTGTGAGGATGTTTCTAGAATAGATTAGCAATTTAATTGGTAGACTGAATAAAAAAGATCACATTCATCAGTGCTGGTGGGCATCATCCAATAGGTTGAGGGCTTGAACAGAACAAAAAAGTAGAGGAAGGCGGATTTGTTCTCTGCCTGAGTTCAGACGTCTATTTTCTCCTGCCTTCAGACATTGGTGCTCCTGGTTCTCAGGTCTTTTGACTCTGACTGGGACTTACATCATTGGCTCCCCTGGTTCTCAGGCCTTTGAGTCTGGACTGGAATTATACCATCAGCTTTCCCGGGCCTCTAGCTTGCAGATGGTAGATTGTGGGACTTCTCAGCCTTTGTAATTGAATGAGCCAATCTTTCAAAATAAGTGTCTTTCTGTTTATCTGTATATATCCTCTTGGTTCTGTTTCTCTGGAAAACACTGACTAATACAGTCATTGACCAAGGGCTGGGTGATGCATGCTCAGGGACAGACTTCATAATACTCAGCAAGCAGAAGCTGCTATAGGACTGAGAACTGAATGGAGATATCAGAAATTGTACAGTGCTGCAAGATGTTGGAGTTCTTGCCCAGGTTCCCCACAAAAAAAATAAATAAATAAAAAGGAAGAGAAAAAAAAGAGAGAAAGAAGGAAAGAAAGAAATTGCACTATGCATTGAGCACCTCTGGCATGCACTGGAGAGCTCAGAAAGACTATGCTTTTGGAGAAAGTATCATTTCCCAGAGTAAGAGCCACACCCTATAACTAAGTATAGCATCAAAATTGACCTATCCTAACATATAATAGACCTGAACTTGGCAACACCAGAAGTGCTAGCAACTGTGGGAAGCCTTCCAGAGGAATACTCAACACACTTTAAAAGAAGATAACACAATCTAAACTCCCTACAATGTACTATAACACTGTCCATCATGCTACCAAGCATTAGTAGACATGTGAAGGAGTACAAAAATGTGACCCATACTCAAGATTTTTTAAAAAGCAGTCAATAGAAACTGACCCTAGGATGACATAGATGTTGGACTTTAAAGAAAAAATTAGCCATAATAAGTAAACAGGTGAAACATTTTAGTAGTGAAAATAAAATTACAAAAGGAACCAACTGGAAATTTTAGATGTGAAAAGTAAGATATCTAAAATGAAAGAGCTTTTTGAGATGGGCTTAACAGCACATTGGGGATGACTGAGAAAAGAGTTAAGAGCTTGAATGGAGATGGAAAGAGACAAATCATCCAACCTGAATAATAGAGAGGAAAAGAGATTAAAAAATAAACAGATCCCTAGTGATTTGTGAGACAATATCAACTAGTCTAACATGAATGTAATTAGAGAACCAAATGAGATAGAAGAGAAAAATTAGAAAAATAAATGGCCAAAACATTCCAAATTTGTTTATAAACATCAATGTACATATCCAAGAAACTTGAACCTCAATCAAGATAAACACAAGATGTATCACATAGACAGGTCATAGTCAAATTATTGAAAAAAATTAGAAAACTCTCAAAAAAAAAAGACTAAAAAGATGTGTTATAGAGGTTAAATAATATAAGAATGGTTTTCCATCAGAAACAATAGATGACAGAAAACAATGGAATAAGTTCTGGGGGGAATAAAAAGACTTTCAACCCAGAATTCTATATTCAGTGAAAATAGTTTTTTGAGAATAAAGATGAAATAAAGCTATTTTCAGATAAACTAAAGCTGAGAGAAATCATAGCTACTAGACCTGCATTACCAGCAATTATAAAGGAATTTCTTCAGGCTGAAAGGAAATTACATGATATGAAAAGTTAGATGTACAGGTAGAAATAAAGAGCACTGGAAATTGAAAATATGTGAATAAATATAAAATATTATCTCATTTTTCTCTTATTTCCTTTGTTTAAAACAACCAAAAAATATTGTGGGGTTTATTTCATTTGTAGATATTACATTTCTGACAATAATAGCATAAAGTATGGGGGAAAGTAAATGAAATTTTACTGTTGTACATTTTACACAAAGTGGGACAATATTACCTGTAAGTAGTCTAAATAAGTGAAGAAGACAGATTACAATTTCTAGATGCTAGGAAAACAAATGAAAATAATAAAAGGAAGTGCAGTCAAAATTCCAATTGAGGAATTAAAATGTAATATCAAAAATATTTAGTTAACCCCAAAGAAGTCAGGGACAGAAGAACAGAGAAGCAGGGAGAATATATAACACAGTAGACTTACTCTCAACCATATCATGAAACCAGAAACCCAATCTTTTTTATTCACTACTGTATCCCCATTACTTTCCGCAGTTCCTAAAATATAAAGAGTGTTCAATCAATATCTAATGAAAGCATGAAATCAGACTCTATGTCTTACGACACGGTCTCAAAATGTGCAGATTGGCTGCATGTCTGTAATTGGCAGATGTATTTGGAATCTGCATGGGGGTATACATCCTCACAGCATGTGAAGCAGTGTCCTTCCCACACTCCAACTGGACAGCTGTGTATGAAGGCACTCTACTAAGAATGCTATGGACTGCGTTCCCCAGCCAATAACACTGAAAGAAGATTGATGGTGAAGGTAGGTCGACCAGCAAAATGCCTTAGTATGGAGGGCAATTTACCCCCATAGAAACCAAATACTCTTTGATAGATTAATTGCATCACATAAATATTTATTTATTCATTTATTTTAAAAGCACTTATTATAATACATATATTGTAAATAGTGTTTGTTGTAGAATTGTGTATACACAGTGGTCATATAAGAAAACGTCCCTGTTCTCTGGGGTCTAACCAACTACACTGATGGTAACATCTATTATATTACATGACTGATTTATTAGTTTCTTTTATTAAACCTGCATTCTCTGAGGGACGAATTCTATTTGTTCCTTATTTCACTTATTCAAAAAACATTTATTGAATGCCTTCACTGTGCTTTGTACTATCCCAGGTGCTGGGAATACTTCAGTGAATAAACCAGACAAAAATTCCGGCTTTAATCGATCTTACATTAGAGTCAAGGAAGAAGAAGTAATAAACAAAAATAAATAGAAAAATATAAAATGTGTTAGATTGAAAGCAGGGCTGAGGCCTACTGGGGAACAGGTTGGGAGGTGGGATGAGGAAGACTTGTAATTTTTTTTTTTTTTTTTTTGGCGGTATGCAGGCCTCTCACTGCTGTGGCCTCTCCCGTTGTGGAGCACAGGCTCTGGATGTGCAGGCTCAGCGGCTATGGCTCACGGGCCCAGCCGCTCCGTGGTATGTGGGATCTTCCCGGACCGGGGCATGAACCCGTGTCCCCTGCATCGACAGGTGGACTCTCAACCACTGCGCTACCAGGGAAGCCCAAGACTTGTAATTTTAAATGTGGTGGCCAGGGAGGTTTCATTGGAGTGATATTTTAGCAAAAATACCTAATGAGCTGAGAAAGTTTCTTACCCTATTTTGATTATTAGCAACTAACACAGTGTATTACATATATCAGGCACTAATATATATATATTTATTGAGTGATTAATCTTACTCATTTATTAATTTATTCAATTAATATTTATTGACACCTACAATGGACAGATGAATACCTTAAATTAATTGGCTATATAAACTGCTGAATCCAATAATCTATAACAAATTTATTGCCTTACAAATCAAAATTAAGTCAACTCCCTTATCCCTGCAATTAGAAGTTACTCCAGTCTCCTAGGGTCCTAGTGCTTCAGAAATCATGAAAGAAAGGAATACAAACCAAAGAATAAAAAGTAAGTGTGCAAGCAAGTAGGCCACTTTAAATCATGATGTAACTGAATGAAAGTGCATTCATTTTTACCAATGTGAAAGGTTTCATCTTACAAAGCCTGACATTACGGAGAACCAATCAGCCCATCATCACTCTAGTTGCTCTGTATTTCTGACCCTTCCACATCTCAAAGGTGTATATGCAAGTGGTCATTCTTCACAGACTGCTTTTCCTGTTACACAAAGAAATGCCATTACATGTAAATGTCAGGCTTCAGGGATGAGTGATGGGCCATGAATTATGAACTTAATAAGTAACTATGATGGTAATAGAAGTGGTAATTTCACCATAATGAGAATTATGCTCATCTTCCTCCTTTTTCTAGGCTAGCTGATAGCAAAAATGAGTATTTCCTGTGGCTTTGCATGGGAATAAAGGCTCCTGCCCCAGAATTCACAGCCCTGTTCAAGCTTCCATCTTGTGCTTTTGAATTATGGACGATGTTTTTCTTCCTGGATCCTAAGCCTGTGGATGTCTGGTGGAGGAAAATGGTTAATAATGTTTCCACAGACATGGTGTCTTCCATGAATCAATAACTATGACAAAATCACCGGGCATTGCAGTGGCACGGTGATCCTGCCTGTATCTACTTTGAATCGGTGACAAGCTGATTCATGAGCAGTGACATGCTGCTGGACTAGGAAGCACAATCTTCACTGGTCACAAATGGGAATTTACCACTCGCAAGTCTATTTTTTAAATGGGTTTGGGGCTCATAAACACACACACACACATACACAGAGTTCATTTTGCCTTTTCAAATTTATTCCTGAAGAAGCAGGGCCCCAGATAATTTGCGTTTGTACTCTGGTGATGATTCTTGCTGAAAATTGCTGTCAAACTGCACCAATTGTTATCGGATCCTGCAGTCAGCCCACAATTGTAATCATTCACTTTTTTGTTGTTTTTTTGTTTTTGTTTTTGTTTTCACACAGAGAGACTGTATTTTACTTTTACAAGAGATAAATCAACTGACGCCAAGCATTGTAAATGGATGACCACAACAAAAGCAACAATGATTGCAATTACCAAACATGAAACACACTCATACTACGTCATAATATTGACATTCAGTCCAGGAATCCTCCACTGTAACAGCTCCTTTACTTTGCAGTGAAAGACATCATGTATGAAGTGTAGCAGCAGGGTTAGTGACTGAAAATCAGGGAAAAATATCTACATTTAATTTTGTAATGATGAATTTGGAGGTATCACACTGACCTTCCTAACTGACCTGCTTTGCTTTGCCTGGTTGTGAAACAAGTTACCTTCTTTATCAGTTAATCCAGAAAAGGGAGCCAGAAAGTGCTTGAATTTGCTGGCAATAATCTATAGAATCTAAATGTAAATAGAGTAAATTTGACTCAGAGCTGCCATTTGTAGACACCTGTTTCTCATAAAACGAGTGCGGCCCTGTCAACCTCTTCGTCTCTCTCCTGTGTTTCTCCCTGCCTCTGTGTCTCCTTTAGCTTTATCTCTCACTTTCTTCAGTGTTTCTTGCTTCCTTATGTCTGTCTCCCTCTCCATCTCTGTCTCTGTGTTCCTCTTGCTCCATGTCTGTGTTTGTTCTTCTATGTGTCTCTTTGTATTTCTCCTTTCTGTATCTCTGCTCTATCTCTGTCTGTCTCTCTGCCTCTGACTCAGCCTCTCTCTCAAACAAGACAGGGTCCCATTTGATCTTCTTTACCTCTGTGTTGAGTGTGTGCATCATGAAACATTTAGAGAGAGTTTTAGTCAGCTGAGTATAGGATAATCATTGTAAGTTATTGCTAGGCGAATGTCAGTAAACAACTAGATTGTCAAAAGCTCTAACACTTTCCAAACCAGTACTGAGTGCTTGTGTTTGTCCATGTTTCTGCCCTGCTCTACTGACAATACTAGCCACAGGATGTTAGCAGAAAACAACAACATGGTAAAGGCATCCACTTTCTTTGGGATCCTGTAACGTTCATCACTGAAGCCCAATTGCCCTTTGTTCCTCTGCATAGATTGCCAAAACTGCTTATGTGGTGAGATCTTTCGTGTGGGAGTTGGGAAGTTATCTGGAGTTCCCTATAAGTAAGGTGACAAGACCTCCTGGTTTGCCCAGGACAGTGACAGTTTATGCGTTGTCCTAACATCCCATTTGTTAGCAGCCCCTTTTTGTGTTCAGAAATGTTCTGGTTTAGATGACAAATGATCTGGTCATGCTGGATTAGCAACTGGTTAGGTCCATTCCCACAGAGTAATGTGCAGTCATTGAGGTCATTCCACTGTCGTTGATGTAAATTGTGCAAATTTGTTTTAAAAAAATGGTATTTAAAAATAGCTGTAATTAGTAGGAGAGATGAGACAGGGAGCTAAAATATAAATATTTGCATATGATAGAATATTATTCAGCTTAAAAAAAAGAAGGGGATCTTGCCATGTGTGACAACATGGATGAACCTTGAGGGCATTAGGCAAAGTGAAATAAGCCAGTCACAGAAGGGCATGATTCCACTGAGAGGAGGCATCAAGAATAGTCAAGTTCATAGAAGCAGAGAGTAGATTGTTGGTTGCTACGGGCTGGGGGAAGGGGATGGGGAGATGATGTTCAACTGGTATGAACTTCCACTTAACGCAAGTTGAAGTAGGTCTGGAGATCTGCTGTACAACATAGCGCTCTGCGGTGCACTTAAAAATTTAAGGGGCGGGGCTTCCCTGGTGGCGCAGTGGTTGAGAGTCCGCCTGCAGATGCAGGGGACACGGGTTCGTGCTCTGGTCTGGGAGGATCCCACATGCCGCGGAGCGGCTGGGCCCGTGAGCCATGGCCGCTGAGCCTGCGCATCCAGAGCTTGTGCTCCATAGCGGGAGAGGCCACAACAGTGAGAGGCCCGCGTACCGCAGCAAAAAAAAAAAAAAAAAAAAAAAAAAATTTAAGGGGCTAGGTCTCATCTTGTGTGATAAAACAACATAAAAAATGTACCAACATAAAAAAAATGTAACATAAGAAATGTAAGTAATTTGGGCAACATTTGTAGCAGAAAGACTTGCAGCTTTGGAGTCAGAAAGAACTGGTTTGAATAAGTTCTGCCACTTTTTGTTCGTAAGACTTTGGGAAAGTAACTTAAACTCACTGAGCCTCTTTGATCTCACCTGTATCATGGGAATGATAGTAATGTCAGCCTTTGCTATGTCCTGGGGCGTTAGGAGGTTGAAATGAGGTTACATATACATAGCTCCTGGCTTGATAATGTTCTCCTTCTGAAATGTTTAATGCTCAGCACCCAACTCAAGAAGGAATATTTCAAAAAGGATAGCAGTACCTTTTTTTGATATAACAGCAATTAAAGCATCCTCCAAATCTCTATCTTGAGTGTTGCCCCTTTAATAATAATTGTATTATAAATATGAATTAAACCTAAATCCAACTGCGCTATTTCTTTTCTTCAAGCTAACACAAATAACCCATTTAAAATAGATAGCTAGTGGAAAGCAGCCGCATAGCACAGGGAGATCAGCTCGTTTCTTGGTGACCACCTAGAGGGGTGGGATAGGGAGGGTGGGAGGGAGACGCAAGAGGGAGGATATATGTATATGTATAGCTGATTCACTTTGTTATACAGCAGAAACTAACACACCATTGTAAAACAATTATACTCCAATAAAGATGTTAAAAAAATTTTTTTTAAATATATATATTTTTAAGTGTTTGAATGATTAAGCATTGTATAACTTCAAATTTTCCTTTGGAAAATTTGTATCATTGAGTGAAGTTGAGTCTTCTGATGACAAGAAACCACAAATGAAATTTATAAATTGAGTTATAATAAGATTTGAGATTATAAAGTTTATTTTCTTGTCAGAGTGTTTATTATATAATGAATTTTTCTGCCCCTCCACTATCCCAGTCACATTAATTTTAGTATAGCCTAGGCTACCCTGTTCATTTTATGATTGGCCAGTTACCAGACTACAGCCCTTTAACAACATGCTTGAGAGGATTTTTTCAAAAAAAAATTAAAAACTGCTTCCTTTTCTTCACTCTACTCAGCTCCTTTTAGTATAAAATCCTATAGAGTCTCATAGTGTGTTATAAGAACTTTGGCTTTTACTTAGCGTGAAATAGGCAAAAGGGAAAGATTTTGAGCAAAATCTTTAGTGAGGTAATCTAACTTAAGTTTCATTCTAGAAATATTCAGTGTTCACCTACTAAGCAGTGTCAAAAACAAACCTAGTTTCTGCTCTCATAAAACTTACAATCCAATGAGGAACGTAAATATGAAGAATTAAACAATTAAAACAGAAAAGTCCTTTAGATCTCACTTGAACATGATCTTGCCCTAAGGAAAGGTGGAGATAAATAAAGCCTACAACTGAGGCCTCTAACAACAGTAACAAGAAATTTCTACGTGCCAAGTATTATGTAAGGATTGTATCATTTAATCTTTACAAGAACTCCATGTGGCAGATAATATTATGATAGACAAATCACAGGTGAGGCCATTAAGCATAGGGAGATGCATGTAGCTTATAAGTGGCAGGACCAGGATGTAAGCACATATCCATCTGTCTACCTCCTGGGTCTGACATTCTGACTTCCCTACTGCACTCGTAATGGCTCCAGTAAATAACTAGACTACTTCACTTACTGAGTGTGTCTAACTGTGTAACCTTCAGTTACAGGACATTTGTTTCACTTTGCAGAGCGATTTTTATTTCCTTCCCTGCCCCCTCAGTTAGGTTTCTTAAAACTCATCCTGTCTTGAATATAGAACTGAAAACTTGGTGACCTGCGTTCTTTCACCAGAAATGCTGCCTCTAATTCCATTTTCTGCAGGACATCCATCAAATTCCTGGTGGTATTAAAAAATAATAAGTCAGTTGAAGAGAAGGTTGCACTAGGAAATCCAATTTCTTCATCTGAAAAATAGGGGTAATAATACTTGACACTTACTAATCACAAGGAAGTTAGGAGATGAATGAGGTAATTATTTCTGCAAAATCTCATGAATGTAGAAGAAATAACATATAATCCATTATAACTTCCAATGTGAAACACTACTTTCCTATCCCTTTGGGTCACTGTATTCAACCTTGATCTTTCAACAATGTGTTTATTCTATAAAACTATTTGTTCATTAATCTAATGAATAGTATTTACTGAGTATATTATAAGGCAGACCCTGTGCTAGGTGCTTGGGATAAAAATCAAATAAAATATGGAACGAAGCTAATGTTTACAATTTTGTGAATACCAATTACCTGGTCTTTACTGCTCATGAGAATCAAGAGGGTGGCTTAGAAAAATCAGCCCTGCCTAATCACTCCAGACTAACTGAATCAGGTAACTCAAATGTGAAGCCAAATTTGAGAACCATTGTTCTGTTCTGGACTGATCCCATACCAGACAGATTTTCCAAAGAACTGTAGTTGTACAGTTCTGATATTGCAAACTAGTTGCTTCTACATGGACATTGTCCTGGGTTGAGAATGATCTCTCAGAAATTCATGTTCACACTGAATCTCACAATGTGACCTCATTTGGAAAGAGTTTCTCAGGTGTAATTAGTTAATGAGGTCATACTGAATTAGGGTGGGCCCTAAATTGAATGACTTGTGTCCTTATAAGAGAAAGGACACCTCTCCCCAACACCTACCCCCCACACACAGGGAAGAAAGCCATGCAAAGATGGAGGCAGAGACTGGACTGAGGCAGCTATAAGCCAAGGAAGGCCAGTGATTGCTGTCAACCACCAGAAACTAAGAAACAGGCATGAAATAGATTCTCCTTCAGAGTCTCCAGAAGAAACCGCTTATGCTGACACCTTAATTTCAGAATTCTGATCTCCCAAACTCTGAGGGAATAAATTCTTGTTGTGTTAAGCTATCTACTTTGCGGTAATTTATTACAGATGCTCTAGGAAACTAATACAGGCATCAATTAACAGATTTTTAAGAAGGCCAGAAAAAATCGAATTATGCCATAGCCACATATTCATTCTCGACTTTATATATGGAGTCCCTCAAAATATAAGACATGGTGCTATACTTGTGATATCTTCTTAATAGTACTGTTAAGTTTTGCAAATTGCTACTAAGCATATTCATTCTAGGTAAATTAATCCACTTCACACTACAACTGACTGGATTTCTAACTGTGTGGCAATGCCATGTTCTTCATTTTGCAGTTATTACCTGCCTGTCTTCACTGGATAGCAAATTCCTTGAGGGCAGGAAATTTCTGTATTTTTATTGCTTTATACCCAGAGCCTTAGTGTCTGGCACATAGTAGCTTCTCAATGAAATGTGTGTTGAATAATAAATGTAAAATGTATCGAGTGGTTGATGTTCACTTATCTTTCTATAAAAGACTGCTATCTCAATACGACTACCAATTATTTTGCACCTGCTACATGCAAGACAGGGTATTAGGCATCTTACATATGTCATCACTCACCCTTACAACAACTTTGCAAGCTGGGTATGATCCCTATTTTATACTCAATAACCTAAATATCTCAGAGATTTTAAGCCACTTCTCCTATATCCCTCAACAAATAGCTAAGGATTTAAACTCCAGTTTGCATCTCTTAATGCAAAAAGGATGTTTGCACATTCTCAGAGGTTAGGAAAAAAACACAAATGCAGATTTCTTTTCTTTTCTTTCTTTTTTTTTTTTTTAAGAAGCGGCCACCCAGAGCCCATCCTTTATTGCTCAGGCTGTATATCTACTGAATACTTGCTAGGCACAATGTTGTACACGTTGAGGTACAAGTGATACCCACAAAACTTATCAATATGGGTCCAGAATAAGTTATATTCAATTAAACAGTATAGTTGGAAAGATCCCTAATACTTCGATCCTAAATTCTCTATCCACACTGCAGAAAAATCAAGGACAACAAATCAATGTCCCTAAGACGGATATGAGTAGCTCTTCCTGCTAATTTGATTTTTAGTAACTAATGCTTTATGCTGACACACATTGTGAAATACTGTCCTTGAAGACAGACAGATCTGTCTGCCTCTAGACACTTTTATTTATTAGAAATTGAGTCAGGAAAATCTGATGTTAAAACTTATCACAGCAGCTAAGGGGCTATGTCCTGCTGAAGAAAATTAATTTCATGTCAATTTGGTAGATATTGTCTGATACCTTCCATAAGTAACTAACTTGACCACATCAAAATATTGCCTAAGAGAATTCTCTGAGTTGCATAAAGGGAGGTCATATTTTAAATGTAAATTCAAAATAGTACCATATACGTAATAAAATCTCACACTATGTGCCAATTTGAAAGTAATGCAATACTCAAATTTGTGTTACATTTGTCAAGAATTTCATAACTTCAAAGCTGGGAGATTGAATGAATGGTGAGCTATGTAGGTTATTGCTTTAAGGCAATATCCCTTAAAGCTTGTAACAGAAACTCTGGCCATCCTCTTCAGCCTTATGGAAACATCCAATTAAGACCTTAAATTCCTTGAGGAGTAAATAAAACATAAGGGATTTTAGATTATAGAGGGATAAATAAATAAAACATAAGGGATTTTAAATTATAGAGGGATAAAACATAATCCCTCTATAATTCACACTAACCAGGCCTCACCCCAAATACAGTGGACTGAAATTTTAATTCTGAAAATCCTAGCATAACTCATTTCAAATCCACAAATGTCTGCTGATGCTTAAGTCTCATTTAATGCTCCTTGCTGCCTTCTCTTTCCAGGGATCTTAGAGTTTTATTGGAGAGAGGGTTAACTTTTAAGAGATAAAAGTGAAATGATTTAGAAAAAAATCACTTCACTCCATAGGCTAATTCTGTGCCTTCCTCTATCATTCAGAACTCCTTAGACTGTATTGAAGCAATTACATTCCAGATCTCCATGAAATGAAATAGAGGGCTGTTTAGGAAACCCCAAACCATGATATTTCAGAAATCTGCTATGACTAAATATTATAAAAGGCACATTATAAATACTGTCTCATACAATCTTCATAAGAATCATTTATTAAGGAACAAACTGAGCTCAGTAATATTTTAGCTTGTCCAAGATCAGAAGTCTCAAAACTAATGGAATGTGTCTAAGAACCTGGTCTGTCTGAATACCAAGGCCGCATATACACTATTTTTGTTTCATTCATCTCTGTCTCCCCAGCGTCATGCACGATGCCTAGTATTGGCTGTTCAATGCATATTTGTTAAATGAATGAATCAACCTTGGTTGAATTCCAAAGGAGAAAGGAAGGCTCCTTGTTAATGAATAAATCATGACTTCTTCAAGGTTTCCAAAAACAATCAGCATTTCATTGGGACAATCTGAAATGCTAGATCCTGGCAAACCTATCTGTCAGTTGGAGACAAGGGCATTCAGCAAATTGAGCCTTGAAAACTTACAGAGCCTGCCCTTACTCGCTGGCCTTCAATGTTAGGCTGCTGGTTACTGGGAGCTGGGGGTGGAAGGGGAGATGGTAATAGTAGGGAACCCAGCATTGTCAACAAACTCTAATAGTGTGAGATAACAGTGCTGTTAAAATACCCTCAGATCATAAAAAGGAACAGATTAGAGTTATGAAATTAAGATAAGATATCCTTACAGAGAGAAAACAATATTGTGCTCTCAGGCTAAAATTTCATAGAAAGCTTGTGCAAATGGCTTTCTGGGTAAGGAAAATTATGGATCCTATCTTATTCTCTGGATGAGTAAATCCACTGAATTCAACCTGACCTAAGGATCACATGCACATAGAGCCAAGCAGAACAATTGGTCTGATAAATAGTTTTATAACCAAGATAGATCTGAGGCTCATGTAGGCTTCTGGGGACACTGAACTGAACAAGTCTGAACTTCATTTTAATGATGATAGTAACACATGCCTTTTTTTTGAGCACTTTACAAAGCACTATACAATATGATCATCAAAACAGTCCTCATAAAATAAGCTACAAGGATATATTGCAGCACAGGGAATACAGATAGTACTTTATAATAAGTGTAAATGGAGTATAACCTTTAAAAAGTGTGAATCACTATGTTGCACACCTGAAACTTATATAATATTGTACAACTATACCTCAATTTAGGAAAAAAGCTTAAAACAAACAAAAGTAAAACAAACAAACAACCAATCCTGAGATATGCATGTTTGGTATTACAGTCCACATTTTGCAAATGAGAAAATTAAGAAGCTTAGGAAACATACAGCTCAGTTGCTGTCTAGCTGAGACTCTATTCCAAGGCCTCTCACACTGGTTATTCTTTTCTTTTCTGTTGTTGCTACTTAAAATGGTACTCAAACCATCAGCCGCATCTGGGAGCTTGTTAGAAATGCAGACTCTTTGGAACCACCCCTGAGCTACTGAATCATAATTTGCATTTTAATAAGATGTTCAGGTGATTTGTATGCACATTAAATTGTGAAAAGCACAGTATACATCATGTCACATTAGTCATCTAGAATGCCTCTGCTTTGAAAATCTCATCTCAACTTGATATAAATGAGAGGTAAGGGAAGGGCACTGTCATTAAGAATAAGCTGTCAATCTATGAATCTTCTCAAAACATGACCAGGTTTAGATACTGATGGCATCAAGGCTGTCAGTACAGTGTAGGTTAAGATTATAGACTGTGAATCCTGTTTTGCCATTTCCTGTGTGGCTTTGGGAACACTCCCTAACTCTTGAAGCTTCAGTTTCTCATCTGGAAATGCGGATAATAAGCATACCAACCTCATGAGGTTGTTGTGAAGGGCAAAGGAGATGAGTACTCAGAGCTGGTGCATAGAGAGCACACAGCAGTGCTCATTATTTTAAGCGTGATTCGCAACAGAGATTCACTCTGGCTGCCCATATTACCAAAAAAAACTTTTAAAGTGGTTCTCTTGGTTCTTCATCAAGTTAACCCTTTGAACTCTACCACAGAGACTCACTTCATATTAACTCTGACCTATGGAATTCCACCCAGTGGCACAAGGTCATTGTGAGTTTCAATAAACTATCCCAGAAGGAATCTTTGACACATTTTTTAGACTTCTCCCCTCAGGGATTATTCAGCAGTGAGTTATTAAAATATATAACCGGGCTTCCCTGGTGGTGCAGTGGTTGAGAATCTGCCTGCTAATGCAGGGGACACGGGTTCAAGCCCCAGTCTGGGAGGATCCCACATGCCATGGAGCAACTAGGCACACGAGCCACAACTACTGAGCCTGTGCGTCTGGAGCCTGTGCTCCGCAACAAGAGAGGCCGTGACAGTGAGAGGCCCATGCACTGCAATGAAGAGTGGCCCCCACTTGCCACAACTAGAGAAAGCCCTCACACAGAAACGAAGACCCAACACGGCAAAAATAAATAAATTAATTAATAAACTCCAATCCCCAATATCTTCTTTTAAAAAAAATAAATAATAAAAAAATAAAATATATAACCATCAAGGACCTACTGCATAGCACAGGGAAATATACTCAATATCTTGTAATAACCTGTAATGGAAGAGAATGTAAAAAAAGAATATATATATATTTATATATATGTATAATTGAATCACTTTGCTGTACATCTGAAACTAACACAACATTGTAAATCAACTATATTTCAATAAAAATTAAAAAAATAAATAAAGAAGTGATTTGTTATTAGTTAATGTTGTACTATTGTTTCTCATATGGGAAGAATTTTCTAGCTTTAATATGTGTGGTGTACAATTTAAAATTAGGTTTCATAAACCACTAGGGTAAAAGTATATGAGACTAATACCACTACTCTATTCCTGAATGCAGAATCATTGGTCTTTACAGAGCTAGCAAGTCCATAAAAGGCAGGTTGAAAGCAAGGATCCAAAAACACTGCAAACTGTAAGAGACATACAATGAATTTAACAATGCAAAATGAAATGAATGGCATATTTTCATTCTTCTTGCTTTTCCTACTGAAGAACAATCCTATATATTTCTGTTGATCTTTATTTTGCTCCATTACTTAATTTGACACTTCCATCTCCTCACTGATTTCCACTGGGCAAATATTAACAGAGGAGATGAGTGCCACAGCTGGGATTAAAGTTGGTCTGCCTCATCTGCCAGGATCATTCAATCCACCTCTATTCCTCCTGTTATAGGACTCCGAGTTTGATTAGCCAAAGGAAAGAAACAATTTTATCTTCAATGTAGACTTAAAGATATAAATAAAAAATCATAGGCCATGGACTTTACTAACTCTCCAAAGATAAAATTTGTTTAGTTTTCAAATGGAAAATAATTATTTTTCTTTAAAATATGAAGTAAAACCACATCAATCTATAAACACATTGCCATATTTCAAAGGAGCTGAGGATCATCTTCCAATTATTATAAATTAGT
This sequence comes from Hyperoodon ampullatus, assembly GCF_949752795.1. Classification (NCBI taxonomy): domain Eukaryota; kingdom Metazoa; phylum Chordata; class Mammalia; order Artiodactyla; family Ziphiidae; genus Hyperoodon; species Hyperoodon ampullatus. The sequence goes on from NC_136914.1 coordinate 172,906,404, forward strand.
TGATGCCTAGTTTCATCCACATGATTTTTCACGTGTGGCTTCTTTCTGAGCTAAATTTGAAATATCTGCCTCTATTTTTCATCTACTTATTAAAATTCATTTCTCTCTTTAGCCTCGTTGAAACTTTTCTTTTGCATTTGCCTTTTGGTTATTTTTTACTGATGACTGCCTATATTTTATCATTTCATATTGTATTTTATTTTACCTTTTGTTGTTTTATATGGGTCTATTTCTTTTGTCCAGTTTCTCATAATTTTTCAACATATTTCATTCTATATCAAAAGTTTTGAATCATTATTTTATTACTTCTCCAGTTTTTATAGCTTATAATCATCAATATTTATTTTTTCCACCTTATATTTATTCTTCTTGTTAAGGCCATACATTTAGCCACTTAAATTGCTCTCATTTTTATTTAGTTGTGCCTAGTTTCTAGCTTTAAATCAATTTTCATCACCTTAGAAAACTTTAAGCTAATTTTGTGTTGCCCAGTTTTGTATTGACTTTTAACTCTTAATTTACAACAGTAGGCCAAGAAAGTGGTGATAAAAGTGGCATCCGGGCGAGCCCCAGGACTCATAGAGGTTGCAGAGAGCCAAAGCGAAGTGCAGGTCGGGGGTCTGGTCTGGATTCCCAGGTTACCTTCTGTTTCATTTTGAAATGTGCCCTGTTTCTGAAACTGGTGCCTTCCCATGTCAAGGAAAATGCAGGACTCCTTGGAGACGCCAGCCAGGCTTTAAAGAACTGGGGCTTTGTGCAGGGAAAGTGTCCTCAAGAGCTGTGAACTCCATCAAAAACGCTTCTGTCCACAGAGCTCAAAGGTTGGAGGTTGCAAGAACAGAAAGCTTGAATCTCTGTAGCCATGTGGCTGACAGGGTCTTGGTGCTCTGGCTGGGTGTCAGGCCTGAGACTCTGAGGTGGGAGAGCCGAGTTCAGGACATCGGTCCACCAGAGACCTCCAGGCTCCACATAATATCAAATGGCAAAAATTCTCCCAGAGATCTCCATCTCAACGCTAAGACACAGCTCCACTGAAAGACCAGCAAGCTCCAGTGCTGGACAACCCCGGCCAAACAACTAGCAAGACAGGAACACAACCCCACCCATTATCAGAGAGGCTGTATGAAATCATAAGTTCACAGACAACCCAAAACACACCACTAGACGTGGTCTAGCTCACCAGAAAGACAAGATCCAACCTCATCCACCAGAACACAGGCACCAGCCCCCTCCACCATGAAGCCTATACAACCCACTTAACCAACCTTACCCACTGAGGGCAGACACCAAAACCAATGGGAACTACAAACCTGCAGCCTGGAAAAAGGAGACTGCAAAACAGTAAGTTAAGCAAAATGAGAAGACAGAGAAATACACAGCAGATGAAGGAGCAAGGTAAAAACCCACCAGACAAAACAAATGAAGAGGAAATAGGCAGTCTACCAGAAAAACAATTCAGACTAATGATAGTAAAGATGATCCAAAATCTTGGAAAGAAAATGGAGAAAATACAAGAAACGTTTAGCAAGGACTTAGAAGAACTAAAGAGCAAACAATAATGAACAACACAATAAATGAAATTTAAAATTCTCTACAAGGAATCAATAGCAGAATAAATGAGGCAGAAGAATGCATAAGTGACCTGGAAGATAAAATAGTGGAAATAACTACTTCAGAGCAGAATAAAGAAAAAAGAATGAAAATAATTGAGGACAGGCTCAGAGACCTCTGGGACAACATTAAACATACCAACAATGTAATTATAGGGGTCCCAGAAGAAGAAGAGAAAAAGAAAGGGACTGAGAAAATGTTTGAAGAGATTATAGTTGAAATAATATGGGAAAGGAAATAGTCAATCAAGTCTGGGAAGTGCAGAGAGTCCCATACAGGAAAAATCTAAGGAGAAACAGGCCAAGACACATATTAATCAAATTATCAAAAATTAAAAACAAAGAAAAAATATTAAAAGCAGCAAGGGAAAAGCAACAAATAACATACAAGGGAATCCCCATAAGGTTAACAGCTGACCTTTCAGCAGAAACTCTGCAAGCCAGAAAGGAGTGGCAGGAGATATTTAAAGTGATGAAAGGCAAAAAATTACAACCAAGATTACTCTACCCAGCAAGGATCTCATTCAGATTCGACGGAGAAATTAAAACCTTTATAGACAAGTAAAAGCTATGAGAATTCAGCACCACCAAACCAGCTCTACAACAAATGTTAAAGGAACTACTCTAGGCAGCAAACACAAGAGAAGGAAAAGACCTACAATAACAAACCCAAAACAATTAAGAAAATGGTAATAGGAACATATGTATCGATAACTACCTTAAATGTAAATGGATTAAATGCTCCAACCAAAAGACATATACTGGAGGAATGGATACAAAAACAAGACCCATATATATGCTGTCTAAAAGAGACCTACTTCACACCTAGGGACACATACAGTCTGAAAGTTAGGGAATGGAAAAAATATTCCATGTAAATGGATATCAAAAGAAAGCTGGAGGAGCAATTCTCATATCAGACAAAATAAACCTTAAAATAAAGACTATTACAAGAGACAAAGAAGGACACTACATAATGATCACAGGATCAATCCAAGAAGCAGATATGAAAATTGTAAATATTTATGCACCCAACATAGGAGTACCACAATACACAAGGCAAATGCTAACAGCTATAAAAGGGGAAATCAATAGTAATAAAATCATAGTAGGGGACATTAACACCCACTTTCACCAATGGACAGGTCATCCAAAATGAAATTGAATAAAGAAAAACAAGCTTTAAATGACACATTAAACAAGATGGACTTAACTGATATTTATAGGACATTCCATCCAAAAACAACAGTACACAACTTCTTCTCAAGTGTTCATGGAACTTTCTCCTGGATAGATCATATTTTCAGTCACAAATGAAGCCCTGGTAAATTTAAGAAAATTGAAATTGTATCAAGTATCTTCTCCTACCACAATGCTATGAGACTACATATCAATTACAGGAAAAAATCTGTAAAAAATACGAACACATGGAAGCTAAACAATACACTACTAAGTAACCAAGAGATCACTGAAGAAATCAAAGAAGAAGAAAAAAATGTCTAGAAACAAGTGACAATGAAAACATGACAACCCAAAACCAGTGGGATGCAGAAAAAGCAGTTCTAAGAGGGAAGTTTATAGCAATACAATCCTACGTCAAGAAAAAAGAAACACCTCAAATAAACAACCTAACCTTACACCTAAAGAAATTAGAGAAAGAAGAAGAAAAAAACCCCAAAGTTAGCAGAAGGAAAGAAATCATAAAAATCAGATCAGAAGTAAATGAAAAAGAAATGAAGGAAACAATAGCAAACATCAGTAAAACTAAAAGCTGGTTCTTTGAGAAGATAAACAAAATTGATAAACCATCAGCCAGACTCATCAAGAAAAAAAGGGAGAAGACTCAAATCAACAGAATTAGAAATGCAAAAGGAGAGGTAACAACTGACACTGCAGAAATACAAAGGATCATGAGAGATTACAACAAGCAACAATGTGCCAATAAAAGGGACAACCTGGAAGAAATGGAAAAATTCTTAGAAAAGCACAAGTTTCCAAGACTGAACCAGGAAGAAATAGAAAATATGAACAGACCAATGACAAGCACTGAAATTGAAACTGTGATTAAAAATCTTCCAACAACAAAAGCCCAGTACCAGATGGCTTCACAGGCAAATTCTACCAAACATTTAGAGAAGAGCTAACACCTATCCTTCTCAAACTCTTCCAAAATATAACAGAGGGAGGAACACTCCCAAACTCATTCTACAAGACCACCACCACCCTGATACCAAAACCAGACAAAGATGTCACAAAAAATGAAAACCACAGACCAATATCACTGATGAACATAGATGCAAAAATCCTCAATGAAATACTAGCAAACAGAATCCAACAGCACATTAAAAGGATCATACACTATGATCAAGTGGGGTTTATCCCTGGAATGCAAGGATTCTTCTATATACGCAAATCAATCAATGTGATACACCATACTAACAACTTGAAGGAGAAAAAACATATGATAATCTCAACAGATGCAGAAAAAGCTTTCGACAAAATTCAACACCGATTTATGATAAAAATCCTCCAAAAGTAGGCATAGAGGGAACTTACCTCAACATGATAAAGGCCATATGTGACAAACTCACAGCCAACATCATTCTCAATGGTGAAAAACTGAAACCATTTCCACTAAGATCAGGAATAAGACAAGGTTGCCCACTCTCACCACTATTATTCAACATAGTTTTGGAAGTTTTAGCCACAAAAATCAGAGAAGAAAAAGAAATAAAAGGAATCCAAATTGGAAAAGAAGAAGTAAAACCGTCACTCTTTGCAGATAACAAGATAGTATACCTAGAGAATCCTAAAGATGTCACCAGAAAACTACTACAGCTAATCAATGAATTTGGTAAAGTAGCAGGATATAAAATTAATGCACAGAAATCTCTTGCATTCCTATACAGTAATGATGAAAAATCTGAAAGAGAAATTAAGGAAACATTCCCAGTTACCACTGCAACAAAAAGAATAAAATACCTAGGAATAAACCTACCTAAGGAGACAGAAGGCCTCTATGCAGAAAACTATGACACTGATGAAAGAAATTAAAGATGATACAAACAGATGCAGAGATATACAATGTTCTTGGATTGGAGGAATCAACATTGTGAAAATGACTATATTACCCAAAGCAATCTACAGCTTCAATGCAATCCCTATCAAACTACCAATGGCTTTTTTCATAGAACTAGAACAAAACTTTTACAACATGTATGGAAACACAAAAGACCTTAAATAGCCAAAGCAATCTTGAGAAAAAAAAAAAAAAACAATGTTGTAGGAACCAGGCTCCATGACTTAAGACTATACTACAAAGCTACAGTACTCAAGACAGTATGGTATTGGAACAAAAACAGAAATATAGATCTATGGAACAGGATAGATGTTTCAGAGATAAACCCATACACATATGGTCACCGTATCTTTGATAAAGGAGGCAAGAATATACAATGGAGAAAAGACAGTCTCTTCAATAAGTGGTGCTGGGAAAACTGGACAGCTACATGTAATAGAATGAAATTAGAACACTCCTTAACACCATACACAAAAGTAAATTCAAAATGGATTAAAGACCTAAGTGTAAGGCCAGGCACTATAAAACTCTTAGAGGAAAACATAGGAAGAACCCTCTATGACATAAATCGCAGCAAGATCCTTTTTGCCCCACCTCCTAGAGAAATGGAAATAAAAAATAAAATAAACAAATGGGACCTAATGAAACTTAAAAGCTTTTGCACAGCAAAGGAAAGCATAAACAAGATGAAAAGACAACCCTCAGAATGGGAGAAAATATTTGCAAATGAAGCAACTGACAATGGATTAATCTCCAAAATATACAAGCAGCTCATGCTGCTCAATATCAAGAAAACAAACAACCCAATCCAAAAATGGGGAGAAGATCTATATCGACATTTCTCCAAGGAAGATATACAGAATGGCAACAAACACATGAAAGGATGCTCAACATCACTAATCATTAGAGAAATGCAAATCAATACTACAATATATGTATGATGGGCATCATCAGAATATCTACAAAAACTAAATGCTGGAGAAGGTGTGGAGGAAAGGGAACACTCTTACACTGTTAGTGGGAATGTAAATTGATATAGCCACTATGGAGAGCAGTATGGAGGTTCCTTAAAAAACTGAAAATATAACTACCATATGACCTAGCATTCCCACTACTGGGCATATTCCCTGAGAAAACCATTATTCCAAAAGAGTCATGTACCACAATGTTCATTGCAGCTCTATTTACAATAGCCAGGACATGGAAGCAACCTAAGTGTCCACTGACAGATGAACGGATAAAGAAGATGTGCCACATATACACAATGGAATATTACTCAGCCATAAAGAGAAACGAAATTGAGTTATTTGTAGTGAGGTGGATGGACCTAGAGTCTGTCATACAGAGTGAAGTAAGTTAGAATGAGAAAAATATATATCATATGCTTACACATATACATGAAATCTAAAATTTTAAAAATGGTTCTGAAGAACCTAGGGGCAGGACAGTAATAAAGATGCAGATGTAGAGAATGGACTTGAGGACACGGGGAGAAGGAAGGGTAAGCTGGGACGAAGTGAGAGAGTGGCATGGACATATATACACTACCAAATGTAAAATAGATAGCTAGTGGGAAGCAGCCACATAGCACAGGGAGATCAGCTCGGTGCTTTGTGACCACATACAGGGGTAGGATAGGGAGGGTGGAAGGAAAACACAAGAGGGAGGGGATATGGGGATATATGTATAAGTATAGCTGATTCACTTTGTTATACAGCAGAAACTAACACACCATTGTAAAGCAACATACTCCAATAAAGATGTTAAAAAAAAAAAGTGGCATCTGGCAATGGAACCTATGATCTAAAGATGGAGCTTATAATGGGCAACATTCCCTCCTTTCTTCGGTTTGTTTTCCTTCCAGAATACAAGCTTTGTGAGAGCAGTGGCCCTTGCCTGTTTTGATCTTGTTGTACCTCCACTGTCTGGCTCATTGGAGGCGCTTCATGAAAATCTGTGAAGAATAATAATGATTTATAAGGATTACTAAGGATTATGTGAACTTATTAACAAAAACAACAACAATGTACTAGCACTATGTGTCAGACATTCTCCTGAGAACTTTCCAGGCGTTAACTCAATCTTCACAACAACCCTATGAGGAATGCCCTATTATCACCCTACTCTCTACATGACATTGAAGCCTGGAGAGCCACGAAGTGGCCTGCCCTGGTTATTCAGTTAGTAAGTGGTAGAGCCAAGACTTGAACCCTTGTAATCTACTGCAAGTACAAGGCCTTTAAAAATCACTTGCCCAGTGTCTGGCCTTCCGTGTACTAACTGGTCACGAAGAGGCAGGTACTATGGCAAAGGGATATCTTTTTTTTTTTTAAGTCTTCATTGAATTTGTTACAATATTGCTTCTGTTTTATGTTTTTTGGCCCCGAGGCATGTGGGATCTTAGCTCCCCGACCAGGGATCAAATCCGTACCCCTTGCATTGGAAGGCGAAGTGTCAACCACTGGACAGCCAGGGAAGTCCTGGAAAGAGATATCTTTAAACAGACCTTTATGCAGTTATTACTTAAGATACAGCTAAGGGCTTCCCTGGTGGCGCAGTGGTTGAGAGTCCGCCTGCCGATGCAGGGGAAACGGGTTCGTGCCCTGGTATGGGAAGATTCCACATGCTGCTGAGCGGCTGGGCCCGTGAGCCATGGCCGCTGAGCCTGCGCGTCCAGAGCCTGTGCTCCGCAACGGGAGAGGCCACAACAGTGAGAGGCCCGCGTACCACAAAAAAAAAATATATATATATACAGCTAAGGTATGTGGCCTCGCATAAATGAGCGTAGGCTAGCTAGAGAAAGAAAGAAAAGCCTGGAACTTATCTAGAAAATTCATGACAAGCTGGCAATACTTTCAGTGCCTGAGCAGACTGCTTTGAGCAGGTTCTCATCAACCCCTCTGTGCTCTGATGGAGTCCTTGTGTTCCCATTCGATTAGATTATCAATTTTAAATCAAACACAGCAGGTGGTGCCGGGCTCTCCTTGAGGGGATCCTCTCAGTTTGCCAAAGATTTATGGAAGCAGTATTTTAAAGAATTGCATTTACCCACTGAGCTAATTTTCTTCTCAGTTAGAATTCCATCATTCTTTAGCCCTAAGAATAAAAAGGGAATGAAGAACTGAATCAAACTAAGTGTAGAACTTTCTACATTTCTGTATGTGACGTATTACCCTTCTTTAGCAAAATAACTCCTGGCTCTCATAGTTAAGCTGCTCACACCAGACCTGAGATTGAAGAATTGAGAGAAGTTTTTCATATATGTTTAATTTATAGGGTGTTATTGATTTACTGATTTTCTAGGGTGTTGCTTGTTTAAGACTATACACTATGGAAACCCTCACTCAGTCTTAGAGGTGTCAAAGCTTTCATTTTGAAACTATTTGTCAATTATGCATTGATGACTCAGAAATCATCTGGAATTTTCTGAACAAAATAATTAAAGGACACTGTGGTTTTCATATTATCTTTTAAGAAGGAGTGCTTAAATATAGCAGAGAAAAACTTTATTATAGATTTATAAAATTAATACAAAACAGATTTTAGCTAATGCATGGCATGGAAACAAGCCATCCATTTCTCTAGTACTCTTTTTTTTTTTTTAAACATCTTTATTGGAGTATAATTGCTTTGCAATGGTGTGTTAGTTTCTGCCTTATAACAAAGTGAATCAGCTATACAATACATATATCCCCATATCTCCTCCCTTCTCTAGCACCCCTTGATTAGAGAATCCTTAACAAAAAGCTTGTTTAATTAAGCC